>NC_084906.1:2028208-2333932 GCF_949316345.1 Pungitius pungitius
AGTTTGGATCAAAAAAGTTTGACCGACACTATGGCAACGCAACAGCATCTCAATTGGTGCTGTGTTGGTACCGAGAGAGAAATGACTTTGTGTGTGTGTGTGTGTGTGTGTTAGAGGGGGGGTAGGGAACAACTCAAACCCTTTCTTCATGTCAGTTTGCAAAAAATAAAAAAAGTAGAAAGGACCCAAATGTTATTACCTTCCTTGGCTCCACCCCTCCATCAGCCACCACACACACACACACACACACACACACACACGGATTTCCCTAAATTCAGTGGAGCATGGAGCAATCCTTCTTTCAGCCCTTTTCTTCCTGGGAAAAGCTTATGGGTCTTAATTGCATTACTGGGAGGCATCAAGGGCCAGAAGAAGCGCTCAAACCCGGTGAAGGCGGAACAGAAATGGAATTCCCGTTTAACAGAAGAGCAGAATAATCCCTCGCTGACAGTCTGGACGCTATCTCGGTCTTTTTTTTTTTTTTTACTCCCGACATTTAATTTCTCATCTCAGCACCACTGTGCAAACCATACCAAATTAGAATGGTTGGATGTAAACACCGAATGTGATTAAATTGTCTCAACCCTGACATATCGATGCTCTCTCGAAATGGAAAAGTCATGTAGTAGATGAAGAAAAATTATACAATTAAAACAAGGTGGAAAATAACTTATTTAAATGAAAAAAAATAGTTGATTGATATCGTCATCAGAAGGAATCGTTTAATTCCATTAAGAGTAACAGTTGGTTAATTGTAACAAATTGTAACAAATGGTCTTATATCTTAAATCTCGTCTGCGATTGACCATCACAAACCTCCAGAAAAGTTAACGCTGCAGTTGCTCATATCCACGTTTCAATTACCCATTTGTACATCAAATGTTTCTTTTCATATTAAAACACTTTCTACCCACCTACCGACTTGGGTTTAAGAAGGAAATGCTTCACAACGGACAGACTAAATGTGTTCATGTCAAACTCTTCAGATTATCATTTTTCAGGGTTAAATCATGAGCTGATTGAAAAAAAGAAGAAAGAAGTGGGCTAGAAAATCGGTGGACAAGTGAGTAAAAAGGAGGTGGAGGGTTGAACTGTGAGATCCTCGCCTTTTACAAAACACAGGGCGGGCATTGTTCAGACTAAAGGCCTTCAAGGAGGTGTCACAGCCCCCCCCCCCCCCCCCCCCTCCCCCTCCACCCACCTCCCACCCCACACAGGGTGACAACTATAGGCTTGAACTCTTGATTAATGCCGTCCCCCTTTCTACCCCAAACATGGACCCTGGACTTTATAAAGGCCTCCTCCCCATCACTTACACCACAAACACCCCCACCCACACACACCCATACACACACACACACACACACACACACCCATACACACACACAGCCCCGCAACAACATTTTGGCAGGCGAGCACAAACAAGTCGAAACGATGGTGTTTCAAAAGCTGGACAAGGCACGACTGGGCAGTGAGGACTGATGCTGGACAAAACCCGGCAGCAGAAGCTACGACGCCTCAACAAGGCATCTGTGTTCTTTGGTCCCGGGGAGGGCCTCCTTGTTTTTACATCACTGCCTCAAAAAAAACTGCTTGTGTGGATCCCAAACAGAATGCCCAACGTGTTCTGGGGTTAAAGTTATCCCTGGCAATGGTACGGTCAGAACAACGAGACCATATTACACTACAGGACATGCTTGGGTAATGAGGGTTTGCAGGGGCTCACACAACACCACAAGAGGAAGATTAGTAGGGGGAGAAAGGTGGGAGATCAGGCTAGTGATGAGTGCAGCAAAAAAAAAAAAAAAGTTAGGTGAAGAATTTTCCAATTATCTCGTGATCAGATGTGAATAGCGACAGGACAATTTGAAGGGAGGGAGGAGGGAATAAAAATGAACCCTTTCATCCATGAAGGGGGCTTTTCTTTACTTTCTGCTGATCTGCTGAAGTGAGGATGAGAGGACGGACAGCCTAAGAAGAAGAAAAAGTTGATTGAGAGCTGTAGAGACTTAGTGAAGCAGATGAGCGCCAACCACTGCCAGAAAGGGTGCCAGACGGGCCTGATGAAGTCCTAGAGTTCTGTCAGGGATTGAATCAAACAAAGTCAAAATTAACGGAGGAAGTAAACTGGCCCGTGTGAAGTTAAGCGTTAAAAGAGAAATAGCCATTCTGCTAAAACGTTAAAATAATGAAAGAAAACTAACGTACTAATGACACCACTAATAAGCACCACTAATGGCAAACAGTTTATTACGTAGCGCCCTGAGAAAAATGGTTTCATTACATCTGGAGAGCAGAACAATCCCGATGTTCACTGGATAAAACAAACAAGACAGCAGGAGCTACAGTAAGTGAGGGGATAATAACTGCTGATTATAACCCTTTTTTTTCTCATCAAATAAACTCAAAGTCTATGTGTACATGAGTATGTTATTATGGCACTTTTGGAGGGGATACTTGTTGCTAACTAAGTGCTTTATTTTCAGTGAGCTGCCTGAACGGCTTGTTTTGCTTGGGTAAATATACTGCTGCACTTACAGAGATTTAGAAGCTAACAAAAGCAGAAAACCTTTGCTGAGCAGTGTGAAGGCGTGATGGTGTAGCACAAACAGAATACACCATAAACACAAGCCGAGAGACAAGTGCAAACACAGTAAACCCTCCCGCAAACACTCAGGTCACCAGCATCCTGCTTAACACCATGGATAGAAGGGAATTATGAGTGGAAACAGTAGTCTTTTTATTGCTATTTCAATCTAATATTATACAATGCTGCACTGCGCACAGTAAACGCCCTCATGATATCGGTCGTGTTCAAAGAGGAAACGGTACCAGAACCGTTCCATCAAACACAAACCACAGCCCGGCTGCACAGGGGATCATTGGAATTAAATCTGCCCCCAAAAATTACAGAGTTAAACTCCCGTCAGACTCCTGTCAACAAGGGCACAATATTCCTGAGAGAATGACAGCGTCGCGGACGCTGACACAGCGGCTCAGGCGCCCGGCAGCGTGGAAAGAGAGAGAGGCCGGAGAAGGAGACGGGCCGACAGATTGGATTGCTGGGTCGGTGTACTGCAACAAAAAGGATTCCCTGGACCACATCAAATATTCAGTTCGAATAATTGTTAGAAAACAAAGTGCATTTATTGCTTGGGACCAACTAGTAGCTTATTTTGGCTCATGTTAGCACACATGAGACAGACCCTGGTACTGAAACTGTGTTTAGCCCTTAATGGACTCATGTTATGGTCCCGTCTGATTGCAAACATCACATAGTCTCACTTTACCAGCAAATTATAATCAGTTGTCAATTATACGGCGAGATGAAAACATTCTACGCAACTCCAAAGTGCTGAAGGTCCATGATATAACTTTCACGTTCTGCCTGGTCTGTGAACCTACAACAATACAACAACAAAGGCATGCAACATCATTTCCGCCGAAGAGTTACCCATGCAAATAATTTGTTACCATGGCATTAAAACGAAGAAAATGACTGTGAGAATTTAGGCTTTTGTGTAATTCCCAATCACCATCAATATATCGGACTCCTGGAAGAATTCATTGTGGTGGCAGTTTCCCGTCTTGCCCCTTGAATGCAAACTGAACCGATTACTGAATATGACCTCAAAGGGCTTCCCTCAGGTGTCTAAAGTCATTTTAAACAAATCATCCGGCAACACAGTTACTCGTAGGAGGACGGTGAATAACAATTCTACATAAAAAATTTAAAAAAATGCCAGAGATCATGTTTTCAGTTGTTTGTTTCAGAGTGATGCACTTTGGATTTTATCATATTTAGGTCTTGTCAGTATGAGGTTTGAATGCCCTTATGTTGCATGTTTCTTTGGAAAAAGGAATACAAAATAATTCATAATCATTTATTTCCATCCTCATGAAGCAGAAGAGTACAATTTACTGAGTGCTTAAAGTAATTTAAAACATCACTTTGAAAAGCCTTAATCCTGTAAACAAGTTTCATCCAGCAACTAAATCTAAAGCTTGTTGGCAGTCAAATGACGCAACATTTAGCCGCGTCAAAATCTGTTTTTAACACTGCTAACCCTCTGGAATCCAAATTTGGATAAAACCCCCGGTGGAACCTAAATGAATCAGCCTGTCCAAAAAAAGCTCCAAAGCAGTTGTTAATTACACAAAGACTGATCCACCATGGATGATCACCCTCGGGCAAAAAGACCTGGGAGCCCAGGGGAAATAACCAGGTCAGAGGGAACAGGATGGCATGGCTCGGCATGGCTTGGCCTGGCACCACAGTCTGTTATTCTGCAGGGAGCAACAGGAAGTGCCTGGCACAGTACGGGCAACGTCGACACAGACTTCTACAGCAGCCGAGGCGGGTGAAGTGAATGTCATTTTTTAGAAAAAGATCCCCTTTATCTAAAATTAGACGTACACAAACACTGGAGACTTTACAGGTCTGATAGATGCTTATTTAATTCATTTATTTAAGAAAATAATGATTCATTGGTTTTATTGTCATTTTTAAACGACGCTGCTTTCCAATGAGCAGATTGCATGGCCTTTGCAGACCTTGGATGGTCCGAAAAGTGTCAAACTGCCTCCAAATGTTAGAGTCAATCTTTAATCATGTCTTGGAAGTCATTCAATTCACAGTCCTCTGCCATCACTATAAACCCTTCAAGGCTGACAGCTGGTCCTTTGATGTCAAAACATGCCCTTTGGCAAATATACGGGCGTACAGAGAACACTGCTAAATTATCCAAAAAATAATAATTTCTCATGCACTTTCATCCACCTCGAAAAGACAAGCAAGGTGAGGGTGATGTGTTCAAAGATATTTGCTGATGCTCTGATGTGATGCTCACTTGATTGAGATTTGGCTTCAGAAGAATTTCTACCCTCAACCAAAGCAGTGCTTTTCAATGTTTCATACGGGGATCCAACAGAATCATTTATAACATCTCAGAACAGAATGTCAAGCAGACACTCCCCTAAAGAGTGCTCTGCACTCGTATACAACAATGACCAAAAACAACCCCCACTGATACTAGAAATTCACTTCTGTTGTGCAGAGAAAGCATTTTTTTTTATTCAACTTAATTTACTAAAAGAAAGAAGAATCGATAACAAAGGGTGGAAACAATGGAGCTCAATATATGTTTTGCTGCTACACGATCTGTTTATGGGAAATATCATTAGCCCTCAGATAACAGAACATTTGGGAGAGAGAGATAGTCCCTTATGCCTGCATTACTGTGACTGGCCCCTTAAGGAGATTAAAACTTGCATATTATAAAACTCATGCAAACAAAGATTTTTTGTTGTTGTTGTACACACTAAATCATGTCCTACCACAGCTTAACGAAAAACCATCCCCTTTAACTGCTTAATATCCCCATCTCGTTAGAGCGCACAGCACTTCCTGTATTGGCGGCAGGCGGCTTACAGAGCTCAGCTCCATCGATCCGTCTCAGCGATGGTTAGACATGCCCGTGCCGAGGAGAGGCCAAGGGGAAGAGCGGAGAGGCGTTCGACCACAGTGAGATGTGCCCCCCCCCCCCCCCCCTCAGCCGGATAATGATGGTAGAGAAATCTAATTTCACGACCCGCTGCCATGTTTGCAGAAGCTCGTCGCTGAAGGCGGCTCCGAGGAGGCTCCGGTGCCAAGTTCGACCTGTCGGGGGTCCGCGACGCACCTGACGAGCGTGTTCACACAATGAAATCCGGATGGGCCGGGGGGGGGGGGGGGGGGGGGGGGGGGGGGGTGGAGGTTGAGAGCTTCGGGACAAACGTTGACAACACCTGCTCCTTTGGGGGTGCTAATAGGTTATTGATTAGGTGGAGACACGTCCCGCTTTCCTGCGTGGAAATCGTCCTCGTGCCACATGGCTGAGGCAAAGTGAGATCAGATCGTTTCGCCGATAAGCAACCGTTCTTTCCACTTGATACCGGTGGCCAAACACCAATAACGTTTGGCTTTGACCAAGGATTTTCTCTTGTTTCAAAGCTTTTCAGTATAGTCAACAAAGCAGCACCAAACGTCTTCATTCAAAGAGAGCAGTTGACATTTCAAACCGTCTCCCGCCAATAAACACAAAGCCACCAACGCTTAGGAGTATAGCCTCTCCTCCCAGGAACTACTACCTGGACAACCTATCCATTAAACAGAAGCCTTGGTGAAGGGACGGCCGAGATGCAGGCCAACACACCACCAAACAAACGGGTTTAACTTTGTGCCAGATGTACCAACACAGCTCTCACTTTGGTTATGCAAGCACCGGATTGATCATGACAAAAGGCCCTTGTACCCCATTATCCCGCAGTAACCGCCAACAAGACGATGTCGCAATCCTTCTCCAAGCAAACTCACGTGACCCTCTAAGGCCACGGAAGGGCTGGTCCACTGGTCCACAAACTGACCACGGGAATATGAGCGTGAAAGCCCAATAGTTGGAAAAGACCTTCTGGTCAGTTTAGTAAATAGTAGATGCCAGCAATCACAAACTGGCTCTCGACACTGAATATTCCACGAGAGTCAAACCTCGAGTTCGATCTGATCATTGAAATCCCTCTTGTAATGGGCACACAGTACGTGTCCTTATCTGCTAAGGAATAAAGACAAATCCGACCAGTTATATACACTGAGGAGATTCCCTTCCTCTCCAGTGATTTAAGGGCCACTGTTAAGTGTCCCCGTTGCTCTGTGTTCTTTGTTGGCCCCGCGGAGTGAGATTAGTGTGAGCTCGCCGGTGGAGAAATCGTTCCTGAGAAGTGCCCCCGGCAATAGACCAGACCTAACCGTGCAGACAGTGATGACTGAGAGAGAGAGACCGGATCATCACTCCCGGCATGTGACCACATTCATGCTACATACCTATGCCGGGTGGGATTTGTCCCAACCTTTTGTATAATGAAATAAAACAGCGATCATGAATTTTCCACCTAATCCTGGAGGTTCTCTCAGCTCAGTGTGGCATGCAAATGCAGTACAGGGGACCATCACTTCCATATAACCTGAGAATGGAACCTACAAAGACGACATATTGCATATGAAGTAGCTTCACATACACACAAACACACACACACACACACCACACAGTCCAAGTCATTTTGGCCGTTTACAATGGGATTCCTGAAGGCTTCAATTTGCACAGTGAGTGAAGCCAAGAACCCGACTCAGGAGTCCAATCTGTGTGTGAGCAGATTTACAGAGAGGAGAGGTTATTAGGGGGCACGGCTCTGTGTGGGGTGTGTAGGTGTGTGCGTGCAAGTATGTGTTGCCTTCTGTTCTTGCCAGTATCGGGCGATGGATGGATTGAAGCCCACCATTAGAGCTTCTCCTCCTCGTGTCCTAGGAGGGTTTGCGTGTGTGTGCAACCATTTTGAAAAGTTATGTGTGAGACTCCATCTTTTTTTTTTCGCTGATCCAAAAAGGCAATATATCAAGACAATGAACAAATGCAGATACAATCCAACTGTAGATCCAAGACATTTGAAGTATTTCGAGAGGAATGTGAAGACCAAAACAGGAGGTGCCAAGAGGTACCTTGACCTGTAATCTAATATTTCCTGAACAGATGGTGGCTAAATTGGCAGAAAGGATTTAGCGTGCAGAACGTTCAATGGTTGGATGGTTCCATTTGACTTTCCATTTCTTCCCAAAAGGGAAGGAGGTCTGGCCACTTCCCAAACCTCATTGTCAACAGAATCTAACGTCCCAGAGCAGAAAGAAAATGTATTTGAGCTATATTGCACATCACCAGGATTGAATACACAACAGGGGATTTTCTCAAATTGCCAAAGCCAAACTGCAATGACAATGAAAACACAATTTCAAAGCACTCTTTTCAAAAGATGCCCATAAAGGCCTGCACCTACTTTCGCCGATAGCACTGAGGGATTGAAGAGGCCATTTCACGTCAGTATTGAAACACATTACTCCTGGATAATTGCACACAATGTGATTTCAACAAAGTCTGGGGCACTTGACTAAGTTTCTTTGTGCAATCTGTCTGGTCTCTCAAACAATATCAATTCAGTACAAAAGTTCAGTTTAAGAGCATTTACCTTCAACTTGAAAGAGTTCTTTTGATTTTGCAAAGGCTTAACGCAACAGCTCCAAAATGACTCGGCAAACTCGCAGAGGGAATAACATTTGAAGCCATAATTCCTCCGCTTTTGTCGTCGAACGTCGGTAGAATGAAGGGTCAATGTCTTCAAAGATCATCGTAGTCAAAAACTAATCTCTGTCCATCAGTGGGTCTTGTTTTGTGCGATTCCCGGTGCTCCTTCTAATCCCTCATTGACCTCCCAACTACGTCTACTGTACATGTGAAAGGTAGTCTCCCTTCACCTCTGATGAGATGATCGCAAAGGAAGACCAAGTTATTTCGAAAAAGGGAACCATTAGTAAATCCCCTTTCCACTGTAACAAGGTACGTTATGGAATCATTATTTTGTATCTGGCTTCTTTAGGCTGACAGCACTCAACAAGTGATGCAAAGGGCTCCATGGGTCCATTGTCACGCAGAGATTCAAATACTTGCCGTGTAAGCATCAAAAAAGGTGCTGCGACACGCCGCAACAACCCAGAATAAAAAAAAATAAGTGGTTTTATTCATTCTTTTGCCATGAGTGTGTTTGGCGACCTAAATGTGTGTGCGTAGGCAGCTGTTAGTAGGCCATCGGGTCCCTCGAGGCTTGTTGGAAGTCATCGTTATTGGGATCCCTGGTTTGATGAAAACACATCCTGGAAGACACTCAGACAGAGGAACTCAATAGCGCCGGCCCATTCACAGCCAAGTCATCAGCTTGGTTTCTGCAGCAGGTCCTGGCCCGAGCCAGTCTGCAGCTAATCACCAGCTCGATCTAGCGCTACAGTAAAAATACAACAATCCCTGTTTGACATACAAGTTTCTTCGGGCATGTGAACCAGAATGTAGTAGAGAGAGAGTCAATGAGAAGGGAGACAGACCCGGAGGAGAAGCCTTTGAACTCTGCATGCCCGCGAGGCCGAGAGCTGCCGTGACCTTGCGTTGGCGCTGCGGTGCCCGCCAGCGGAGATCAGTGTCTGCGGGTGTGCGCTTGTGTCTACCTGCAGTCAGCACAAAACCCTTCTCGCTTGAATAGAGACAGCCAGCGGGCAACGGCAGGGCCTTCACCACATAGTAGAATTCGATCCAAAAACGCTTGTGAAGGCCCGCTCGTATCGACGTTTTCAACGTCAGCGATGGATGAAATGAAATGTCGTTAGTGGTACGATCCAACGGGAGTACAAAGGCGAAAAGATTAAACAAATATGAACCAACGTTGGAGTTCTCCTAAACTTTATCATTTACTTTCAGATTTGTTTTGCAGTACTGGGGGACTCTCACCGTTGTCCGTATTGTCCAATCACAATTCCAAACGGATTAAAAAGAAAGAAAATTAAATCAACCTGCAAAAACTAAGCAATCATGACGTACAGAGTTATCCAAGTCCAAGAAAAGAACGTCTAAACAATCAAAGCAACCGGCTGCTATGAAATGTTGACCTTTAGTGGGTATTTTTGTGTGCTATATCAAAGATGTCGGGCCGCATGTGTTAAAGCACACATGCAAAGCGCTTTCCATCCTACCCCCTCTATTTCTTCCTTCTGTCTACTCGTCAGTCTTGATTCCTCGGCTTCCTGTCTCTCTCACCTAATTCATAACAATAATATGGCACTGGTTCAAAAATCTAGTAAGAAGGGAAAGAACCGGCAGCGAGTAATAAACACGTCTCTCCTGCAAGTAGGAATGAACAAAGGCGACGTTATCTGGCAGCGAAAGGGATGACCCGTCAGCGGGTGAAGAAATGAGCAGCGACAGCATTGTGTACACTCTGTTTTTGGGGCTTTTCAGGGTAGAGGGGTGAAGTGGGTGGATGAGACGGAGCGGGAAGAACAATTAGAGATAAAATACAAAAGGGAAAGGACGATGTGGGGGCGAGGAAACAGGTGGCGTATTGCCGGTATCCGAGCAAAAACCAATTTGTAACATATCGAGATCAGTGGGTGATAACGTCGCCTCATTTCCCTTCTGGCAGATTTTTTACAGTACACCTCCATGTCTCCCTCGCTCATCTACAAAGCCCTGAATGCAGAACAAAAGCCGAGTGGAGAAGCGAGAGGCAAACAAGGGGACGGCTCTGATCTCCTCCGCTCTGATCCCTCTGGCGAGATTACGCCGAACAGCAGGACAACATAGAAGACTTTGAGGCAAGAATAGCTGCACCCGGGTGCGGGGAAGAAAGACATCTGTGCCCAAAAATAAAATGGTGTAAACCGTAAAACGCGCCGGCATCCATCAGGAATGAAGTAAGGCGCAAGATGGCACGAATGCACACATCTTGCACGTGAAAAAATAGAAGTGGGATGACATGCAGGAAAAGAGCTCGAGATGAGTAAGGCATCAAACTTTTTAAGTAGGTCACCTGAGCATCAAGTATGAAGATAGAGAGGAAGAAAAAAAAAAGTAAGATGAGCTAATGGAGAAGCTATTCATAATTTCATTGATGGAACTAAACATTAAAATCTAATATACACACATATTCAATTTCCGAAACAATATACACAAAGCCACAATGGTTAAAGTTCAGACAGTCTCACGTTTTTTTTGTTTTTAAATATACAGACATACAAAGACTGTCTGAATATCCAAGTGAGTGTTTTCTCAGAGCTCCGTCTTTGCCTCGGGACACTTTACTCTGGTGGAAATGAAAGCGCATAAACACGTTCCTCATTACGACACAGTAGGCGCCTGGCAAAGATATTCCAATGTTATGCAAGAGAGAGATTGCTCAAGGCGTGACTTAAAATTGTTCTCTATGTTAATTCAACATCATTAAATATCATCAATAATGTATTTACCTAGAGTTAGTACAATAAGTTGTATAACTGCTGCGTATAGTAGGGATGAATAATAT
The DNA here is from genome assembly GCF_949316345.1 of Pungitius pungitius. NCBI lineage: Eukaryota > Metazoa > Chordata > Actinopteri > Perciformes > Gasterosteidae > Pungitius > Pungitius pungitius. The sequence continues at coordinate 2,039,138 of NC_084906.1, forward strand.
ATTTATATGTATATGCATGAAGGGCTGCCGTGAACTTTCATTGGTGGGGAAATTAAAATATATGTAAAATCTGTTTTACATATGTTTTTATGAAACAAAAAACAATTGTTGTAATGGTTTTTTTATTGGATGTTTGTCCCTTGAAATTTTAATGTTTCATGTGTATCATGTATCCACATAACCATAGAAGCCATTAAATATTATGAAGTGAGCAGCGTTATTTCAAATGCAACTTTGGCAAATATATATATATATACAAATGCTGTTATATATTATACAATATTAAAAATGAAATTAATAAAATAGTCATTGAAGCTTCTATTTGGACAGAAAATGGAAGTCAAGGACACCCACTGAACACCGATTCTACATAAAATCAATAACGTTCTGGACGCTTGTCGCACAAGTCAAAGAGTTCCAGGGTTGAGCCCAATATGTAACCGTCAGTGCCTCCAAGTCATAGCTTTACGCATTGGTTGGGACGTAGTAATCCTGTTTTTATTGAAGGGGAAATATAAAAGTAACGCGTCTGAAACAGGTCTGAGCTCCGCTCGCACACACACCGAGGATTCAAATAATACCGTGAAAAGTCATTTTCAACCAGCTAAACCCCAAATTCAATATGTGACATCAGCTTGTTCCCTTCAGATTTGTCAAATTTCAGCTCATTCATCGGTGAAAACCAGAAGCTGTTTCTAATCACCGTGACAAGCAGAGAGTCGAAGGTCACAACAAGCTCTTTGCAGTCACTCTCGGGCCTTTCGTTAGCCAATTTCAGTGCGACACTTTATTTCTTAGAACTTGCACGGCATACTTTGATCTTCCCGGGGAATCACACCACCACCCACGCGTACTCTCAGTGCGGGCGAGTGGGAGACGGATTAAAGCCACAGCGTGGGACTGAGGGTTCCTGGTGACTGTTCATCTATAAATTAGTACGTTAGAAAGTGTCAGGTCATTTGTGTAAAAGACATTTCCACATCCTGCATGTTTTTGACCACCGATCTCTTTTGTAATGTATCGCCATTTAGAATCCATCTATCATCATGCATCGTGAAAACTCTAAATCAGACGCGATCTCGTAAAATATAAGCTTCACCCTACAAAAAAACACTTTTTTTTTTTTGTGCGTGGAGATGCAAGTGTGTCATTGGGTGTGTGGTTTCTGCAGGGCAGGGAGGTCTTTGTGTGTTTCATTTGCCGCCATTCGTCTCTTATTCCCTGGTGAGCTGGTATTGGGGTCATCGCCTTCATTCCCACTTAAAGATGAGGAGGAGGAGGATGAAGAGGAAGAGAGAACAGCAAAAAGCAGAGTGAAAGAATATAATGAGAAAGAATGAACGACATTCAGGGAAGAGAGAGAAAGAGGGGAAACCCTCCACCGCCCTGTTTGCCAGAGCGATTGTGCCGCGTCCATTGGCCGGACCGGGCCGGGCCCGGGAGGAACGTCTCTCGTAGAGCGAGGTGGATGCCTGTGCCTCGAAAAAGTCGTAACATCGGAAATAACGGCCACGAGATAACCCCCGTCGCGGGAGAGAGGGGGGGGGGGGGGGGGGGGGGGGTGGGGGGTGGGTCGGGTCGAGGTGGCGATTTAGAGGCGCCGGTAGATTCTGCAACCTCAACTGAGTCGCTCATGTTTCGCTGGCCGGCTGCTGGCGGTTTCTTGTGGTTTTTGACAAAAAATAAACTTCAGTTGTTTTGATCTCTAATTCTCATTCTCCCTCTCAAGTCTCACTCCACCTGGGCAGGTAGCCAGCTGTCGGACAAACACACGGACACTCTAAATTCACTTCAAGAGAAGATTGTTGGAGGCTACGCGAAATTCAAACAGAAAGCAAAAACAGCAGATGTGAACTTAAGGTCCGTCCGGCCGGGAGGCAAAACTGAACACACCGTGATAATGGTGGATATGATGATCAGGGGAGGGCTTAGGGGCAGGATGTTCGGGGGGGTGTAGTACCTCTGAATCAGTAATGCATCCACCCTTACCGACTGAAAATCAAGACAGAAGGGGAAAAGTAATGACTCCTCCCCGCTGTTCTACCGAACCGGGGCGATAAATATATCTCATGTAAGGTACCTGTGAGATGAATCATCGTGATTTGGATACAAATATCTTAACAATCTTAAGATCTAACGGTATCTATACATTATACACCTTGTACTCCTTAGGATTTGTTGTCCATTCCTTCCCACCAAACAAATGCTTTTAGACATGGGCCGTCGCTGCGTGAAAATAACAAACCACGCTAATATTTTAAAATGAATCCACGGATGGGTGAGTGCCGACTGACACCCAGAATAACATCACATTAAGAGAGCACGGGCTAAGTGACTTCCTCATGTTGAAATACCCTAAAAGCAGTGTGGGGGGGTGGGGGGGGGGGGATTAAAAGGCAAGTTCAGGTGACTCGTTCATCATTATTACGGAGACATCTAGTCCAGCTCCGTCTCACAGTGACAGCTCCCTTTAACACCTTTCCAAAGAACTGTTCTTCTGGGGTGGCAGTGCAAAGACACCCATAAAGTGCTGCAATTAGGTGACCAGGAGCACTGTCCCCACTATAAACACACTGAAAACACTCCCCCAAATCTTCACAGAGTGCCAGTGTGCGGGGTAGAAGCCAGCTTGGCAAATGATGCCCCTTTAAAAAGATCTCTAAAGATGATGAATCGTTAATACAATGCTGCTAATAAAACAACCTCCCTCACTAATGCACTACGTGCCTCCATTTAACTTCTAAACCTCTATAGCCGACACCTCTGTTCAAACATAGATGTACATTGGATCCAATAAAACATGTATCTCACCTTTAGTAGCTTCCACTGTCCTTAAAGCGCAGTGTTGGTGCAGATGCAAATAAACAGCTATTCATTTTGTGTGCAGTTTTGACGAGTGACAGCGGTATATTTCATGTATTTGGAAGAGCCGGGTTTAATGAGGACCTAAAAATGACAGTCAAAAGTACCATATAAAACGTTGTAACAAGGCTTTGATATTAAACCCTATAAAATGTTTATTGCGTCTGTGGCTCAGCTGCATAACTGATGGATGTTTTATGTATAATCTACGTGACTTGGAGTAGAGATATGCGTAGTAAAGGGATTCTCCCGTAATTCAACAAATCCATAGAAAATCGGCCTTCTGTGGCTCCGAAAGAAGCCTAAAACGGAGTTACCTCAGCCTGGACACTAAATCGTGGACAGAAGCTGTGATACAAAGAGCTTGTGTAGAGTTTTGAGGCTGCCAGCATCCCCAAAAATAAAAAATAAAAATAAAAAAAGACGCTCTGGAGGTGAAACGATAGAATTGTTTCTTGATCAAGTATCTCGGAAAGTCAATGTGAACGGTCCCAAACTCTGCATATTACCTTTGCTATGTTATCTATGGTGGTTGTTGTTCCCATGAAAATACACAATTCAAACAAATTAGAAATAAATTACGCCCTTTGTACTTCTTAGTGTGTCATTTAAGCGTAGAGCCAGTGTCAAGAAGTAAAAAAATACCATCTATTGGCTCATATTGCTGTGAAAATGTAAACCACTGCAAAAGTTTGGTGCCAAAAAAGCTACAAAATGAAACTCGACATGATCATTTACCGTGCATTTAGCTTCTTGAGCATGCACGCAGTGCAGTGTGAAGTACAGCGCCGTAGAGCTGGACAATTAAAGGGGTGTGAATTCACTTCTCCTGCAGCAGGAAAGGGGGGCACAGATCAATCGTGGGCTCATTTCATTAATGGTCGCCGCTGAACAAATGAGCCCTCAGCCGACAAACCGCAGCCATCCGCGGGAGGAGAGGCGCTGTGGGGCCCTCGGGGCTGCACGAACATGACCTGCGTGGCAGCGAGACGTTATTTACACGCCGATGACTTCATTCTCCGGACTGATGACCCGCTTCTGCTCAGCCAATTAAACATCAAAACGTCATTTGTGGAAATGCCGTCACGGCAAACGTACGGACGAGAAGACGGGACACAACAGAGGCGATGGCTGAAGGCAAAGATGAGGCAAAAGGGCGCAAAGGGGGGAAGATAAGACCCCCCCCCCCCCCCCCAAGTGGGAGGTGGGCTTTCACGTTGAACCCGTGGACGCAACCGTGGCGGATCCAAGTGCCGAGTTTACGGGTAGGTGGCTACCTACCGCTCACACCTCATCGGCCTCTCATCGCCCGCTTGCTCTCCGTCACTCCCACTCTCCCCCAAACACTCTCCCGCTTGGCGATGAGTCATCCCGGCAGGTCACATTTGGGTAATTGGGGCAGGGAAAGAAGAGCCATCTGTGGAGCTGGAGCGGAGGCCCTATGACCTGCGTGCGTTTCCGTGTCTTCAAAAGCTCTTAGCCATTAACGGAGGAGTCGAGTGTCCTGCTGGATTTCCTGCACTTGTATTTGGATTTCATGAGGGTAAATATTTCATGACATAATCACTGTCATCCAGCCAGCGAGGCGTCTTCAAGGGCCGAGGATTCTTCGTCTGTACACCATGAGAGCAGACAGCATGTGGGTGGAAATTAGCGCATTAACGTTTCAGATTTTTTTTTTTTTTGTCATTATTCCAAAACATCACAGGTCAGATGTCGCCCAAATCCTGAAAGATCTCTGTTGATGCAGTGCATCAACATCCAGTCAAATATGAGCGCGCTTAAGGGTGATCGGTGTTCACCCCGGCGTGGGTTTATTTTACGGCGGCTGTGACTCCTTTAGCGCATCAGCAGCATGTTAAAGTTGTTCTTCACAGTACGACAAACCGATTTCACACTGGGCAACAACGGGGCACTGTATCGACAGTGATGCTTCCAATACTGAGTTGAAGTGTACATGCAGAGAAGATGCAAGATGCGTGCGTCCCAGTACTTTACCTTTTAAAGACCCTTATTGTTATGCCGTTGTTACGGATAGAACTACAACAAAAAAAAAAAGAGACATAAGTTGTGATAACGAGAGTGGCCTTTTTTAAATAAACCCTGCAGATATTTCTCACATCACGCAACATTGATCAAGTAACACGGAATCACAGACACAGTGCGAGGAAGGAAGGATGAGAGACGATAATGCAACATCTTTAGGGCTTCCCTTCACACACACACACACACACACACACACACACACACACACACACACACACACACACACACACACACACACACACACACACACACACACACACACACGCACACGCACACGCACACGCACGCACACGCACACGCACACATGCACGCACACACACACACACACACACACACACACACACACAGCTACTGTAGCAGCGGCTAACAAAGGCTATCATGCATAAAGCCCATCGCACTGTTCTGGCCCCCGGCTTCCCGGAAGATTGTAGATGCTCGTCATTTGTGAGCCGCCAGAGGAATCTCCCAAAAAGAAAGACATAAAAAAAAAAAAAAAAAAGAGGAGCCTGAGGGTTCAGCGGACCGGATGGCTGTGCCCTACATCTACTCGTGAAGTCAGTGAGTTTAAGTCTGGTTCACAGTCCATTACGCTCGCAGCTACTCCATTTCTCTCTTCATTTCCTAATAGACTCCGCTGTACAACGGCCCACGATGTGACTGAAGTTAAGTGAAAACCGATCTAAAAATCTAGACTGCACTTTCAACATCAGGCGTCATCAGATCAGAAAAAGCCCTGAAGGGTGAACGAGGGAAACCACGCTACTGATATTTGGAATACTTTATTTTTTTTGGGCCCGTTTGCCATGTGAAGAGACGGTTTGATTTTGTCCTTCTGTCTTCTCCCATATGGAACGTAAAGCACACAAGAGACTGAATTGATATTGATCTTCTCATTTGACTGAAGGTCAAATGAGGGCAAAATGTTTGATTTGATGGTCTTATATCCCCAGATTTTAAAAGTAGCTTTTTTTTCCTTTATCACGTGTATTGCAACTTCATCAGAAACAATTGCTAAACAGATGGCGTGGAACACAGTCTTTGTAGTGACAACGTCATTTCAAAATGATGACATAATGTCGGATTTCATAATGGCCTCTGAAACAAAGGCTGCCACCGGATTATTTTTGTGCTAAAGATCCTCCTTATATTCAGTCATTCGGTTTCAACATCCTTAGTTTCGCTCATCTTGCTCACAAAATGATGTTTACACCTTATAGTAAAAAAAAAAAAAACTGTGGTAAATTCACTGATGACATTGTTGGAACTGCCACAAGAAAATAGATGAACTGAATCACATTTTCCATCTTCCTGATGCAAAATCACATTTTTCACTGGGCTGATTTTTTTTCCTCATGTCAATTAATGCAGATTTATCCAACATGGATAATGCTGACTCACATACACAGTCTTATGGGAATAAAATGCTAACACGCACTCCCTCTTCTCCGTCTCTCTCTGCTCCGCCCCATCCCAGCTCACCCACACACGAATACCGTCCCAGCTCAATCTAATCCATTGGTCCCATTGAGCAGATGGGATAGTTTGTATGGACCACACATCTCTATCTGCCATCAGCGACTGTTGAGTTCCCCAAAAACAAAGCCAAACGCCTGTTATAGAAATGACTGCATTTTATATTACCACGACTAACTTACTGTATACAATGCAAGCGCAAACATCTAATTAGAAAACCGACCGATATTTGCGTGGCTCTGCTGCGTTTTGGAGAGTTCTGGCAGCCAGGCCGAGTGGCCGTGGTGGGTATTGGGCCTTGGACAGCTGGTGTAATGACATTTTCACAGCAAGCGACAGAACAGCCGGTTATTTTCTTCCACGGATGGCGAGCCCATAGATTCAGAACGGCTCAAACGGGGCCCATTCTCATTCAGATCAATATTCTCAACAGAGCTAATTTGGCCCGTGTGCTTGAAATGAGACGGAGGGAAAGGGGAGGTTGTCTGTACGCTACTAAACTGGGCGTCAGCAAAGTGTTCAAGACTCGTCTTTAATGTAATACATAGAAAAAGTTGCATTTCATTCCGTTTGACCCTGCCAGGGGAATCCGGGCTAAAACCCTACCAGCTTTTTTTTTGTTTTTTTTTGTATAGCTTTGAATACAAAAATCACATTCCATATTTGGAAAATCATGTTCTACGACACCGACTTCTAAATGCTCCACACGGGAGATGCGAAACCCCACCAGGAAGAGCCGTTATACAAGCGATTTCAGGCCTGTGATGGTGACCGATTCAGCGCCTGCGGTGTTGTTAGCGTGGATGGGCGCCCTGAGCATTAGTATCCCACGGTTCCTCTCCGAGATGCACCTGGGTCCCGTTTCAGACAGTGCGGTCCGATATATATCCCAGGTATTTTGGTTAAGAATGAATAAAAACTGGTCGCCAGAGAAGATGAGGAGGGGCTGGGTAAAGCAGGAATAAAATAGCTGGCCGACTTCGTAACAATGTCGGATATCAACAGCTCTGACCGATTCATCCAAGATGAATGTACCGTATTCAAAGAGGACCTCGAAGCCAAATCGCAACACACAGCCTTGAAAGAACGAAAAGGAGTGAAAACTACAAAAAAAAAGGGTGCTTCAACAGCGGATATTGTTTCACTTGACATATAAAAAAGGACTTTCGTTTCTGTCACCTCTTGCTTTCCCTCTCCGTGTTGTCCTCAGGGAGCGCTCCATCACCGTGTCCCCTTTGCACCACGAGGACACACACACACACACACACACACACAGGCCTGCTCCTAACGCCACCTGTGTCTAATGGCTGGCTTGCTTTCTTCCCCGTTTATCTGCCTGCAGTTTCAGCAGTCGCTCCGTGTTATCCGCTTTGCGTGAAAGAGCAGATAGTCACGTCGTCACCGTACACACCAAAAAAAAAAAAAAACTTAGTTGAAACGAAAAGGGGAGGTTTAAAGAAAAAAATGTTCTTTTTAAATCAATTGGCCACTTGGCTTCTGAGGGAAGTGATAAGGTTTCCAAATAAAAGTACATTTTAAAAGGCAAATACCCCCATAAAGGATTTCCAATGCTTGTTTTAGAAAGACAGGCTTTGATTGAGCCGTTTCCATACACACGTCTTAAAATAATATAAAATATTTTATTTTAAACCAAATAACGCAATATTGTGAATAAATACTCAAATACCCTGCCATTAAATTTTGGGGGGACGGCAGATTGACTGACTGCACCCCCACCACCCCCTGGTCCGTCTGTCCGTCCGCACCGTGGAAAACTCACACGTATTAATGGTTGTGTTCTTAATGAATGCATTCAAATGATTGAATAACTGAAAAAGAACTAAAGAGGCCAAAGTCCTCCCTCTATTTCAGCAAGGAGAAGATTCATTGGATTTTGGTGAGGCAGAGAACAAATATGAACCAAACAGAGGGGACCTGCATGTGTTTGGCCATGCAGGAGAGAGCTCACGCTTTGACCTTGGCCGATCACAGCACACGCTGGTTCTGCTGCAGTCAGCTCTGCAGAACCATGCAGGTGCGACACTTTCACGTGGAAATCGAAAATCTGTGTTGGCTGCTTATTGGTCAATCTCAGCAACAGCAAAGATCTGAGGTTGTTTCAGCCTTTCATTCAGTCTCATTCAAGTCATCGTCATTTTAATGGCTGCATAAGACTCGAGATGAAACACTGCAGCGTTGAGTCACTGGGCGACACTTCAGAAAACTACATGTAAATCATGTAAAGTACTTTGGCATTATTATTACCACATAAGATCACAGTGTATGGTTAATGGCTTGATCAAGTAGCTCTGGCGTTAGTCCTACTACATAAGAACGTTGATTAATGGCTTGATAAGGGAATTTTATTTCCTTACAGGGGGGTGATGTATGCTTACGTCGAATGCAAGTGCACAAGTTCAGGTAACACAAAGGACAGTCTAATGCTAAAATGATTAGTTAATGAAAAAAAGACACAAGTAAAAGATTAAATGCATTGGCAAATCAGTTTATAAACATACATTTACAAAGCCTCCACGGGTTCAACCCTTTTGAATGAGTTAGTATTTGCTGCTTTTATATTTTATGACAAATGCTTGAACGCTCCATAAAACATTGAAGTTACTGTCTGAGAGATGTTACAACACTCCAACGAGCTGAAGTGGGCCAGCAGAGCCAGCCCATCGTTTCCTGTGGGATTCATGCTCAACGGTCCCTTTCATAGTGCACATAGTGAAAAAAGTCAACAATATTGATTAAGATTAAACCAACCTTTGAAAAAAAAAAAGAAATCAATGATAGAAATCAGTACCACAAACCAGATCTTGCTGTGTGTTTTTTTTGTTCATCCACAGAAAGCTTTGACCTCGTAACGCATGTCCAAGTTGTGCTCGGATGCAAAAGGTCACAGGTGATCGCATAGTGAGTCCGGCTGTGCGCCGGGTGTTGTACCCTCTGAGACGCTGGCAGCATTCTGCATCACGATCAAATCGCCAAACCCCGAGAGCGCAAAGCAAAGCGCCACGGCTCTTTAACGTTATTGTTTTCTGCCCAGGGCACACCGAGCTAACAGAAGGCCTTCAGGGTCTACAAACAGTGATCGTGTGGAATTGATGCCAGATAGATCTTAACACACGTTTCATTTAGCGTAAACATTTTGTTAGCGAGGGGTCTATGCCACACACACACACACACACACACACACACCTTTACCCCGTCAGGTGGGATGCCAGACGAGGAGCCAAATTCTAAAAGGTTGTAGCCCGTGTCGAATTAGTATGGAGATTGGGGGGGGCCCTGTGGTTTGTCCGAGCTGATAAGGGCCCAGCCGGTGGGGGGGGGGGGGGGGGGCGGACACATCAATCCTACACTGTGAGCACCACGAGACACGCTGGAGCACTGACGTAGATCAAGACTTAATGAAAACTAAATCAGACGAGGAGGAGGGACAAAGTGAGGGAGATAACAAGGCGAGGACGAGGAGGGGAGGACAAAGTTGGACAGGATGAGCATGTCCTTGGTGGGTGGAGTTCAACGAGACACGGTTCTTGACTGCAAATGTGTGCAAAACAAAAAATGGCCGCGAACGAATAGAACACCCCAGTCTTATAAATAAGTAAAAGAGAATTTAGGGTCAGAAGTTTTACAAAAAGAACACGGCATCCTACAGTGAGTTCTTCCCAACGAGAGTGCAGTGAGCTTTAAAAGAGGAGTTCAACATCCAAAGTTCACTTACCTTTGGATTACCTTTCTCAACTAAAAGGTAAATGCACTACAGAATTGGACATTTTGGGAAATATACAAATGGACTTTCTCGTATTATACGATCATGAACAGCCCCAGCTGGCAGGTTGGGGCCTGAGTGAACATAGCATGTGACTCCAATGACCGAGAACAAGAGTCACATCAAGTCTATTTATTTATTCATAAGACCTTTTAATTGTGTAATTAGCTTTAATTTAGAGTCTTGCCTCAGGCCACCTCATAAATGCAAGTCCAGTATTCACTCACCTTGTGACAGAGCTTTGATCGCCACAAACTTATGAGGGTAATAGTTTGCCCTTTTGGTTGGTGGTTTAATTTGAGCCGCCTTCTTCTAATAACAAGGTTTACGAGAACAATAAAACACAGAAGGTCTTAAAAACAGAACAATGAGTTGACAGTGGCTGAAATGCTTAAAAGGATGCGAGAGGATACCCTGGGAGATAATGATCCATTCAACACTCCAAAATGTTTATAAGGATGGTTCAAGGTTACAGCTTTAGAATAATTAACATTTCTGCGAGCCTTTGGTGATTACATGAAATATTTCACTACCAGGTGTATTCATATCTTCACTGAATCTCAAACTAAGACTGGTACTTGGTCTGGGTGTCCCAACCAGTCTCCGTCCTTCTTCGGTATCAGGACACTTGATGCTACCTGATTTCCCCACAAGTAGAGGTACCGTAGACACACTCCCTCAGGTTTCTCACATGTCACACAAACACACGCATCACGATGTATATATACGGGCTGCGTCTGAAAGACAAATCCTCCAAGGCTCAACCAAATCCAGTCCAAGCCCGATCCGAAAGCAGAGCACACGATTACAGCCCAACCACCCGACCAGGCAGCAGCGAACCCCCTCAGACGTACCGACGGAGCGCAAGAGCCTGTGTGTCAGTGTGCGGAAGAAATGTTCTTTGTGGGGGGGGAACAGTGCTTAGGTGTGCTAATTGGTGTGTACAGTGTGTGCATACGAGACAGCTGCTGTGCTACTTTTGATTTATTTATTTTTTTTCTCTCCCTCATTTCAGACAAAGCTTGAGTTGCACTTGCATTGCTCGGGTGGCTGCAGCGTCACGCTCGCTGCACGCGGGGGATAATCAGCCACTTCCCCCCCCCCCCCCCACCGCAGCCTGCAATTGTGTTCATTTGTGTGGGTCTCTCTGTGAATGTCAATGGCGCCGCGTCTCTGTGTGGCAGATGGGCCATCGCAGAAGTTCAAATTAGGGGAGCAGAAAGTCCCTTTTGGATGCAACAACCTTGGAATGGGGGGTGGGGGGTGGGGGGTGGAGTAACTCAAGATGCATGCACAGTGCCTTGGCAGGATTTGACTGGGATTTAGAAAATCAAACCAATGCCAAATGAGGCCAAAGTCTAGGTTTTGACCAAAAGCCTGTGCAGGGAATTTGTTTTCAATATTATGTAAATTGCTTTAGTAAATATGGCATCAAAAGCAACTGCCAGGCATATAAAGCACATCATTAACAATGAATGTAAAATAAGAATTGGATTGTAAATTGTGAAGTGAAGAAGGGGGAGACAGATGGGAGCCACAGAAGGTAAGGACGGTGAAAATGGACACCCTGGTCCGTGCCATTTCCTGCTAGCCGTCCTAATACCAAGCATTTGTCTTTCTCTCTGTCTATTTGGGTATCGCCCATTTAAAATGTGCACGAGGGGCATTAAAACCTCTCCGGGAGAGTAAATCACAATAGCGGCAGCAACTGAAGCCCTGTTTGCATTACAGCAACTCTTATCTCTGTGGACAAAGCAACCATAAAACCATATTTACTGAGATGTTCAATAACTTGTGTACATTCAACAGCTTCCACATCTGCATCTGTTGTTAGCATGCAGTGAATCTGTCTTTGACAAGGTAATGTAAAGTGATAAAATGGAGGCTAAGCAGCGATAACAGAGCTGAGAATTGTTCCTGGTCGTCCTGGTCTCCTCCTCTTCATCATCGGCTCTCCCGCTTCGCTCACCTATTCTTACATAATCCACCTCATCTCACTTTTTTATCTCTCTCCCCTCCCGACGTCGTGCCTCCGTGCCAACGAGGAGGCGCGTGGGCAGAGAGGAGGAACACATCTGGGTCACAGGAAGCCGTGGATCTCAAGTTGTCCGTCCGTCACAATAAAAAGGAAATTGATCTGTGGCTCTCTTGCTCTCCCGTTCCCTTTGGCCTCTATGCCACACACACACACACGCACACACACGAGTCAGTCCACACAAACAGCGTTCATCCGCTTCTTGAATCCGTCAGCCTTTTTCCAAAGCACCAGGTGCACACACACACTGGGAGCACACAAATGCAGCATCATACACACAGACCGAGCTGTCCCCCCCCCCCCGTTATGTTATGTGTGGCTAAGGCCGTTCTCTGTTCTAAACTCTACAGTGATATGAAAGCAACACAACAACTCCCATCTACATTGTTTAGCTATTAAACACACGTTTAGAGTTTGCCTCGCTATCGTCTACTGCCTTGAATATTTGTCCTTTTCTGCTTCTGGAAGTGAAACAGCGTCAAAATCAAACAAAATGAAGGCTGCGGATGATTATCGTGTAATTAATTCTGAATGTAAAAAGTCAAGACAGAGAACCCAAGTCGGATCATAAGTCGGGTCCCCAAATTTGAACGCGAGATGCTTTAAAAATCGAAAATAAAAGCGGAGACATTTAAGGAGAACAAAAGTTTTACCATGATTTTGGACATATCTTTTAACTTTACAGAATTAAGTCAGGAGAGGAAAAGGAAGAAGAAAAAAAAAAAAAAAAATCAATGAAATTTGGAAATCCAAGCAAGCGTTCATCAGTGTAACAAATCCACAGTGGGCCATGGGCCTGAAGCGCCGTGAGGGGGGGGTGGAGGGATGGAGAGGGCTTCAGAGGGAATGTAGCAGACACAAAAACCTTATCATGTTCTCATGACTAGGCTTCCTCGGTTAATTGGGCTGATTTGGCAAAAAAAAAAAAAACAGATGATGCTCTTCGATATCGCTCCCCTGGACCCCCGATCAACTTTCTTTGATGCGTACCTCACCCGTTGGAATGTTTTAGATTACTACCCCCCCCCCCCCCAATGCTATGCACTGCAGGGGAACGCTATACATAAAAAGCAGTTTCTGGGCACGTTGGGAATGTGGAAGAAGTTCCACGTTCAGAGAGCATGCAAAGGCCTTCTTTCGATTAGATCTTTTATACCTTTGAGACTTCAGTACACAGAAACATGCACACAAACTGCTGTCGTATTGTAGAAAGCTGAGACTGCATCCTGGATCAGCGCGGTGCTGAGCAGGAGCTCGTGTGTATGTGGGTGTGTGTTCTCGTGCATTTTTGTCTCTCCTCCCCTCATCGGTGCATTAGTGAGGAAGACTGGGGTCTGTGGGGTGAACGAGGGATGGACAGGCTTTTCCATTTGAGGTCAGTGGGGTCGCTGGCTTTACAGTCCCGCACAAGCTAATGGACTTCTCTGGGAACAAACTGTTCTCACACACACACACACACACACACACACACCAGGAAACTCTCCATCATTGAGACACCTGTGAAGCATATAAAGTCATACACACATACACACACGGACTAGTTAGCTGACACACTAATCCATAGTCTCTTCATCACGTTGACACTAACAGTAGGAAGAAGTCGCACACACACACACACACACACACAGAGTCACGCAGAGAAACACACAAGTATAAAAGGATGAAGCGCAATAAATGCAATGCATATATAAATGCAACATTTAGAGCGCTTGATTTTTAAGAGACATAATGCTTGTTTCATGCATGCATGTACGAGAGCAAAGTGACCTACATGCACCGTATAACACACAATTAAATCTCTCCCACTACCTTTGGAATGAACACAACCCCACACACACACACGGTCAAACACACACACTAAACCACAACGCCATCATGCTTTTATAGATTTAAGGGAGGGTGGGGGGTAATTAAATGAAACATGAGAGCAAGCACATGATTAAAGATTTATCCGTCCTAGGTCCCAGCAGCCCCTTCATACACACACACACACACACACACACCTACTGTGACCATCTGGAGGTCCAGGAAGGAAAGCATTGATCTCATTAGAAAAAAACTCTGGTTGTACAGATTCCACCCCCAACCCCTTCTCCACACAAACAAAGAAACACACACACACACACACACACACACACACACACACACACCCCCAACTGCATGTCGGTGTAATTTACTAAGTGAAGTACAGTATAAATATGGTATTCATTGAAATCAATTAGCCAGGGGTGCTAACTTTGATCACATCTCCATAGACCTCTGGAGACTTGGTGGTAATGTGATGAATTAGGATAGGATAAATAAGTGACCCGAGATCAGCAGGACTGCTGTTGTCCAGAAACACCTTGTGCCAATAAACATTGCCGAATACGTGTGAAGATTCTCCGAAGATGTGATTTTAATGACAGGTCCATAGTCTCAGGTTTCACCTCCTCCCACACGCATTCTCCTCCCTGTATCAATCTCTCAGGCACACGTGAAAGGAGACTAGATCGCTTTTATCAAACCATCACCTGCAAACCCCCTGCTTATATTCCCTTGGCTCTTGCATTTCATGCTCCGCTATACTTCACTCATCAAACATTATTTTTACTCCACCTTTCAAGCGTGAACGAAAGAAGAAGTAGTTGGTCGTCTCCCCCCGGATTCTTGAACAAGGTGCAAGAGCCTCTACATTAGAAACGGATCGATGTGCACTCAGATGAAAAAGCGTTCCGATGCTCTTTGAAGTTTTGTAAAACATACTCGAGTTCACCTGCACAAAACCCCTCATACGGCCACTCCTCTCAATGTCACTTAAGATTGCAAAAACACACTTACGGGGGAATGTATAATTTGATGGCGTCTGACAAATTGGATTATGGCTGAATGAGGTCTGTGCTTTCTGATGAACTTCAATATTCATGACTTTCAGAAAGTGAATAGAATTAAAAATCGGGTAAACTGACGACTGATGTCTTTCCCCTCCGTCAGACTAGAGTCATGTCAAAGGACAGGAATAAAACTTCATAGAAATACATAATCAGCCCGGAAGAACATTTTCTTCACTATGGCAAAGCATTCTTATCAATCCTATTATTCTTTGACACGTTTGTATATTTACTTCTTGTCAGAACTTATGATCTGTCACCTGCAGGTTGAACAATGGCCCACAGGCACCTGTTCTAGTCACTGCTCAAGTGCAAAGGCCTCAGAACATTGGATTTGGTGCTCTGATTAGGATCCATATTCAACTCTCTAAGAAAAATCAATCCCCAAGGGACCTTGGACATGGTCTTCCCCCCCCCAAAAATAAAACTTTTACTGGAGGGTAGACGTGTTCTGGTCTTGACAAAAACACACATTTAAGTGTGTGTGTGTGCGCCATTTTTAAAATATTTTTTATATTTTTTTATTTTATTTTATTAATTTTATTGACCATCTATTTCGAAGTGAAATGTATGTATAGCGCTTTTGTCCACACAACCCACATCAAACAGAGTTTGGTGTCTTGGAGAAGGGACCTTTCGGAAAACGGCTTTCTGGCGACATAATAAAGCTGTGAAAATATTATCAATGTGGTGCATATGCTTTAATGTGTAAAAACACGAACCGAGGTTTCATTGTTCAACGTTCAAAAGGCGCTGTGAGCACCGAGAGGTCACCCTTCACGGAGGAGGTTATTGCAGCAAATGTTCAAAATGTGCAATAAAAAAAAAAAAAAAAAATGATAAATCGAAAAGCAACTCATCCAGATAGTGTCAGGGTTTAATTAAACCGTCTGATCATTCATGAGAGCATCGTCACGCAGAGAAAACTGGACCACGGCCACCTCGTCTGGGCCAAAAGAGGTGGAATGAAGCCAGTGCAGAAAGGAAACGCATCACAGTGATAACACTACGGGCCAATTATACTTAACTACTGCCTTCTGTCACAACTGGGTCACTGGGTCTTCACCACGCCGGAGTGGAAGGGGATGTATGTGTGCGTGTGGTCCAGGGTCTGGTTTGCACATGGGTCAGCATTTAATACAATATTTCTAGAAGCAGCGTTTTGTGTTTTTATAGGTTGGGACACATATTTTCCTTCTGAGCCTAGTATTAGACGCCAAGACCATATCAAAACCATTCCCTCTGCTCTAAGTTCAGTGTCCTGTCTCAAGATATCAGAAGACTCCTGTGAAAACTTCAGTCCGTCACAAATCGACCATCTTGTCGATACTGCCACAGGCTCTTTGAGAATGGCGCTGGACGGTATTGCTCCCCTCAAAAGAAGAATGGCAACAAGAAGGAAGTTCGCGCCTTGGTATAACTCTCAAACCCGGAACCTAAAGCAAACTGTGCGGAAACTTGAGCGGTTATGGCGTTCCACCAAATCAGAAGGATCTAGGCTAACTTGGCAAGACAGCGTTAAAACATATAAGAAGGCTCTCCGTAACGCAAGAGCATCTTATTACTCATCATTAATCGAGAAAAATAAAAACAACTCCAGGTTTCTCTTCAGCACTGTAGCCAAACTGACAGAGAGTCACAGCGCTGTCGAGCCGTGTATTCCTGTGGACCTCAGTAGTAACGACTTTATGAACTTCTTCAATAATAAGATTCTGACTATCAAAGAGAAAATTGATGGTCTACTACCCCCAACCGGAGCCAACCCGTCCGCGGATGTAGGATCCTTGGACGCAGCCGTGGGCCCTGATACCTACTTGGATGGTTTCTCTTCCATCAACCTTGATCAACTGACTTCTACAATTTTGAAATCCAACTCTTCCACTTGTCTCCTGGATCCGATTCCAACTAAGCTGCTTAAGGAAGTTTTTCCGTTAATTAGCACATCCCTACTGGATATTATGAATCTGTCTTTGTTGACAGGACATGTACCACAGTCCTTCAAGGTAGCTGTAATTAAACCTCTTCTGAAGAAACCTACCCTAGCTCCAGAGGTGTTGGCTAACTACAGACCCATCTCTAATCTTCCCTTCCTCGCTAAGATCCTGGAGAAATCTGTCGCGAATCAATTATGTGACTTTCTACAAAACAATGCTTTGTTCGAGGATTTCCAGTCAGGATTTCGAATGCATCACAGCACAGAAACGGCACTGGTGAAAATTACAAATGATCTTCTACTTGCATCGGACCAAGGACTTGTATCTTTTCTTGTATTGCTGGACCTCAGTGCTGCATTTGACACCATCGATCACCGTATCCTGCTGCAGAGACTGGAACACTTGATTGGCATCAAAGGAACTGCACTCAGCTGGTTTAAATCTTATTTATCGGATCGATCCCAGTTTGTGTTTGTGAACGGTGAATCATCGAGGACCACGAATGTTGGTCACGGAGTCCCACAAGGTTCTGTGCTTGGACCGATTCTATTTACCCTGTACATGCTTCCTTTGGGCGACGTTATCAGAAAACACCGCATAAACTTCCATTGTTATGCAGACGATACTCAACTGTATCTATCGATCAAGCCAGAAGACACCAACCAACTTGTTAGACTTCAGGACTGTCTTGGAGACATCAAAACCTGGATGACCTGCAACTTCCTGATGTTAAACTCGGAAAAAACGGAAGTTATCATGATAGGCCCAGAGCGCCTTCGAAGTCAGCTGTCACGTGATACAGTCTCTATGGATGGAATTGCTCTGGTATCCAACAGCACCGTCAGAAATCTTGGAGTTCTCTTCGACCAGGATATGTCCTTCAACTCTCATATAAAGAAGACTTCAAGGACTGCCTTTTTTCATCTACGGAATATATCAAAAATCAGGAACTTCCTGTCTCAAAGTGATGCAGAAAAACTAGTTCATGCATTTGTTACTTCTAGACTGGATTACTGTAATTCTTTGTTATCAGGCTGCTCTTGTAAATCGCTTAAACCTCTCCAACTGATTCAGAATGCTGCAGCACGTGTATTAACAAGAACTAAGAAATGGGATCATATAACTCCTGTATTAACTTCTCTGCACTGGCTTCCTGTTAAATCAAGAATAGAATTTAAGGTACTTCTCCTCACCTACAAGGCACTTGCTGGTGAGGCACCGTCTTATCTTAAAGAGCTTGTTACACCGTATTGTCCTACAAGGCATCTACGCTCCATAGATGCTGGGCTACTTGTGGTTCCTAGAGTTTTAAAAAGTAGGATGGGGGCCAGAGCCTTCAGTTATCAAGCTCCTCTTTTGTGGAACCAGCTTCCACTTTCAGTCCGGGGGGCAGACTCGGTCAGTTCATTTAAGATAAAGCTTAAAACGTTCCTCTTTGATATTGCTTATAGTTAGGGCTGGCTCAGGTTAGCCTGGACCAGCCCTTAGTTAAGCTGCTCTAGGCTTAGACTGCCGGGGGACTTCTTAGGACACACCGAGCCCCTCTCTCACTCTCACTCTCTCCTCCCACAATCATCCATGCTTTATTAATGTACATCACTAATTAAGCTTCTTTCCGGGAGTTTTTTGTGCTTTCTCGCCTAGCAGGTCTCCGTGGATCATAGTTTCGTGCGGACCCCGGTTCTGACTCCTGGCTCATGGCTCTGCTGACACCTGCTGCTGCCATCATCATTACTTTAAATATGATTCATATTACTGTCATCAAAAACCAACATCTTTCTGCTCTCCCTCCCCACAGAAGCCTCTGTGGATGGTGGTTCGATCTGATGGAGGTTGTCCCTGCAGTGGTCCTGCCGTACACCTCTTCTGCTACTTGCAATTACTTGTATCATTTCAGTTAGAGAAATTGAATGTATTGTACATCTTTTACATTGTTGATTCTGTACACATGACATCCATTGCAGTCTGTCCATCCCGGGAGAGGGATCCCTCCTCTGACGTTCTCCCTAAGGTTTCTTCCCTTTTTTCCCCATTGAAGGGTTTTTTTCATATTTTGGGGAGTTTTTCCTGTGCCGATGTGAGGGTTTCGGGACAGAGGATGTTGCATGTGTACAGACTGTAAAGCCCTCTGAGGCAAATTTGTAATTTGCGATTTTGGGCTATACAAAATAAAATGAATTGAATTGAATTGAAAATGATTTTATTTTATAAATCAGATTTAGTCATTGCTATAATTCTATTTCATTTTCATTTCTCAAATAGATGATGTAAGGCAAATATTCATTGGACAAAATTAAAATGAATAGAAAGCTTGTAGTTCAACCGCTTAATGTCTATTTACTGCTTTAATAATAGAAAAAATGCGTTATAATAAAACATCTGAGCATCTATTTTTCTTTTCCACTAGAGGCAGAAATTAAGCAAAATGAACTATTACGTATCCGTGAAGTGGTTCCAACCTACAAACAAATAACTTACATTTTGAAAGGTACTCGATATTTAGGACAGGTGGTTTTAGTCGTTTGAGTGTTAACTTGTGGGCATTAAACGTCAGTTGTAGGATTTAGTGGTGGCAAAGACCTGCACTGAGCAGGCATTGCAAAGTGGGATTTTATGGACAGCTATGCATGAAATCTTCACGCCTTCACGAGGCTCTCTGGCTAAACAGACTTCGGTAACCTCTCTGGATGCTTTTTGGTGTGACGGCTTCACACGAGCAAACGGGACTAGTGTCCTTACTCGCCATGGCTCTTAAAGTGGAATTTTACATTTATTTGTTCCTGTGTTTCTATGGCCAGTGAATAAAGCAAACTGGCTTTTTACGTACCAACGCGGCCCACCGTTATAAGAACGTCAAACAGAAGGTCACTGTATTCATCCTTCCACATTGTACAGCAGCCCAGAAGCCGATGCATAGGTGCACAAATGCATACGGGTTTGCGAGAGAGGGAGAGAAAGACCTCTCTGGCCGCATTCAGAAGGTGTCACCCTCCTTCCAGACATTCAAGCGCTGCTGCAATGACACATAATAGGGTGTGGGGGGGGGGGGGGGGGGCGTGCAGGGCACTGAGAGAGAGGGAGGGCTGTCGTTTGGGGGAAAAACGCCCTCTGAACACATGCCAGATACGAAGAAAGACCAAAAAAAAAGAGACCTTGGACGAGGCAAAGATGGAGGGGAGAGGACGGAGCAGAAAAGGCCGCTCCGATGGAACAATCAGAACAGACCGAGACTCCATCCTCCCACCAGAGAACCCCCCTCCCCGCCCGACTGTGGTGCTTCCACCCAGCGTGGCCGTCATGAAAGACCCGCTAAGCAGCCAACATCCCAGCTAGCTGAAGTGCATTTTCGTCCCGAGAGACTTCCAGAAACCACAGCACAACAGCTTTGTTACTTCAAACGCATCACAACTTCAACAGAGAGGACTTTTTATCATCAGGAGCTTCATGGGGCATTCAGAGCCGGAGCTGTTTACTGCTCCCTCAACCAACCCGTGGAAAATGTGCTCCTTAGAATTAATTCCTTCCCTGTTTCCTCACCCTTCAAACGCGTGCCCCCCCCCCCTTTTTCCTCTCCATGTAGACAGTGTTGTGATAATTAATCACGCAGAAGGTAAAAGTGTCGGATTAAGCGTCACGAGAATCCCCAAAACAGAGGCTCTGTGAGATTTTGTGTAACACCCGACATTTTCTGATAACCGGTATTACCGAGCACGAGCTACATCATCAAAGAGTGACCCTCCCCTTCCCACAGCGAATCGCGACTCGTTCCCCAGGCTTAGCACCAGAGACGTGGATATAAGAGGAGACACCTGTGTGTGTGTGTGTCATCTACATAAACAGCTTCACTCAGAAGCCAGATGGCTGGTATCGGACAGGAGGAGAGCGGGCAGGAAAAAAGGGGGGGGGGGGGAAGGGTGCAGGGACGAGGAGGAGCAGCCCCTAAAGCAGTATTACTGCTTGGGCTAAAACAGGTGTAACGTCCCCATCATGGTGGATGGTACATGCGGTCTAGCATGGACACAAACACAGGTGTTGCATCTGAAAGGTATATTTGGTGTGGTATTTGTAGAAAAGGTTCAAAATTATAAGATTATATATATATATATATAGCGGTTGTCAAAATTGCCATGGTTTTGTCAAATAAGGTTTTGTGCAACAATTGATATGAAAGCACTAAAGAGAGAAGCCAACCGAGATATTATATCTCTATTTCTTCTATTTAACAGAATAGGAGTGACAAAACATTTAAGGAAGGTTAGGTGTATCAATGAACTCTTAGAATTAACAGTAAAGGGCCACAGCTTAATAAAATGACATGTACATTTCTAGTTGGCTTTGTCAAAATAAGCACGGGACTTCTCACTGAAGCTTTTAAAATCCAGAAGACCCCGCACCCTCCTTAAAGTCTGAAAGTCTTTTTTATTTTTCGGTTTGATTCTCCAATGCTCCGAGTTGCACGCAAAAATGTTTGTCCGTCCCGTTTTAGGATGTGCTTTGTTACAGCCGATACAAAAAGGCGGAGAGTCGCTTCGAGTCCTTTTCGACGAGATTTCAGCCCAGAGTTTGTGAGTCCCAGGCATCGGAAAACAGACAAAAGTCGCAAAATTTCCCGACCAACGCGTGCAAACCAAATGTTCCACGTGTGGCAAAACCTTTCCTCGATGCCGATTTGAACACCAACATGGGTTGGAACATGTCTCATTGCATTAGACGGGAGACACGGCGGCGTAGGATGTGAAAGGCTCTAACTTTAAGTAGAAGACTGAGAGCAAAGGGGAGATCCACTCCTGGCAGAATTTAGAGCAGAGCAAAGAGAAGAAGAAAAAAAAACTGAAATAGTATCGAGTAAAGAGAAAAGGAAGCACACGGAACAGAGAAGGACTGACTGAGAGAGAACTGGAGTAGAAGAAATGTTATTAGGAAAAGGCGACGACTCTTTGTAACTTCCGTAAGTAACTTCACATGAGAAACTTTTGACATGCAGCCCTTTGGGGTCGTGTCTGGGTGTCATCCAGCAGACTGGTATTAGCAGCCATGTTTTATTCATCGGCGTCCTCGGTTGTTGCCTCAATCCGCCGCTCCTGACTGCATATTCCGGGCGGCAGAGCGCAAATTCAAAAAAACAGGATTACAGCAAATGTAAATAATAAAATGGAAGCACATGAAGATATTCTGTTAATCTGAGTTGGGGGATTAAAGCCATGATACCCTGTCAGACACGGCTGGGTGGGGAGGAGGGGTGCGGTGTGGTTAGGGATAACAACAGCTAAACCCTACAATACAGGCACAAAGAGACACACACACACACACAGCAGGGATTGCAGTGTTATCAGAGTTTGCCTTTGAACAATGAGTGACTTTGCAGGCAAACAACACAACGTAATCTGTCGGAAACCGACGAGCTAATTCTGACAGGAAGGACAGAAGGTAGCAACGGGGAAAGGGAGGGAACAGAGAGAGCAGGAGAAGGGCAAAACTTTAACTTCTGAAAGAGAGAAATGAACAAAGTCTGTTGCAGTTTATTTACTCCTTTAACAAAATACCACCTCAATTTTTCTCCTCGGTGTCAACGCATTTCTCCTGGAATCCTAATTTACCGTGTGGTACTTTTCAGTATTGATCATCGGGGTATGCTATGTTAAGGGTCACCCTCATGGACTGTCTAGGAGAGCAGAACTATGCTACTGGTTCTGACCGCTGCAGTCTTGCGGTTAAGCGAAGATATTCAGTTTCTCCGCTAGAAATGCGATCCACTACCCGAGTGATGGAATGCGCAGTGCAACCTCTCCATGAGTCCACATACTTACAACGGCCACTTGTATGCAATTGACAGCGGATCCGTTTGAAAAGGTGAAGAACAAGCAGCCACAGTGATGTGTTGGCCTCCTTTTAGCTCAGTTTTGGTCTCCACCAATTTCTGAGGGAAATGTCTGGCTCATTTGCGGCTGAATGCTCCACCGGGTTCACTAGGAACCAATGTAATTATGAACAATGAGCATGTATATCAAACAGTAAAGCTGTGGGCATGAAGCTCACACGAGTTTAAAGGCTCTTTAAAGCTGAACAATACTGCAGAGTTTGTAAAAATTCTCCTCTATGCTCATCACAAAAAGTGACCCCTCTGACATTGCACATTCAAACAGGAATTGATTAGAATTATTTGAGCTGGCAGCTGGCGGCTTCCTGATCAAATTGGCCCGGTTCTAGTGTGCCATGTAACGTCTACAGCATTCAAATATTACTAGAGGAAATGTGAAATATTTAACAGATACTGTTGCGCAACGGGTTCAGAACTAAAGCTTTAAAACCAAATATCCCTGCAGCTAACGATCCAGTATATCATTTTGCCATCCAGGGAGACAAAGAAACAAAAAGAACTAAAACGTCCACAGGCCGAGGCAAACTCACCAGTCCTTCCTATCTTTGCCTACTGTGACACACACACACACCGCAGCATCTCTCCATCTCACTAATTGGATTAGAAGTATGCAGATGGAAAGTGCAGGCTCACAGCAACTTCTTCATCCTTGTAGGTTCGCTGCATTTCATACCCTTGCCCTTTATGTCAATACAGAGCCACAAAACTGAAGCTCCTGGGGAAAAGAGAGAGGGACGAACAACAGAAGAAAGAAAGGGAGCAAGAGGTAGGAAGTGGGGGGGGGGAAAAAAAAAAGAGAAAACGCCTCAGGCTAGCACTGACCTCAGCTAAAATGATCTTGCTGCTGTTTTGCACTGATGCACCAAACAGCTCTTCAACTCGCCAGGTATGTTTACTCGTAGGTCAGAGATACAAAGGTGACCTCTCCGTATTTAGGGCTTGTCAACTGTCAGGATGGCAATGTTGCACAGGTCTACTTGATTATGTTAAATATTCAATGTTCAGGGAATGCACCATGTTTAAGGGGAGGAGGGGGGGGGGCTGGCCAGCTGGCAGTCAAGCTCTTTATTATGTTAACACCGGGACAGAAGAGACTAGCATGATGTAAAATAACAAGTCTGTGCTTATGGGTCTGTGGCATTGCCCTACAAGTTTAATTCATAAAATCCATCGTTAAATACTATTTGTGCATTTTATGTCATGTTTTTCCAAACTCCTACAGCACACAGTCAGACGCAGTCTTGAGTGTTAAGTGAGAGCATTTTGCTTTTAATGCAGACAGAAACGCTCGTACCTTCATAGTTTCTGAAATAAAACCCGTATAGAAGAAATTCTGAGTACAAATATGATCAGTGCATGTTGTTCACGATAGTTCAGCTCAAATCTCCCTTTGGAGGCTTGCCCCACCTACCTGCTAGTACACACTCATTGTGTGTGTGTGTGTGTGTGTGTGTGTGCGCAATTGGTCGGCCTATTTGACCCCATGCGCCCATTAAAAGTCTGACACCAGCTGTGCTACAGTGATGATTGTGTGTGTGTGTGTGTGTGTGTGGCAGCAGGTGACCAAAATATGTTTCTGTAAGCAGTACAAGGCCATTTATGCCTGAAGCCCTTCAATGCAGTCTCTTATTACAGTCCGTGTGTGTGTGTGTGTGTGTGTGTGTGTTTGTGTGCGCATGAGAGCAAACGCCTAGCCTCACACAAAAACACCAGGCAGTGGCGTGAAATGTGTTGTGATGTCTTCTCTATGGGAAGCTGGTCTCAGACTGCAGAGGAGACGCTCCCCTTCTCAGACTCATTGTCCTGCTGTGAGACACACACACACACACACACACACACACACACACACACACACACACACACACACTTTCTTCCCACCATTATGGTATTCCCTTTTCATTGCGTTTGTTACTGTTGGGTTTCATGGGTCACTGATGGTTTAGTATCCTACTACTTTATATGTTTTCTAGAGTGTGTAACTCAGGATGAAACTCCTATTTCCATTAGCAATGCTAATGGTTTAAGGTGTCACGCACTCACACACTTGTTTATTTAATAACCACTCAAAAGCCACATGGCAAATAACGGACATCTGTGAAGATGTAACGCACACAGAGAAAAAAGGAGGAACAATTGAAAGTAGACATGAGGTCCAGATACAAACTGATTTTACAATGGCACTTTGGATTAGGCCTCTTTAAATCCACTTAAATCCGCTGGAAAAGCGATAATGCCTTTTTTCTGTATATTCCCGAAGACAAAATATAGGTCATACAGAGCTGTGCAGAGGTGGAGGATTGCAGTGTCTCTGCATAGATGCGTGCAAGAGTATTGTGTTCACTAGTACGAAAGCACATGCATGCACAATGTGCATCTTTACATACCACCACCGCCGCCCCCTCCGCAACCATCACCATCATCAACAGTACTTTACCGTTTCCCGGGGCAACAAGAAAGAAATCTACCAAAAGGCATGTTGCAAACGAAAGGAAAGGAAGAGACTAGCAGGAGGAGGAAGAGGGAACAGGAAAATTAAATAAAGGAGAGATGACGGTACAAAAGACAACTAAAGCTACCAAGACTTATTCTAAAACAGCTGCTAGAGTGAGGATGTTATAGGGTCAATCCCTGCAGCGAGACCTGGGTGTGTGTGTGTGTGTGTGTGTGTAATGTGACGACTGACGGGAAACAACGTCCCGATGACAAAGCAGCATCAGGCCCTGTTCATACTACTACATGTAGTATGTCCTGCTTCACATTTGTTGGGAAAGACATTCTAGTGGGTCATGATTGCCTTGTGTCCATCCAATACATTTCAAGTGAGAACAGTTACAATATCCAGTAGAATATTACAGAATAGATCAGGAAACTCATCTGCCGGAAATTAAATCTAAAATCCGTTTTGTACTTTTGAAAAATCAGATGTTAGCCAGCACAAGAAAGACATTTTATTTTTGAAAAAAAAATTAGCTGTATCAAAAATGTATCATTAAGGAAATATAGCACAATCTCCCAATCCACATCACAAAAATGCCTCCATTTTGTTCGAGCTCACCTCTAAAATGTCCTGTTCCCCTTAGTGAAATATATCCCATTTTTTGTGTGGCCATCTCTCTCCACCTGAACCTCCTCTCCACTGAGCTCTGCTGGTCATATTGGATTTCCGAGGAGGGGGGGGAAACGCAGTGGCAGTTCTGGCATCTGCTGGAAGCGGTGGCACGCTGCCAGACGCTGAGCGTCACCCCGGCAACCGGAGTCACACCGTTGGGATTCATCTCCAACACCAACGTGTCAGCTGATGCTCATAAGGCGAGCGGGCAAAGCGCCTTGGCCGATCGCGCAGGAGATTTCAAAGAAAACGGGGGGGGGGGGGGGGGGGGGAGACGTCCCTTGGTCGGCGCTACAATGCCGTTTGTGTTAAAAAACAGCTTTTGTAGGACGCGCACCCAAACCTCCCATACAGGCGGTTGGCTGAGGCGCTCGAAGGAAACGTGCGAGGTGGGTCGGAGCGGGGAGCAGGGGAGGGGGGTAGGTAGCAAAAGGCGGTCCAAGGCACGGCAAGTTTTGGTGAAAAAGGGTAGAGCCTGAGCAGGTGAAGTGATATTCTAGTATAAAGCTCGCAGGCTATCTAGTAAAAAAGGAGTGAGGAGTGGCACGTTACATTTCTGCCAAAGACAAAGTGGCTCAGTTAAAAGAACAGTCTGTCACCTCGCGGCTTAAGGACCACTTACACATTCTCTTTGAGCAACGGTTAAACAGAGACAACAACAACAACAAAAAAAAAAGTACCACACCTGCTAGAGGGAAAGAGAGCTCATTAAAATCAGATTTGAGGTCCATCAAGCGTTGCCCAATAAATGTCCAAAAATACCAATATCAGTGTCTGCAGTGAATGAGACGTGCCGGTAAATGTCACTGCATTCATCCGGGCGTCTCCCAAGACAGTCAGCGGCCACCCTCACAGTGGCCGTGTGACACGACAGAGAATCACGCGTTTGGCGTTTCCAATGAATCACACCAACATAACCACACAAGCAATTAGTAGCGCGACCAATTTAGAGGAGATTATTACTCGGCTGGTTTGTCCATTAATTTCCTTAAATGTGTCCAGTCAAACCATAATGATGTGCTGCGGGTCTTTCTCACATATTCCTTAAGGACAGAGCACAATATCTGGTTTGCCTGACATCAAATTTGCAATTCTGTCCTTGAAACAGCAGTTGCAATCTCCCTTTCCCCAGAACCAAGGGCACGGGTTCAGAACAGAAAAGCAGTCACTTTGTGATCAGCAGCATGGCGGCTTTTGCGCCGGAGCCGGACGCGTTGCTCGGCAGAGAGTAGCGATGAAACATAGCGGTGCGATTCGATCATCCTAAATTTCAGATAGGACACGATCCGCGAGGCGTCACCTCTACCAGTCACAACAAGAAAAACGGATATAATATCATAGACCCGCTCTGACTCCCAGCAGGGCCACAGCTCTCCTCGTGTCAGAGGTTTCATTGGGGATAAAAAAAATCTAAAAAAAACAGTAAGAAAATAGTTAAATTCCTGTGCCCATGTGACCTGAACAATGATCCGGGATCAGCAGTTTCTGCACTGACGTCTGCAGACGAACGAATGCAACAGAGATTTATGAGGGGCCCCAAAGCAAAATGATAAGCAGCTTATTCTCAGTGTGCCTTGACTCATTTAAAAGTCACAATGCGTATCAAATCAGACATCTACAGTGCGTCGGGTTTTTTTTTTTTTGTCACGGGTTGAAGCGGCTCCAAATGTCGGGATGCTTGACCCCTCACCAAATTTAACATTCTGTTAAAGTGTACACATATTTTTTGATGCGTTAAATAAAACACATTCAGGGTCCTTTTTGTAGAAAGCAAAGCAAACATTAAAGTGTATTTTGCAACAAGACTCTACTTACGACAGTTCTCCTCGTCGCTGCTGTCTGAACAATCGTCGTCGTCGTCACACCTCCACAGGGTTGGGATGCAACGTCCGTTCTTGCACTGAAACTGCCCCGTTTCACACTCCGACTCCGTATTAGTTCCTGTGTCGTCATATAAAAAAAACAAAAAAAAAACAAGAGGTCAATCACTTCTTTGTTCCATTAAGTGTTAAGCTGTGAAAAATGAATAAATGTAGACGTCATGTTAATTATGAGATTTTGAATATCCTAAAATGCAATTTAGTCACATTCAAAAAAAAAAAGCCCTGTTAGAACCAGACACATGGTGGATGTATTGTTGACATTTAGAGGAGGGAGAAGCAGTGAGAAGGCTTTATCAATGCAAGCCTAATGCAAGTGTTTCTGGTTTGTGAGCTGAACTGAAACTTAAAAATACAATTCTAACAGACATACAACCATCCTTTACTACAAGAAAGCAGGTCATTTATTGTGTTTAAAGTTAACGGAAGTTGCTCTAAAACATCTTCCACTATGCTTCCTCCATCATGATAGTTCCGATTGTTTCCACAACCAGATTTACACATTTCCCGTCTCAATATGCCAAGGATGGACTTGCTCATAGAGTGAATGAACTTTGTGTGTCTTCCACCAGTGTCCTGCTGGCACCAAAGGTGCGTTTGGGCAAACCAATGCACGCGCTTTTTGACCACGGCTACAAAAGCGCCGAGCGCGCAACCTTTCATCCCCGCCGTGCATCCTTTTCCTGGAAATAACATCCGCCTACTGCGCCGAGACACGTGTATGACGGCTCCTTTCTTCCGCTTATTGTCGCCTCATGTCACCGGAGGTTACGCGTTTCACCGCGCGGGGCAAAAAAAAAAACACAGGTGTGAGCCACAGCGTGCTTTGTGACATTAAAAAAAAAAAAAAGTCTCCGAAAGGCGGTTCAGAAGCGGACTGAACGGGGAGAGAGATGGGGTGAGAGAGGGAGAGAGAGAGAGAGAGAGAGAGAGACAGCGGGCGATCCCCGGAGCGCTGCCCTCCGCGACGAGATGCCCGATCGAGACAAGTGTCTTACCTTTAGCGCCGTGGAGCTCCACGAGCAACACATGTAAGAGCACCAGCTTTGCCACTTCCGTCCACATCTTTAGATCCGTGAGCGGGCTCCGCGGCGTGGGTGGCGTGTGTGTGTGTGTGTGTGGGCTGCATGCAATGGAAGAGCCGCTTGAAGGTTCTCCGGAGCTCTCGCTCTGTGCGCGGTCCTCTCTCCGCCTCTGCTCCTGAGCGTGTGAACGTGTGCGACCCGAGCCGGGCTGTCTCCCTCTCTTCCTCCCTCTCCCTCCCCCTCGCTCTCTGTGGCGCTTTCCCCCCCCCCTCCCCTCGTCTGCCACGGCTGCGGTTTGAATGTGTGACGCGTGGGGGTGGGGGCGGGGGCGGGGCGGCCGGCTGGTGCCCGGCGGTTAATGGAGTAGGTGACGGAACTACGCGAGCTCGTTCTGCCGAGTCACGTTTGTAGGACCGCGTGGAGTCACCACGTCACCAAAAAAAAAAAAGCATGCAAAGCTAACCAGTTGAAAGAAGAAAAACATCATTTTCATCAAACATTTTGACTCCCTTAGTAAAAGTGAGAGGAAAGTCCCAAAATGGCTCAAAAGCTCACTTGTAAACGATGTAATTCACACCACACATCTAGTTTAAAACCAAAAGGCACACACTTGAGTTACAATGGCCACTTGGACACATGCAGAGGAAATCTTGCTAAGTTGTAACTAGGAGAAAAACCTTTGCGATCAACCAAAGGCGCTGATTGTTGACTTTAGAAAAAGACGGACACCCGCGTGGACATCATCTGAGATGAGTTTCAAGTTGTTGGGAATCAGCATCACAGACATGGTCCTCGCGCACAACCCTGGGGGAGACAGGTCAAAAAAACGTTTTATTTCTTAAGGGGAACTTTAAAAAATGTAAATGGTGGGACAAGCTCTTGTCATCTTTTACGGACGATTAATAGAAAACATCCTTACTGGAAACAATACAAACTGCTATTGGTTGGTCACGGCCCAGGGAAGGGAGGGATCCAAAGCCAGTGATTAAAACCACCAAGATCATCATTGGCATTATCTACAATGACTAAACAGACAATATTTAACATAATAATTAGGGAGCATAAGACATGGCACATAGACTTTTAAAAATAACGTCTCCTGGCTCTGTACCTTTATATATATATATATATATATATATATATATATATATATATACTGGAGTGGTGTATCAATCTCCCTATAACCTTGATAAGAGAGCGAATACACCCTTGGAGCCTGAAAATAAGAGGCAGCATCTAGCTTGGCTGTGTTCAAAAATACAGGTACACGGGTAGCTGTGCTTGGTCTGACCGACCAAAGGTGCTGGTGGTTCGTCCGGCTTGCTTAGGCCTATAGGGGTGGCGCCCACTTCTCAGTCGTTATCATCACAGAAGCGTAGTTCCCACCCCCGTTCTCCCTCATGTAAACACGGTTTGCTCAATCATTATTTCAGCTGTTTTTTGCATTGCTGGGGCCGTCACACACTGGCCGCCATGAGCTGCGTCGCCATGTTGAGAGCCGTTAGGAAGCAATTAAAGTGCTACCAATCTTTTATTTAGCACCTTTAATGGACCAAAAGATGAGTGGTGTCAATCTTCTCATGACTGTTATTCAATGTGTCCTAGTTTTTTTTTAACGAAAGAGCTCTTTTATTGGCAGTGATACATTTTTTCTTATATTAGACCATGGATGCAAAGATCTCTCAACCAGATTGTAAAGTTTCACTTTTCATTTTAGTTTAGTCATGACAAATGTCACAGAAATTAAATTAAATTAGTTGCAACATTATAGGTTTAAATCCCTAATCCAATCTTCTATGTGTAAACATTTTCACTTGACACTGTCAAGCTCCAGCATCCTTTGTGTCCGTTACTAATGGAACCAACATGAGAAACCTGTAAAAATGTTTTATCCACTAGTTTCTTTCTTAGCTCCAAAGGCTTCACTTCACCCCTTCTGAAGGAAGCTTATTAAATACCTACACAGCAGTCGTCTCCATGGCGAGTCCAGCGTCAATCTGCAAAGCTCCGCCTTGGAGTCGGCTCCGGTTCTGGCAATTCGCCCCTATGCTCCCCGCCTACCGACCCCCATAGTTATCACCATGGGACTGTAATGGTATTTCTTCAGATGGAAAAACGTAGATAAGAACTACATTCATCGTACGGGTGGCTTGTTGATTTTCAGTTGGCCAGAATGATCCTAATCACTCTGGATTGATTGATTGATCGATCGATGATCACTCTGGTATCCAATGACCATTGTTTAAGGAAACACAGTTGGGTGCATGTGGAGTCACATTTATAAGGGATACCTAAAGCGTTAAAGTAACCAAACATAATCAGAGTAGTTTAAAAGTGTGTGCAATCAAGCAGCTCCGTCCTGCTGTATGCAGAAAAAAAAACGTGATTTGCTGCAGTTCAACATGGCCCATGTGCATGAAATTACTTTAACACATGAATCAACACATGAATAATGAATAAACTACTGTATAAATAGAGAGGAAAAACACAATTCTTGCCTCATGAATAATTCAATAAAATGAGTGTCAATGAAACATTAAAAGGCTTCCAAAGGTGCAGGAAACTGTCTTGACGAGTCTTTGCATCATCTTTATGACGACTGCTCGTCGGATGAAGTAACAAAGTTCTCCGAGGGGAAAAAAAACACCACAAAGTGAAAGTCCTGTGTTATCTCTGCAATCTTCACCTAACTTCCCTCGAGATTATATTAGAAGTTTACAGTTCTTTGGGGATGATCTTCACATATGAAATCTACTTTGTGAATCTATTTTGGTCAGATACTGCTGTTGTGATTCAGTCTGCTATCATATGGTCTGTGGCATGAACTAGAAGCAATAAAATGTGCACATCTAGCCTTACACCTTCCTGGTTTTATGGTGTATCAATTTGTTTCACGTACGCACCCATCATTTATACGTATGTCATCTTTAATCAATCCGGCCCAGGGGGGTAACACTGTGTGTGTAGTACCTACAGTACAGTGCACCCATTTAGTAAGGGTGAGTTCAGAGATGGGCATGAAATAGAGCAGAAGAGCAAGGGCAAGCTTTTTTGTCCACACTCTGCAGCTGCCAGCAGCTATGTGCCGCAATATTGCCAGAGAAAAACATCTCACTGGATTAATATTATAATATTAATAACGACAATTACATATAATTTTCTTTTTTAATTCATGTAAGAAGAGGGGTGAAATAGTATTGCAAATGGTGCAACGCGCTGTTGGATACGTTTTGAGAATGTACTGTGAGAGTTTATCCGCTCTTTAGACGGAAGAACGCTGCCTCGATTTATATTGCAAATGAAGTCTATAATTACCACGGAGTTGCAAAGAGTGTTTAATTGCACAGAGAAGCCATGGTGCTGCGTAGAAGCTGCATGCATAAAACCTGTTTGCACAAATGTTGACTAACTCAGAAAAAATCACTAGCGGCAGTATCTACAATTAAGAACCCTCTGACCATCATTACATTATTTTGCCCCTAAACTCATCTACATGGAGCTTGCTGTTGTGCTTTGATGGCCGGCCAGTATTTTTTTATTCACTTTTTTTCACCATCATCCAGTTTAGACAGGAATGCAAATTCTTGGTTACCGACCAGCAGGTAGACAACGGCAGTATGTATTTGGCTAACATAGTAGATAAGTTAGCAGCCAAGGAACCCGATATTTCCCTCAGGATGTTGTGTCGTCCCAAACGGGGCAAACGTTTGACTTTCGTCAGGCAGTGATGAGTTTAGCAACAGCGACAGGAATGGAGCAATTTTTACAAAAATGTAACTTCCCTCTTCTTCATTGCTCCCAGTAAGTAATAAAGACACCAGAGTGTTTTCCAGAATGTTTAGATTTGAGAAAAAAAATGTACGTTGAAATAAAATAAATGACCATAAAGTGTATTTTCATTTATTCAAGGGACTTCTTTCCGAACTAAACTTCTAATTTGTCACAGAGCTTGCTAACATGTTTTCAATATACATTTTAAAGGTAATAATACGCCTGTGAAGGTTGTTGCGCTTCGTCCAAAGTAGACATTTTTTTTCAAAACTTGATCCGATGTTTCTGAGTTAAACCTCTGAAAAGCTTCTTCTCTAAAGCAACAGTAGCTGAAACGCATGGGTGTCATTGTGGTAACCAAAGTGAAAAGAAACAATACTGAACCTCACACTGCTCGTGGTACTGCAGCATCACCGTGTAGAAATGTATTCTTTTCTCAACTCCCAGAAGCTGAGGAAAACCGGGGCTACATCTCATTCTGCTGAATGAATCAGTGAGGAACGACGGCCTTAGCAGTGACGTGTGGAGGAAATGCAACAGGGAACAATGGTGCAGCGGTGAAGCGCAGCTGCAGTTCAGTCACATTGCAGCACCAGACTGTCATGGTGTTTCTATGCGCGCATTCAACTGTTTCTGATTTTTTTACTTCTGGAGGTCAGTGCTGAAATTGTTTTCATCTTTCATCCCTGCACACAGAGTTGAAGCTAACTCTTGCATTCATCTTTGCCGCAGGACAGCGAGTGAGTCTGACTGAGACCTTAAGACCTTTAAGATGATTACTTTTCTCCTCTGTCGCTTTATCTCTTGCTCAGCCTCTCTTTGTCTGTGGCTGTGACTGGGATTGTTTTGCCTTTCACTTTTAATCTCTCTCTCTGTCTCTTTTTGTTTCTTCCCCCCCCCCCCTCCTCATCTCTCCTCCTCTCTCCTCCCGTCTTCTTCCCCCCTCTGTCTTTCTCTCTCTTCACTATCCTCTGTCTCTGGCCCGAGACAGATAGTGCTGTCGATAGAAGGCAACAGAGCCGGTGGTCAGCATTCTTCCTGCGGTGCATGGCCATATGTGTGTGAATGTGTGTGTGTGTGTGTGTGTGTGTGTGTGGCACAGTGCTGGATACAGGACAGGAAAGTCATCCGCAGCTGTCACAGCTTGTGACCCAAAAACCACGAGTGAGGTCTGGTCAATAGCTGGCCAGGTGCCTGCTGCAGGGAGAGAGCCGATGGATGAGATTTGGACATCACTGCGTCATCGGAGAGTACGGCATCAGAGGCAGGGCAGGGTCGGGAATATTACAGTTAAATGTTTTCCATTACTGCATTACTGCATTACTCCATTAAATGCATTACTGATTAGGTTTTAAATGTTATTGCAAATCCTGTGACTTTGCTCAATTATGTCAGATTATGTAAACATTTGGGTTGCTTTCAATTTAATTAAACTAAGATCCTCCTCCAATAAGCACTGTTTCTAATATTGTTGTTGTCTTATTATTAAGGCTGTCAGCGGATTAAATAGAGATTCACTAGATTAAAGTGAATTAAAAGACTAAATCTTACACATTAACGAGTAATCACTTTGGAAAACGTGCATTTTAGACACAAAACTGCACACACATTTGATCATCTTGGAGGCAGAATTCCACCGGGTGAAAGATGTTGAACTAAGGACTAATGTTGCACGGTACTAGAAAAGGTACAACAACTTTCCCAAGAGTCAAACATCAGCAAGTGCAACACAAGACAAAGCAACACAGCAAATAAGTTACTGAATAGTCCAGCAGAAATATATACATGTAAAATAATTAGGGCCGGTACTCGATTAAAAATATTAATCTAATTAATTAGAGGCTTTGTAATTAATTAATCTTAATTCACATTGTAATTGATAAATCGTAATTAACGCGCTAAAGTCCCGGCCCTAATTTTAAATTAAACAAACAGTGACACTGTGAATCATTGTGAGTTCTGGTGTCTCTAGTGGAATCAAAGCTGACCTTCCTGATCCACATTTGGGATTTGATTCTCTCTCCTCAAGGTGCTGGCAGGGGAGTCGGTATGGATCCTCTCAATTCACACGCGGGCATCAGCACACATGTTGAAAAAAGTGAAATAAGGATCACAGCATAGAAGTAGTGAAATCAACTAGGGCTTTATTAGAAATACCATTATATGACTTTACTTGACCTGCAATTCTATTATAACGGTATGGAACGGTTGTGGATTCCAGCCTGAGAATCTATGAGAATTGAGGTTGGATTCAAAAGCATTAACAGGTGTGTGGTGGAACAGTGCAGGGAGATAGCAGGAAGGCTGTGGAAGTGTGGAGGATCCTGAGTTCAAACCTGCTCTCTCAGAAGGAGGGTTTGGTTGCAGTCAGGGCTTCAAACTGTAAACTTTGAAACAGTTTTGAGGTTTAGTAAACAATCCCAAGGTCTAATATGAGAAACGGACACAATGAGGCATGTGCTTGAATAGCACAACGGAACAACTGAAGGGCTGCAGGCCTGCTGTCTGAGGTTGAGGGTTCATGCCCCTTCATGCAGACATCACTTCTGCTTTGAAAGAGTTTTGAGGTTTGAGTAGCAGTCTCAAGGTTAAATACGAGAAACAAACATTTAATTTGCGCATTGTGAGGTAGTGCAGCAAAGAGCTGATGAGCTACTGTCCTTACCCTGTAGGTTCTGGGTTCAAGCCCAGTCTTGGTTTTGAGCCTTTGGCTTTACTTCAGGTTTGGGTAGCAATCTCAAGGTTAAATACAACAAACAAATCGTCAGTTTGTGTGTGGTGAAGTAGCACAGTGGAAGAGCTGCTGCCACAAGCCTGCACTGGCCCAGTCTTGGGTTTGAGCCTTTGGCTTTACTTTAGGTTTGAGTAGCAAGCTCAAGGTTAAATACAACAAACAAATCGTTGGTTAGTGTGTGGTGAAGTAGCACAGTGGAAGAGCTGCTGCCACAAGCCTGCACTGCCTTTGAAGGTTGTAGGTTCAAGCCCAGTCTTGGTTTTGAGCCTTTGGCTTTACTTCAGGTTTGAGTAGCAATCTCAAGGTTAAATACAACAAACAAATCATTGGTTAGTGTGTGGTGAAGTAGCATAGTGGAAGAGCTGCTGCCACAAGCCTGCACTGGGCCAGTCTTGGGTTTGAGCCTTTGGCTTTACTTTAGGTTTGAGTAGCAAGCTCAAGGTTAAATACAACAAACAAATCATTGGTTAGTGTGTGGTGAAGTAGCACAGTGGAAGAGCTGCTGCCACAAGCCTGCACTGCACTTGAAGGTTGCGGTTCAAGCCCAGTCTCGGTTTTGAGCCTTTGGCTTTACTTCAGGTTTGAGTAGCAATCTCAAGGTTAAATACAACAAACAAAGGTCTGATTTGTGTGTGGTGAGGTAGCACATCGGAAGAGCTGCTGACATAAGCCCCTGCACTGCACTTGAAGGTTGTGGGTTCAAGCCCAGATGAGGAAATTGCATATAAAAGAATTTTAAAGTTTAACTCACATGCTCAAGGTTAAATAGGAGAATCAAAGTTGCCAAAATGTGACCAGGACTGGTAGTGTAGGGGTGCAAGCTAGAGCCCAGAAGCCTCTGTGCGCACCGCCAGTGGGTTCAAATCCCGCTCGTGCCAAGTCTTGAGCGCACTGCCGCGGAGGTAGTAGTGGGGGCATTGTCCCCACGGTTGTTTCGGAGAAGTGAACCCTAGGGGTTATGCAGAAACACAAGGCGCGTTCACTTGAGTTATGATGGCATCGTCAAGAATGATGAAGAATCTTTTGCTGATGAATTGAATTTGATGTTAATTGCTTTGCTTTAGCCTTTTAGCACTTGTTAGCCATGCTACGTAGCCTATAGGGTTCCACCTTTTTGACGGGTGAAGATGAGCAGATGTGTCTCATTCAGTGGTCACACTGACATGAAACTTATTACAGCCTCTGAGGGCATTTTTCAAGACAATCACATGTTTGTCTACTTCAGGGCATCCTGTGCACAACCTTAAACTGACAGTCTGGCACAGGGTGTAGATTTGTTTACCCTTTTTAGTGCATCCACCCTCCAATTCTCTGTTACATTCAAATTCAACTCACTTGTGCCTTTACCAATGCAGGAAGGATGAATAGCATGGTTGATCCTCCAAGATGCACCAATTCGTCTCTGGGGCAATATCCCATTATGATTTTTTACAAATGTCAGTTACCCAAAACTAAAAAAGGATTTAGGAAGAGCCACCATGTCCCTTGAGGGTTGAACCCAGATAAGGTTTAAAGTACAGTCATTTGGGGCATGTAGGTTGCTCCATCTAAGATCATTCCAGTCATGTCATGGGAAAAAAATATTGTGAAAAAAGTCAAAATTTGTAGGGTCAAAAAATGTCACAAAAAAGATTTTTTTAAATAATAGGTAAAAAATTATTATAAATAAATATATGTAAGGTCAATATACGTATATAATATAATATATAATATATATATTATTAGGGCCGGGACTCGATTAAAAATATTAATCTAATTAGAGGCTTTGTAATTAATTAATCAAAATTAATCTCATTTTAATTGCATAAATATTTGACCTGAGAACAGTGAGAAGTAATTTTTTTCACATGGATTTTTATTTTTGTTCAACCAATTCCAGCAGACAAGTGTAGAAATAGCATATTTAGAAATATAGTACTTTCAGAAATTCAGGTAGCCTATAGGTAAGTAGACCTTCTGTAAACTAGGTTTTTTTACAATAAGATTTCCCATTCACAGGGCCACCCGACACGGTCTCGTCAGCTTCTTCGTTCATGTTCACTGTGGTTTGTTGTTGTCTGAAGTCATGAACGCTAGTTGGTGCTCCAGTATAATCGGTCCTCCGAAACTCATCCAGTGAGAAACGTTCCGCGGTGCAAAAAATAAGTGTAAAAATGCATAAAAAATGTTTAATGTGTTATTTTTTGTGTAATTAATTAATCTTAATTCACATTGTAATGAATTAATCGTAATTAACGCGCTAAAGTCCCGCCCTAAAAATAATATACAATTATTACTCACTCATGTGGGCCTATGTGATCATGAGGTCAGAATGCACACTTGGTACAATACTCATTGTCGTTTTTTTGATAATGAGGAGAAATGGGAGAAATTGGCCTTTAATTATGTGTCCAGCTTTAATATACCCAACCCACATAGCTTTAGTTTTTTTTCCAAATAACTTAATTGCTATGTAGTCATATAGTCAGATACGGACAATAGGCTGATGATTTTACCATGTCGTTTTCATCAATATGAATGCCATTTGTTAAGTTGGGCAGGAACAAGCTGGTAAAAAGGGAACCTTACAGATGTTTTATTTATTACTATCTTAGATAAATATTCCAGTATCTTATTTGTGGTATTGTATCGAAAGTATCGGGTATCATATTATTTTGGCAGGTATAGTATCAAAGTCACAACCCTACTAGGGACTCTCCCTGCTGTGGGCACGGCTAAGCACGGCATAACATCTGACTTTTTCAAATGAGATGAGATTCAGGTTGCGACTGATTGATTGGTTCTCACCATCAGCTGACGGGTATAGAAAAAGCAGTGTGACTGCATGTGCTGGTTTCAAACATTCACATGATTCCACAGGTCTTCCCTCTTGCTCTGGCTTCTAATGGGCTTTGAATCAGCTCGCTGTTATCGCCTTAACTTGTGATCTCTCACGTGACTCTCGAACCCAACTTGGACGGCAAGGCAGTAAAAAAAAGTTTGGGTTGAGCTGCCAGGATGAGCATGTCTGCCCAGTGAGAACAGCCGGGCCACAGCTGCCAGAACTACCGTTTTTGATCAAATGCTGTCGTGGTCTGCAGCCGTATCGACTCACTGAAGAGAGAAAAGAGGCACAACTGTAAGTGCAATGCGTGACACAACAAACAAAATCTGGGAGATCTCTGCCTTTAGTGCTGTTTGAAAAGGAACAATTGTGCTGCAACCTTTTTTTTTATTTGTGTCTTTACTTTTTCAATAAAAAGCCTTTTTTTCAATTGTCTTCTGTTTGTTGCAGCGTTTAATTGGCAGGCAAATTAGGTCGGGATCAGAAAAAAAAGCTATTTCCTGCCAAACAGGCTGTAATGGCTCGTACAGTACGAGCAGGCTTAAATGAACCTCGCTGCATTATTTATTCTGGAAGAATCATCTGTTTTTTTTGCCAGAATATTCTCTTCCGAGATTGGAATTTGGCAAGTAATACATCATTATATTTTAGACTGTATTTTACATATATATTTGACATGTCTCCCAATATGTTTTTTCAAGGTAATGTCATACACCCGTGTGCTTTCCCGTGCTTCACCTTTTTTGATAACATTTAACCGTTTGCTGATAACATTTGCGGAGGATCTCCAATTGGAGAACGGTCTATGACTGTAGGGATATGATCCCACTGCATTTCATACACAACCCCCCCGCGCCCCCCCCCGCATACATAATTCAAAGGCAGATATTCTTTCTCATGCTCTAGTAATCTGGTTAAATAATTTGGGATTACATTGCCTCAACTGGGATCAGCGCTCTGCCCATGAAATGCCCTCTGTTGGGTGGTACAAAGGGCACCTCAGTTGCCCATGTATTTGCAGTCTGGATAATCTCCCGTTGGCTTTAGATCCAAACGCAGGCATGGTTTCATATCTGGGAGGCTTTGTTAACAGCTAATAGGTCTGTTTACTCCACCCCCCCCAGGCTGAGCTGTGACTTTGATGCAGACAATTTAATCAGAGGCAATCACGCTGCGATGCAAACATAGCACGGTTGTTAAAGGGAATGCTTGTACATTCTTTGGCTTTTAATTTGTAGCAATAAAAATGATGCTAAAAAAAAATAGAGAGCTACAAAAAATGTTTTATTCATGAGACATTCATAATATGTATTGTAAAACTCGCATGAATGTTAAAATTGTTGTTAGTATGACAGCGAATAAGCTCATTCTCTATCTGGAAATCTATTGGAGGCAATTTCACACTCAAGTTCTTTGCTGAATTAAATCCAGACTGCTTCCCTATTGTCCATCTGCAAGATGCCTCTCTGGGACTGGTTTAGCTCTCTCTCTCTCTCTCTCTCTTCCATACAACCCGCTTCATCTGCACCCAACCAACATGTTAGGGTAAAGCGAGAGCGACAATGCTTGTTCACATTGGACTCTCTGGTGAGCGGAGATAGAGGGCGGCAAAATGAAGGGAATCAACCAAGAGATCGAGGGAAGATAGATAGGAGAAGAGAGTTAAAAAAAAAGAGGACAACTGGATAAGGAAGACAGGAGTGAAGGTGAAAAGAGACAAAGCAGTCGGAAAGGGCAAAGCGAATCGGCCCTCTTCTCTCTGTCCTCAATCGCATGACCCCCTGGGAGACAAGAGAGCGGGATGGAGAGAGGGTATGGAGGGAGGTAAAACCAGAGGTCAGATCATTAGGCAGGCAGAGGTGAAAGGTCACGACAGGGGGTATTCTGGAAGGAGGGAAGCAGTGAAGAGAGGAGAGAAGAGGAGAAAAGAGAAGAAAAAAAGGTGTAGAATGGGAGATAAAAGGAGAGAAGAGGAAAAAGGAGGCGACAGCGATGAGTCAAAAGTTCTCAGAGCTTTATCTGGCTTACCGGATGATGATTTGTACATCCATGTTTCATGTCTAACACGACTTAAAAACTCTTAATCTGAGACATGGACAGCCAGAGCAGAATTAGTATGTTTTACTAAGGCACAGAACCCACAGTCATTTCCCATGATCGGCAAATTCTTAGATCACATGCTTCCCTTGTGAGGGACTTACTTTGTTTACTTGTGACTGTCATGACTTTCTTTCTGTCACTCAATGTTGTACCAACATTATAACTTCAACAACAGCAATCATATGCCAATGACTATATTCCAATAGCAACTCCACCAACAATTATAGTACTCACAATAATTCTACTTTTGTAAAAGGCAAGCCGCAATTAGACTTAAACCTTTGTTCATTTTCAAACGTTTTAACCAACAATGACACCAGCAAATAAATCTATCATTGGCTTATTGTCTCTAATAGCACGACTGTGTGTATATAAATGAACCAGGTCTTATTTCTGATGCACTGAACCTTGCTTGGTCAGCTCTCTCTCACCTGCACTATTATTTCCCACAGCTTTCATAATTACCACATTCATACAAAACGAAAGGCTGCTCATCTAAATGCAAATCATAAATGGCATTTCCAATTATTTATCCCAACACGTGTCTAATTGCAACGTACGCACATGGAGCTTTGTTGCTTTCCAAGCAGGTACAATAATTATATATATATATATATATATATATATATATATATATATATATATATATATATATATATATATATATATATATTGAGAAATGTATTCCCATATTGTGACCCTAATAACCCTTATATATAAGGGTCTTCTCACAATATGAGAACACATTTCTACGATATTTTAGTTTCTCAAGGTCGTATTTAAAAAAATCTAAAATGAATACATTCCTGATAAAACAACTTAACCTTTTAACTTTTCTTGTAGAATCTCAACAACACATAAAGGTACAAAAAAATGGAAGGAATATCAGTAAAGGTACAAAAAAAATGGAAGGAATATCAGTAAAGGTACAAAAAAAATGGAAGAAATATCAGTAAATTAAAAAAAAATCTTTCTTTCACGTGGTTAAGCCATATTGGTCAGTAATCAACAATGGTATGCATTTTAATGAAAACACAATATCCCCTGCAAAGCTCACATGTTGACTCTTTCCATTGCACATCCTTTTGTCTTTGTGATTTTGGTAATAGAGGGCTGAGGAGGAGACCATGCAGCAGAGGTCAGAAGTCATGACACCACTAGTGAGCAATGTGTTTTTGCCCTCTGAAACACCAGGGACGTCCAATTAGTTGCTATTCAGCAGGGATTTAACTGGAGAGCAGCAGCAATGTTAATGAAGTGAGATGGAAAGTAGGCTGCAGGGACGCCTTGGCTTGTGTTCAGACAAGCATTTAAATGGAATTAAGAACAAGGGGATGAAGACGGGAAATTTAAACCGGGCCTAATCCCTCTGTCCAAGCAGTAAACAGCATCAGGCAGAGAGCAATAAACAATAACAAGTAGTCGCTTTTCTCTATATAGCAAAAAAGTGGCACTAGAAAATAATCCTTGCTGCCTTGCGTTGGAATATTTTTCTGTCTTGCTGGAGCTGAAAGTTTCCTAAACAAACCTCAGCCTTTTTGAAACTCCTAATTGTTCATAACACTATGCATGGATTTCTTTGCGCTCCTCTGGCCTCCTTAAGTATCTCTAAAAAAAACTTTTTGTTGTGTGCTTTAACCCAAACTCTGATCTACAATTGCTTATTTGCAGTGTAGTGGTTTGAAGACCGATTACATGAATACCTTTTCAGAGCTGATATATTGTTGACCTCGGTGTTTTGGGCGGAATTATAATCGGGCATTTTCCCGTCATTTCCTAGATGTTCGAGCAGAGGAGAATGAGAGGGAAAAAGGATGCTGAGAAGAAATCACAGACGCTCTGTGCTGCACCGTCTGAATGAAAGAGAGAGAGAGAGAGAGAGAGAGACCAGGCTCTGGCAGGTGCGTGTGCATACACACACACACACACACACACGCATTCTTATGTGTACATTAATTCCGGCGGCAATGAGCCAGACATGAAGGCTACACGGAGGTAGATTGATGGAGGTTGTGTGAACGTTTGAATATGTTTGAACCGCGTGTCGCGGAGAGGTTTGTACGTGAGAAGAGCAGAAGGTAGGAGGAGGACGCAGTGAAGCGCTGTCAACACACTGGTTGGTTTTCTCCGCGGGGGGGGGGGGGGGGGGGTTTCTATACACTTGTAGTGATACGGCTCACAAACAACCTCCCTGGGGGGATTAAGTGGAAGGACTTAGACAGCGAGGACTGGGGCCGTGGTCTCCATGATAGGGGTTAGCTTACACAACTGCGTGCTGGCACCATGGTGTCTTAGCCCAACAAGAGGCGATTAAAATAGGTCGAGAGAAGCTTTAGCAAGATGGCCTTTGTCAACCCTTAAAACCCCCGTCTGAATACCTTAAAGAAAGGGGATTGGAGGGGGAAAGAACACAACATCCACTGGTTTGCTACAGCTCAAAGGGTCTTCTGTATGAATGTATGTATTTGAGGATAGCAGAACGGCACAGATGAAAAAGTTACAATGACAAACAAGACAGATGTTCCATTGCTTATGGTCACGTCATGCATTTTATTTCAGCAGCAGAATTGTATGCGAATGTAATCAATCACGCATGTTATTTGTCCTTGCGTTAACAGGAGAGAAAATAGGAGAGAATTGTAGTGGTGTATTTCAGTCAGGAAACTTTGCCCCAGGCAAACTGAATACCACAATAAACATCTGCCTCTTGACAAAACTGTTTTACCTTAAGCTGCCTTTTCCCAGCACAGATGCGAAATACACCCTGGTCAGGAGCCATAAAAATGGGTCAGAGATGTATTCCTCCTCGGCCTCCCACATGACCGTTTCAGTAGATTGGTGGAGGCTGATTGACTAAAGTCCTCTTGCTTTGAAAAATCCTCCTGACCATATGGTGTTTGCACAGTGCAGAAAATCCCAAAACACACAAATTACGGCAACATGTCGGGCAAAGCTGCTGCCGTACCTGCTTGTGTTTCCCACTATAAACAGGTCTTGAAATAGTTATCGAATTAGGAAAGACAATATAAAGCTAGTTGGCCTGTGGCAGCACTTTTTCACATCAATCATAAAAGCATGCAATGAACGGCAATATGCAATATGCAATATGCACAATTATTTTACTCACTCGAGTTGTTGAAACGGTGCAGTGACTAAAATAGTCTCTTCTATGTGAGAGGCTTTAACCTCCTCACCTCCATTTACTTATTACCAGGTGCTGGAAAATGTCCTACCGAGGCAGTGTGAACTATATTCAAGTGTGACTTACACCTAGTTTGCAAGAGCCAGGATTTCTTAGAACACGGACCGTTTTCTGTTACTCCCCCCCGCCAACAAAAAAAGCAAGGGTTTTTCCGTTGACTAACCAGTCACAAATTGGGGTCAGAGCACTTTGTGTGAACCGTTCAGAAGAAGCGAGCCCAGACGCATTACAGATATCTGGACCTATAGGAGGATTCTGTCCGGCAGCGAGAACTAATGAGAGCCGGAGACGCGGGTTGAGGGGAGACCTGGTTCAGGGGGTCGCCTGTAACAACGTGTCTCAATGTTCAATT
Source organism: Pungitius pungitius (assembly GCF_949316345.1). Taxonomy (NCBI): domain Eukaryota; kingdom Metazoa; phylum Chordata; class Actinopteri; order Perciformes; family Gasterosteidae; genus Pungitius; species Pungitius pungitius. Next base: position 2,083,014 of record NC_084906.1, read on the forward strand.
TGCAACACGGAGCCGTTGTTTTCCGACAGGCGCTGAATCGTAAAGGCGCGTGACTTGTTGTCTAACCCGCATCTGCTTGCATTTCCATCAAATTGGCCTCTATGTACATTGACTCATGGACTGCAGCACTGGGATGTGTTTTGATTTTATCACCGTAATGGACCATCTCAGTGAGCATCCGGGAAGTGTTTACCGAGATTAAAAGGAAGACCGGGACAATTTCACAGCCTCGGTGGAATTGCAGATGACAGTCAAGGCAAAGCAAAGACAGATTCAGTGATGGCCACGTTTACTGGCACACACGAGTCAGTCTATTCCTGTTCCTCTCCCTCTGAGGTGAGGATCTCAGAGCGCTGATTTTCCTCAAACAGGAGCGTCTGTCGCTGCAAATTCTAGTCCAAAAGTATTCGTTTAAATTGAAATCCTTTCATAAACTACAGCTACCATTATCGGGTACCATCATTTTTTTCCAGCTGGTCAGGCATATTGTAATGACTCTGTCTAAATTGTTTTGTTTCACTATGATTGCATTGTGCGAGCCTTCCGTAGAACAGCACAAAAAACGGATTGGCCGATTGGGCCAACGGGTGAGATCTCTATCTCCATCCACTGTTATGAAATATGGTGTGCAAGTGGATTTGTTTGCCTCTTCCTCTTCCTCTCTCTCTCTCTGGATCTCTCACTTGCAGTAATTACTATGATTAAAAACCTGCCAGAGAACTGTAATGGTCTCCATCAGGCCTATCTCCTGTTGAAATTCTCAAAAACAGACGGACAGGAATCGTCGCTGTGGGACGCACACACATACACGTACACTCCTTCTCTTTCTCCCTCACACACATTTCTAACACATCAAACCGCTCCATGTCCTCTTCCAGCTCTGTTTTATAACCGTCCTGTTCATGCAGAAGAGGCGCCACTTCCAAACGATGTCACTCGCAGTCTCAGCCAGCGCCTTGTCGCTGCTAAGCCCCACTTGACAGAGGCTTTGTCTTTAGTTTGGAGGGCCCGAGTAAATGGGCAGCACTGTGCACGCGAGAGGGAGAGAGAGGGGCCGAGGGAGAGATAGTTTAATGAGTGCACAGAGATCGTTTCTCTTAACATTTTCAAAATAATAAGCTGCAGGCAACAGAACCACCATCTAAATCTATGCCAAGAGCTTAGTGCTGCAGTTCTTGGCATCGTGGATGTGTGGTCCTTCGACTCTTCGAATCATTTTCTACAAGATAGTTGATAAAACTACAACACATTAGCACTTCAACCAACTGTCCAAACATATCAAGTCATGTTCAGTGAGGGTTTATTACAGCCAAACCACTTTTGACAGGAACACAGTCCTACAGAGAGAGAGTAAGAAAATACTGGTTTGCGTTAAACTGAACAGTATTTGGGGCTTGATGACAATGTTTAAACCAGCAAAATGATTTCTTGCAACAAGCATGCACAAAGATCTCGCAATACGAATCCACTGGATGCTCAACACAGACCACACCATTCAACTTCATGCTTGATATTTGGTTGTGCAGCCAGCAGCCTTATTAAGAGAGTCTCATTACGGAAAATAAAATATCTATAAATAGCAGCATCACCTGAACTCTCCGTGCTCAGTCTTCTGCATTCATGCCAGATGTGGCTGCATGTGTATCTCTACCGAGCATCATTGAAACGGGGCAATTCTTTCACTGTGTCCATGCTTGATTAACAGAGGATTTAGTGTGGAAATATACTGTAAAGAGGGAGACACTGGCACCTTGGTTCAGTGAACAGCTCTTTCATGAACTAGTCAATCAAGAAGTGTCTAAATGCCAGCTCTGGGCTTTTAAAATTTCCTTCATTATCATTATTATTTTTGTAGTGTAATGTCACCCAGAATCTGATATTGAAACCTATTAGAGTAATAAAATTATGCCACAACACAACCAAATGTTTTAGCCATTCTTGATCTCGATCAACAAGATGATGCAATGTAATGCAAAGTCCTGCAATATACGCTACCTGACTAAAAATTTGCATGGATTGCTTCTTTTCAAGTTTTGCGTTGACGCAATTTTGTGGTGGATTTGAGGTTTCACTTTGTAGATCATAACATTTCGTCCAAATTATTCACATTCATGGAGGAAATTAACACACTACATTAGTTCTGTCTAGAACCGCCTTCTGCGGGCAATCCCGAAATGGTCCCAGGACTGCATAAGAAGGGACGTATAGGAAAAGCAGAGATTTTGCACAGATATCATATTTGACTAATATTACAGGGTACATTCTGTATTTCAAAAATACAAATTTTTCACAATTTAATATTGTCAGGATACGTAGCTGCTGTTGCGCAGGAAGGCAGGACTCAAACGCAGAGTTTCAAGGTTTCCAAAGGTGCTCTTCATTCCATAACTAAAGACGAGGCGCTCCAACAGCAGGTAGACAGACATTGACGTAGACAACGTCGCGACGGGGGACAACAGGCACACAGGGCTTAAATACACTAGGGAGGTGCAGGTGATTGGACACAGGTGGAAACAATCAGGCAATCACAGGACAAGGCAGGAAGTGAAGCTAACCCAGGGACACAAGAGACATGAAACTACAAAATAAAACAGGAAGGAGAACCAAACCGTGACAAATATTATTTTTTCTTTTTCTTTTTTGGGCGCTCCAGGTGGGGCAACGTCCTCTATTGGCCACCTGCAACTGTCCTGTATTTAGCTTTACTTATTTGCACCCTGTAATGAAACCTCAAAAGAACAAAATGAAAACAAGAATCAGGTGAGATCTCAGTGAAAATAATACCAGGGGATTTCCACCGTCCTCTGCTGCACGTGGCCGATAAAGCGACATTTAATCTGTTTCTGTCACACTTTTTTTGGCCTCAACTTGACTGAACAAGCCAAATTAAGCTGCTTTAAACAGATATATGGCCCAGATATAGCTCCAACCCCATATTACTGCATGTCCTGCTTTGTGGTATTATCATTTCTGCTACTATGTTGAAAATACCTTGTAGTGTTTTGAACAGAAGGAATGCATTGCATGATACTTGCAGCTTTAAAATGTCCAGGTTGAAGGAGACATGTTTTACTCATATAATGTGTGTATTTATAAATAATTTGATAGTGGTAATACAGTAACTATCTATTTACCTTTCTCCTTACTTCCTCACCAATTTGTTAGTGCTGCGAATTGGACCCACGTCTTGGTAATGACTGACTAATTTGAATCTAACAACAGGTGAAGTGAACTGTTAATCACAAATTACTTAAATGTGATATTTTTCTGGATGAGAAGCTACGTCAGCCCCTGACACATTGAGGGTGCATGCGTCGATTGGAGGCCTGCTGAGATACCGGGGTCACGGGATGGCATCAAGTTGCCATCGGGAAGCTGGTTACAATCCCAGTGGTGACGTGAATGGGAGAGAGAGTCTGAGGAGAGTCTGAGGAGTCCAGGAGGAAAAGGTGAAGAGAATGACAGGCAGCTCTTCCTCAGTCTCAGCCAGCTACTTAAGAGCAGAGTAGCATTTTAAGGCTCGGCCCCAAGTCATCTCAGTCCTCCGAGGGTGGGAGAGAGGAAACTGTGCGGACTGGAGTCAGAGATCAGGCGGTTGCTTGAATTCCCCCCCCGTGGCATGTCGCTGTGCCATTTCTATGCATGCCATTCTTCTTCGGTCTTCAAAGACATTCTCAATCTGCATCCTAAATAATTTGCCCCTTTAGTGGTTCACTAATGGCCTGTTTCACGTTTGATTCTCACTCTGCACCTGGGACTTTTTCTGTGGAGAGGGGGGGGCGGGGGGCTGCTCTCATCTCTTCCATACTGATAGGGATGAGCGCTGGGATTTAGCACTGAGCCAGGGCACTGATCCAGGCATCCACCCTCATGTCCTCTCCAGCCCCAATCCCACTGCTAGACCACTGGAACATCAGCCCCATCATTGGAGCTTAATGATCTGACATTTGATTTAATCTGTTTTTAATCATCTAAGTAAACTTCGTTGCATCAAATAACACACTTTTTTATATAAATCAAAAGAATAAGTCCATTCATTTTTGCTCCTTTATGTATATATATATATATATATGTCTTTAATGAGAAAGAATCAAAATTACATAAACTGTTGGTATATGTTTTGACAGAGATGAAGGAAACACCCTTTTGAAATAATCACATACATATTTACAGGTGGTGGTATTGATTGACTAAAATGTGTGAACTAAGAAAACAACAAGGGCCCAGTGGTATTGCTGAGGGGGATTAAGGTTCGAAGTGCTTAATAACCACATAACGACAAATAAAGAAGTTGCTGTTGCAGTTGTTGAGGTTTGGCTGATTGTTTCCTGACACATTGACTGGAGGCTAATCCCACTTTGCTGTGACAATCTGCCGCCGGAGGAGCAGCTTTAAATTGAGAGCCGTAGCCAGAAAATGACTCAGCACGTCAGTGTTGTCTTTGAAGTTAGACATCCACATTGGCTTAAAAGTGCTCTCTGTTATGCATATTATGGATGTCACATCAGGTGAGGAAAGTGTCTCTCCAAACCAACCGTATTGTTGCCTTCAAACTCTTGAAGGAGCTCTCTCTATTGTTGCTGTCAGGCGTCATTTCAAAAGCAGATGCGACCCTCCTTCACCCCACCCGCGGGCACCTCCAGCCAGCTGTCAGTCACACTCGTCAGTCGTTCTTGGTTTTCAGCAACTCCCTTCTTCACCACCACCAGCGCCTGGACTCCAGGGGGGGGGGGGGGGGGGGGGGGGGGAGGGGGATTCAGCCGGAGCAGAACTCGTCAATCGCAGCCCCTTGAATATCCTGGTTAAGGATGGAGTCCAATCACCAAAGATGTTGCTCTTATTTAGCTAAAATGGTAAGTTGTATAGAAATGATAGAAAACAATGCATTGGTGCAACGCTTTCAATATCTGCTTCCTCTGTCCTTCCGTGGGAGTCAAAATGTGAAATGTGTGATCAATTTGCCGTATCTTTGCCAAATGAATTAGCCATATCTTAGTTTAGGCTTATATTGGAATGACATGTCATTGTATTGTGTTTGATTGCAGGAGAATCGCTGTTTATTTCATCAGCAGTTGGATCTATTTGTATTCACAGGAAGGACGACGCCGTCAGCTATTTCACCAACTACTCTTCCATCAAAAGTGTCATCAAACAAGATGGAGAACTGAGGGGGAGGACAGAAAACAGAGGGGGGGGGGGTTGATGGTGAGATTTAGACTGGTTAAAACATAGAGAAAAGGCAGGAAAAGAACTTCTAATATTTAAAGAGAGACAAGTTCGGGGGCTTTCAAAGCTAAAGGATGGCATAGATGAGGTGAGTAGATATGGTGGACATTATTCTGAAGAGAATTTTGTAAAATAAAATCAGAAGAATGCTTGAGAAGCAGACAAAGCCAGGGTGAGATTATGAGACTTACAAAGGGAGTATTTTTGTAAGAGAAAACGGACAAAAGAACGACTTGATTGAGACACACGGATAAGAGGACAGAGTGAGAAGGGAAGTTTGGATTCTAAAAATATCCAAGGCATCAAGAGACAAACATGTTTTCAAGGAGACAATTACTTTGCAAGTAAACAGCTGCAGTCTAAAGGTTATCTTCTTATAACGATTGAATTCTTTCTTCTTCTCGCCAACAAAAATCGAGAGAAAAGCATACAATTTGGCGGTTAAATAAAAAGAAATGGAACTGAAATTGCCTGCGAGAATTTCTTTAAGGTTATGAATTTTGATGATATCAAATCTCTATGTGAAAATATGGGCTCAGAGAAAATCAGCAACACAACTGCTGCTAAACCACACAAGCCTTTCCAAAAGCATGCATTGTTCGAATGACACCTTTTCTAGCATTTGGAAAAGACTGTCTTGGTTTTCTGTCATGATGAGGATTTCTTGATATTTGCCATAACCCTTTGAGGGGAATTAAACAATGTCAACCATTGCCAAGTTTACACTCATTGAATTCTTGAATGAATTCTTGCCAAGATAATGCACTTCTGAAGATGTACGGACAGGATGCCACATTTACCTTCTTGCCGAGGGTTATTTAATAAATACATTTTAAAATAAATTAAATTTAGTACCACTTGCAAAATATAGTGCAAAGAAAAAGGGACAACAGAGTGTGACCCAAAGACGATCAACGCAGGGCAGATAACAAAGGTGGCTCTAGGACAGAAATAAAAACAACACCAGAAATTGGTGGACACAAAACACACATAAAGGCCGCGATGGACTGACAAAAGTGTTACGCAGGATCCAGAGGATGCTGCTCTGGGACAAATGCTGTTTATTAGCTGAATCAAATGGAGGAAACTGCTGCAGACTAGTTACAGCTTGCATTTTTCAATCATTTACAAGTCTTGAATTGTCCTGCTTCTCACACAATCTTTGTTTGTCATTTACCTTTTGGGAAGAGATCTGCTTGACCTTGATATTTTTTTTTTCCTTGACCAAATGTCCCAGAGCCCCACAAGATACAGTGCGCAAATACAGATACATACGCACCGGCTCCACATCTAAACAATTAGTATATTAAAAACCTCGACAGCCACAGAACCAAAGATACACACACACACACACAAACACACACGGACACTGCAGGCCTCATTAGCAGTGCAGGCATGCGGCAAACCAGCTGCTTTCACTATACTATGAATACTATAAATAATCTGAGCCCACAATGCGCACAGACGTGAAAGAGTTCTCATTTGAATTTAATCTCAAAGCACACGGATGTATAATTTAATAGAATTGACCAGCCCTCCGTAAATTAGACTCGAACATGTGAATATGTTTCATAAAAAGTCCCACAGCAAGTTTCAGCATTTGTTTAAGAAACAAATTGTTAAAAAATACGAATCTACATTAAACTGAATCAATTTGTGTCAGTTAAAGATTAAATGGCTACTGTATCAATATTGTGATTAAAACCAGGTGTTGCTGTTCAGTGCGTTAAGCTAAATTAGTTTATTACTTTGGATACTGTTTAAAATAAATGGTTGGGTCTAAATTTTTACATTCTAAGAGGAAAAACAACTAAAAATATACTGCACTTGTGAACAGCAACAACCATTTCAATTTTCATGTATAATGTAAAAAAATAAATAGAGACATGAAGAAGTGGTGGTTTCTTTGTTAATCACACTTACCTGATCATTAAACTACAGCACCGCCTTGAAAGGGAATTGGCTGTGACACCAGATCTCTCTAATGAGTTATTAGCAACAAATGCAGAGATTAGGATTCGGGGTAATTTGATTTGCCTCTGCCAAGAAAAATAGTTGTATCATATAAATGTAAATGTAAATTCGTTGGTGGCAGGTGTGACTCTCATCAAACAACGCCAGTAGATGCCCTCAAAAGTACCTTTTAGCTATTCTTCAGACCTTTAAGACAAATACACGTTTTTGTTTTCTTCAACTAACTATGAATCACAATTCACATCACAGTCTTTATTTTTGTAAAAAAAAAAATGATATGCTTACTTACTTCACCCGCAGTTTAGTCTTTTTGAACTGAGACCAAGAATATTGTTAAATCGAACTTTTATGTCTTTTAAATCATGCATTCTTGCAAGAAGAGGCCCAGGTGTGCAGGGTCGTAACAAGTCTGTAGAAGTGTGTGTAGAAGTTATACAGAGAATGATCAAAGCCACGGCCCGTATTCTACAACATCAAGCTGTCCTTCTCCAGGCTGCGAAGTAAAAGAAGTACTTAGTCTGCAAAACAACAGAATACAGATACATATATATGCTTATTTTAAGTGCTCATAATTCAAGAGCCAGAACTATAACATGCGTGTGCAGGTAGTCATCTGGTCACAAGTTAAATAAGGCTAGCTTGCACATTAGCAAGTAACTTATGAGAATAAAGAATTTCCTTTACACCCTTTAGGCAGTTTATCAGTGGCTCTCAGGGTGTGGATGGTGTGATACGAGTGCTCCTGCTTCTTTGCACATCTTGGGTAACATCTGTGACAGCTGGTCTACTCCAGGGGAACGGCTCTATACCAGAACTCTCTCCTTCCCTTCCTCCTCTGACAACCACTTAGAATTTAAAGAGCGAATAAAGGACTCAAAAATGTCTTCTAGAGAGCCCTAAAACACCTTTTTACATTGTGAAGGCTTTGCAGGAACGAGCCTCGGGGTCGGGGGGTCCGTAGATTGGGCCTAAGCGGAAATGGGTGAGCATGTGGATGAGGGGGTGAGGGGACTGGTGCAGGTATTCCGAGGGCATCTGGTGGACAGGTACGGAACGACAATGAACACCTTTAGCTGGAGAGGATGGGAGAGTTTGGATATACCGCTATATACACTATATACTGCTAGAAAAACAACTGTGTTTCCTCTCAGGACAAAACAAATCAAAGTATGTTTTTAGTCTAAATGTTTTCTATGAACCTACAGAAACCTTGTATTTCAACTAACCTTCTGTTTGCTGTAATGTAGGTCATCGAGATTCTATCGGGATGCGTCTTTTAGATACTTTCTACTTTGATAAAAATGTTGGTAGAACTAATATTTCCATTTTTTAAATTCTGTTTGTCTCTCTCTCTTTTTTTTTCCATGAGCATCATCCATAAACATGGAGGAGGAAACCAGGTTAAGGGCAGAGCTGATGCACAGACATTCCAGGTCACCTTTATGACGCGTGGAAACTGGCCCTAGGGGGGAGTCAGTGGAAATGGCTTGACAGACATCACATGATCAATACCCACAGTAACGGGAAGAGTGTATTGCTACTAGCTTGGGACCCGTTTTGTTTATTTTATTGATATGGATACAGAATGCTGGGGTGGTTTGAAAGGGTTGTCATTGAACGATTGTGTAGGTCAAGCTGGCAAAAGAATTAAAGACATGACGTAAATATGTCACTGTGATCATACTTTACTTTATTAAACTGTGTCATTCATTCTTGCAGCAAGAATTAAAAGCTAATTCTATAGAATATAGTCAGAGCTGCTTACTGGTGCTTTTGTGAAATGGGTATCTGCACTTTCCCCATCTCCTGACAGACAGCCTCTGCCACAGCGCTCAGACAGTCCATCAGTTTGCGGACACTGATCATATCTCTCCGCCCCGATGTGTCACTTTCACAGACCCACGGGTGGGCGCCGAGTCCGTTAAAAAGCTGGGTCGATGATGGCTTGCACGGTAGCGCCCGGGGGCAATGTGGAGGGGCTCTGACCTTATGACCCCACCGCAGCAAAATAAAAAGCGTGCACGTCAGGTGGGTCCGAAGGTAGGAGATATATGGAGAGATAACGAACGAGAAAAAAAAGGACAGAAGAGGCCCGCTGTGAAAGAACAGACAGGCTGCAGATGGCTAAAGAGACCTTAGCCCCCCCCCCCCCCCCCCCCGCCCCCCCCTCTCATCCGTCAGCTCAAACACTCACTCCATCCATCACTCAGTTGGTGCCCAAACGGCCTTGGAGATAATGTGGAGACGTTGACGCTTCTTGGCGATAAATGATAGCAGAGTGACGCGGTAGCAGGAAAAGTCAAGGCGGACGAGGGGAAAAACAAAGAGTGGGAAATACTAGGTTTTTTTTGGGCAGAAAAAAAGCTGTGAAAACAATACTTTCGTATCATAACCATACAATGGTAATTAGGCAATACAAGTACAATGAGCTGAAAGACATTTAAATGCACCGAAGATCTATGTTGTCCTCCTGGCATTCACGTCTACATTCCTTCCTTAGAAATGTTGTCACTGGTGAAACATTAAGAAATTATATTTACTTTTATTTCAGCATGCAAAAAAACTATTTATCCCTTAATCAAAGTTCTCTGATTTAAACTACAACTCCTGGCCTTTCAACAAGGTACTTGAAAATCCCAAATTGCATTTTCAATTAAACCCCGATCTTGACAAACAAATAAGCAGGTGGCAACCCAAGGAATTTCTGATGAGTACATATTTGACATCCTGGATTCATGAAATGAAGGTCTCAATTATTATAGTGAATCAACCTGGAGGAGGCTGACTGGGGCTTATTAAGAAGTCTGTTGGAGAAAAAAAAAACATGAATTGACACCCTCCCGAGTGCTTTGTCTCTCTCAGTAGAGTCTAATCAACATAAACTGCACAAACGCAAGCAAACAGCTGCAAGAATATTACAGCAGTTGATTCAAAACTAATGAGGGAGCATTCATGAATGGAAATGTGTACAACTTGGACTTTGAATTAGCTGTGGGGCTCTGTTTACACACAGTAAGAGGCAAGACAGGGACCAATAACACTGCACGGGAGTAACAGCGCATTGCAGAGTAAAGCTCAAGTAAGCAGAAGGAGAACAGCACGGCAGGGAGCCCGGGACAGACAGACACAACGCGAACGAGGTCAAAGTTGATTTCTGCGCAGGAGGACATGATTCATACGTCTTCACTTTCGGCGTTAACTACAGTTACGGGTTGGCTGCGTGTGACTGGGTCAGTTTGTGCTGTCAGCAGTTTTTTTTCACCATGATTTGCAGAGTGATTTTACGTTTCACTTGCCGAGAGGTATTCAAGTGGCCCGCGTGGACATGTGCACATTGATACTTGGACAGCCTTCACGCTAGATACGCCGCATGAAAGGATTGTAGTATTTGCTGTTTTAATCACCTCAAAACTACGACATCAAAAGAAAGTCGCCCTGCGTCATTGGATTTCTGTCACACCTCATCTATCCACGTGAGAGGGGACACTTGGTTGTGGGGGTGTGATGACAGATGAGTATCCACGCGGATTTTTTCGTAAGGATAATCCGCTGGAAGATTACACGGGAGTTCGAAAGTTGATTTTAACAGGAGGGGCGATGATAATCTGGATAGCGCCCCCCCCGAACAGTTAGCGCTGAAGACTGGCGGCTAAATCTCAAAGGACAGAGAGAAAATTAATTTCAGATGACCTGTTTGGTTTACATCTGTGCGCAGACCGCAGCGCGGTGCTTTAGGGGGAGGATTGGAAGAGACGCATCGAAAACCCTTGGGGGGGGAATACACATCTGTATGACACTGCCTGCATATGAGAAATATACCTCAGTGGTATGCGCCATGCGCCAACACACATTCATGCACTCGGTTGGAGATGCACTACGCATACACACACAGACATGACCTACAATCAAATAATATGCATTAATATGACTTCTACACACACACACACACACAACTCAACACTCATAGCACCCAAGCTCTCCCTTTGCTTACATGCAGTCACAGATACACTTGTGCATGGGAGGCAGACCCTGAGCCCCCACAGGACTAAAGCCACAGGCCAAATGTGTTTGGCGACTCCTTTTCAACGCAGACGCCTTTCCGCGTCATATGGCGGCTAACGCGATCTAATTAAGACACACACTCTGAAGGGCCGACGCACAACCAGAGGGCAAAAAGTCCCTTTACTCAGAGCGCGGAGAGATGATGAGGGGACTCGGGGAAACGGATGCAGAGAGCAGCTGGGAATATGCTGTCGATGCAAATCAGCAGGGAAAGTAGGCATGAGTGTGCAGGAGAAAGCAAAGTGTCTGAAGTGCCTTTTCCACGCGGGAGGAGAAATGTCGCAGTTAAATGCACAGTCTAGCCAAGCTTCCTCTGCTTTGTATGAAGCTAATAACACAAAGCCCTTGATTTGTATATATTTTGCTTGTTGCATTAGCCAACGTGATGATGTTATGCTTTTTATCACCTTCAATTAATGCTACCTTTGGTCGCAAGGTTGGTCAAAGTAGGACATTTAAGGATATCACTTGGGACTCTTGCTATGTATACCGTATATTCACAAATAAACTGCGAGGCGTTTTAATTTCTAGACCGTACGATAAGTTCTACACTGTAGATTACATTTCTCGGCTGCAAACAGAAGTTTGTCACTTGAGGATAGCCCACTTGACGGCTACAGCCTTAGACTGCAAAGCTCACCACTCTCCTTTTCAAATTATTCATGAAGAATATAACGCAGTGGTGATTGAGGTTATGCAAGTGCACAAAATAAGCCTCGGTATCACTGCTCCAATCTCTCCTTCATACACAAAAGCCTCTCATCTGTGCTGGCAGCATGTCGAGGATGCCCATCGAGGTATTCGTGACCTTCTTTGTCATCTGGATCGGAGTGCAAGACCATCTTTGGGTTTATTTTAAAACATGCGTCAGTGTTTCAGAGAGGTGGCTCAAGAACTACTAAACTGCCTCTTCATATTTCCCCTTCATGCCTGTCCTCTGCTCCTGCCTGAGTGGAGAACCTTAGATCTAAAAGAGGACATTTTATTATTATTAATATATGAATTATTTTTTTGATATTCTCTGACTTTCTATTTGCTCAGAAACGCCTCACACATAATTAAACAAGGTGCTGTTTTTTTCTGTTTCTGTTTCTGGATGAAGACAATTATCAAGTCACATATTTTTATGGTGCTTCCAGCAAGCTCTCCAGTAAAAACCAACACTACATCAGTTCCATGCAGCAGAAGGAAGGGAGCAGTTATTTGTAGGACCAATGCTTTATCATGGGGCGTTTAATGGGGGACGTATTATTATTATTTATCATCATTATTGTATTATTTTCTGTATTTCTATGCCTTTCACCAGTGTTGTTAAGAACACAGCTGCAGCTATCTGAGGACAAGTTTCAGTCTCAACTCAAAATTCAACTGATCATTGAATTCCAGCTCAGCAATGCAGGTTTTTTTCATTGTTTCATAGTCATTTATAGAAAGGCAACATCCATATTTTATATTTTTATCACAAGTTAATGTTTTGAGAGTTAATCTCATCTGACCCCACCGGGACAGAAAAACCGGTCCTGCTCATGGTTACATCCATAACCCCTTTTTTTTGTTTGCTCTATGTCAACATCACACTCCCTCCGACAATGACTTATGGCCATTCCGACAAAAACAGGATGCAGAGTGACAGCCACTGGATCACTTGTGACCAGAAACACGATATCTCACTTGATTTATTTCCTTAGTTAAACATTGTGAACATGAGTTTATTGTCTTCAAAATGTCTAATTCAGATTTAATACAGCATGATGTTCTTTGAAAAATGATGGCTGCGTATTCTCTAGTGCTCGGTTATCAACGCACGCCAGAGCTGTGTCTGCAACACTCCTCCATGATTCAAATAAGGAACACTTCCTTTGGCCAGTGGCAAAAAAACAAGATAGCGACAGCTCAAATTTTCAAAATGTCTGCTGTTGTGTTCAAATGATGAAGAAACAAAAAAAAAATCAAAAGTATTTATACTGATCAGTGGTGTGAAAGTCGGTGACCACGCCCCTTCGGAGTGGTGACCACGCCCCCTGGGAGTGGTCTCCTGGTGGGTTCAATGTAGCTCAGCTTTCGAAGGCCTCTCAGTCACTATCAGCTGTTATCAAGTGTTACATGAATGCATTTCAGTAGATTACATGACATTGAATACAATCATAACTGTACATTGGTATTATTCTATTGATTACAGTGGTTTTACGACATTCCCATTACTTTATCGAATACTCTCCAGAATCATGGTTGTGTTTTGTTGTAAACTAAATGCATTTTATCTATAGTTCATTTATGAACCTGGTCGTCAATTTATTTTTTAATATCCTACACTGCCCAAACCAATAGGTGATCTGTGATTCATCGATGTAATCACCTGCTACATAATAAAGTATACATAGCCTGGGTCTTGGGACTTGTAGAGGCTGGCAGTTTTCTGGCAGCAGAGTAGAGACCCATATCATCTTGTGTGAAATTACCCACAGTTCCTCCACATAATCCAAAGCACAGAAACACGGCTGGTTGTTCACACACACACACACACACACACACACACACACACACACACACACACACACACACACACACACACACACACACACACACATAAATGCATTTTGATGACAGAGGACCTTGAGCTTCTGATCTGATTGCCTTGCCTTTTTGTCGGACAACTGCTCAAAGCTTGGCAGTGTTTTTCCAAAGAACAAATAAATGCATTAACAAGGACAATGATGTTTAAACATGTATGTCTCCAAAATAATCTTCTTAGATTCATTGGGAACAATTCTGCCTTAGTGACGTTGTGTTTAACGGTCCATTCGGCAGCCAAATGAAAAGCTGTGAAGGTCACATCGGTGAATGACTAACGCTCTTTCTCCATCGCACACACACACACACACACACACACACACACACACACACACACACACACACACACACACACACACACACACACACAGACACACACACACACACACACACACAGACACACTTTGTAGATATAGAATCAAGCTGACACATTTGCATCTTTAGCTTGTGTGACCCCTTTTCCTCAGTAAAGGATGGAGTTGATCTTGACAGCATGGGGGGGTGTGACTGACATATGTGGTTGGGCCTGGAGGTCAGCGTGATGGCCTGCTCCCTTGTTACATCTTTGTTGTCCCCTGCAGCATGCTGTTTCTATGTGTTCCCATGAAATGCCCCAATGTCATTCTTTCTAGAGCGGGACGTGAACCCCCCCTCGTTTCGCTTTAGGGTAGCTGCACAAAAAGTTCAGAGACATTGGTAGCATTTCTTTTTTTTCTTCTGTTTTTCGTTTATTTCAGGGTTTGTAAATGGAAGACTCGGCTTCAACTAATCAGTCTCACTCACATACACATGGGCAGGTGTAGGTCGATGAGTAAACAAGATGGTGATCTTTGCATGTCACATCGGAGTGACAGCCGCTACGGACACGTCGGCAATGTCGCCGACTGGCATTTAACTGAGGCAAAGTCGAATAGGGAGGAACCCTGACGACACGTGCACACAGGCCACACCATTTGCAACAAAACACACACACCTACACACACACTGTCCTGAAAGGTCACTTTTTACAGACACTTTCCCTTCTCTTCTTTGTCAACACGCTATATGACATTTTTTTGTTTTCTACTGTCCAACTCAGACCTCCCCCAACAGGATGCATCCTCCAGGGCTGGCAATGGAAGAAAGTTTAGCTCTACACGGACCACTTCATTTCTTTGGTTCTTTTGTGCTCTGTTCTCACATTTTAAGTGTATTTAGTGTGTTTCACAAAAGCTGTAACAGAATTCAAGTCTTTTGTGCCAAGCGATCGCAGCCAATTCATATTTCTAACTTTCACAATTACTTATAACTAAAAGAAAACAATTAGTTTGCCTTTTCTTCAAGGAAGTCAGATTGTAGTAAAGCACAAAGGTGACACACCCAAATCTCAGTAGATTTAGAAATCTGACGGTGTCTGGGCCGTTAACTGATGATCAGATTTACTTTGAACTGTTCCACTGACAGACTCGCATCCCCTATATCCAAAATATTTTGGTAGGATCAATATGACATTAAAACTATGTATTGTGTTACAGCTGAGGCAGATATCAGTTTATGTGGCTTTTCTATAGTATGCAGAAGGAAGGATTGGTTCTCGTTCATTAAAGTTTTTAAAGTTCTTTAAAACTGTTGCTAAACTTGTTTTGTGAGGACTCTAATATTTCCTTTTGAGTAGTTTAATGGCACTAATCCTATGAAACATAACGAATCCACCTGGCCATGGTAATGGCGCCAGGAGTCAAAAGGGGTAGAAGTATAGAAGTGGTGATGAAGCGATCTTTGCAGAGCTTTTATGGAAAGTGATATGACTAATTATATTATTAACACAGTTATGTTTGAAAATATAAATAAGAAGAAATCATTCATCACCATCTTACTCTTGAGTGTAGGTTATGCAACATATTTTACAGACCAGGAACACATAGATAGATTTTCTTTATCTCATTTTATCCGCTCGGGCACTGGCCTCCGAGGACACGCGACTGTGCTGCAGGTCGATCTCTAACCTCAACAAGTACTAAATCCGCTTATGCTTTGCCAAATCTCTGTTTTTCAAGGTATTATCAACTGAGAGAAAAATCTACTTTCTCCACAGTCCCAGGTGATGGGAGTCCAAAGGGTGGCCTCCTGAGATCAGAATCGGCACGCGATTCATCTCCATCTTCGACCAAATGCGTGTCTCAACAACGTTGTTCAGATTCATGTGCATCTAATGAATGTCAATTCAAACATGTGTTGTCATGTATCCAAATGCGGTGCTAATGACAACGTGTTTTGTTTGCAGTGTGGTCATAGTTCTGTTTCACTGTTATACTGATATTTGTCTTCTTCTTGGTGGTGGTAAAGTCGGTACCCTGCTTTGGTTTCTCTAACATAATGAAAGCTAAACCCACAACTTAGCACCAAGACACGAGCATTTCCCAGATATAGATAGTGTCAGGCTTTTCCGTCCCAGTGAGTGTGACACTGGAATCATTTGCAGGATTTGGGACTTTGGGCAGTGGGCCTTAAACGGCGCATAAACCCAGTCGTTTGCTTTTGCTGCCGGGTGATTTCACCGAAACGCTTGAGGAGATTCAGCAGATTTTGATACAAGAGGAAGTTAAAGCACACAGACATTGGTGTGAAATTCAAGCTTCTTATCTCCCGAAGAAGGATGTTGGAGACGAAAAAGTAAAACAGCAAGCCCTGCAACAGAAATATGCAGTTTGCAGTTGCAGAGAGAAACATGTTGGTTTAGAAGAGAGAGAAAGAGAGAGAGAGAATGGGATGAAGATGGTTTGCAGAATCAAAGAGAATCGGAGAGCAAAAAGAGCTTTAATATCTTATTTTCCTGTTCTTCGGTGGTAGAATTTATTAGAATACCGTTCAAATTATCTTCAAACCAGTTTATCTGCTTATATTTGCCTTTTTAGTTAATCCTGGTTTGTAAAGTGAACAGTTGATCATGCAGATAAACTGTGTGCTTCAGCAATATCAAACATCTTGATATGCCTTCATAGCCATTCACTGGTCTCTTTATGTGACTAAACTTCACACTCACTGGTCAGGATTTTCATCCAGATCATTACCAATTATGTTCATTTCGATATTCTACTTGACCACAGTCACCAGTGCAGCTGCAATCCCCCTCGAGGTTGAAGCTGTACGGACGAGGACGACACAGAGCTCATGCTTATTAATTAGTAGGCCTGCATATTAAAAGCAGGATCTTGGACTCCAGTCTAACATCCAGTGTTGTGAGGTCCAACCCACTCGTTGTCTCTTGGATCTCTCGCTCTCCTCCTTTTCCTTTCACCATTTTTAGATGCAGATGAGTCGGCTGTGCACACATATTGTGATGAATAATTCATTAATGTATATGACATTAAACCGTAGAACACTGCAAGGAAACATCACTTGTGCACGAGGCCTTTAGACACTTTAAACTCTGAGGAAATGTTTTTTTTGCCATTATTTGTTAACGCGAACTACGGATATATTGATCTCTTTTCTCAAACCACGTATTTGACTTATTATTTAAACACCTGACGAAGCTTTGTTGCCTAAACCTAACCGGTCGGTTCACCACACGTCATTGTGCGTTTCTGCCAGTGTGATTAGAGGTGTTTACATTGTGAATGCAGCAGGTGTGGTAAGTTTGTGGTTTAATGAAACCACCTGGTGTTTCCTGTCTTTCAGAACACGCCCCATCCGCTCTGTGGTGAATTGTCAAAACCACAAGATTAAAAAATTTAAAAAATGGTACTTGGGTGAGGAGTGAGAAGAAAAAAAAGACAACTGAAAACCCCCCAAAAAAGGGATTATTTTTCAGTGAGAAATAGAAAGATGTGACTAGTTCCCTGAGAGCCGGGAGGGTCCATTTCACGTGTCACCAGACAGTCACACAGTCTGGCCAATGAGAAACTGTCACATGCTAATTGCCAGTTAGGGAGTCCGTCAGTCATCTTGATTTGCCTCAACCTAGTTTGCATAATTTATCATAAATGCTGCCATCCGCCAGTAGATAACGTTCAGTGGCTTAAGTGGTGGTTGAGCTTTCCTTGTCAAATTTGAATTTTTTGGACAGTGATTGCCAAAACCCAGTTTGAAATATTCTCATCTTTCATTCTTGTCACACGTTTGCATTCGCTTGAGTAGATATGTATGTGTTAAATTGTTTGTCAAGTTGTGTCCATCCTAGTGACCAGTAGCTGCTAATTGAGGAGTTTGCTAATACCAATGTCAACCTTGAGTTGGCTATTATTAGTGCCTTGTTACACTGGCTAAATGCTGGGACACACCCCACACACACACACACCCACACACACACACAAAATCATCCGCCCCCATAGCTCCCCGCCTGCCTGTCAATTAATGTCTTAGTATTCTTCCCTTGTGACCTCTGAACTGCAAAATCCCTCATTACATAAAGTGGGATGAACCAACCTGAAAATGAATGGGCTAACTGGTAAAATGAAGACTGTCTTCTGCCTAAAGTCAAATTTGCATCTAAAACGCACAGCACACAGAGGGGGATGAGAGAGATATTTCAATCAGTTTTCCAATTTTCATTGTACTCAACCGTTATGTACTGTTGCCGTATATGTACACGATTGATATGTGGGATTGAGAGTAGTGGTACAACAGGCAATCCATTAATAAGGTCAACATTGGTGGACTCTTGCTCTCATCACTAGCACTATATGTGAAATAATATGTTCTGTTCCTATTCTGTATGAATTGACATTTTAACGACCTTTGAGCCATTTTATACCAGCAGTACATGGAGTTAGCTGACGTGTGAAAGGAGTTTAGGAGCAATATTTGGATAGAAATGTATTAACTATGCATTGCAATATAGCAATGCCAGCATGCTGGATGTAAATGTCCTGCAGACTATAAGAGTTGGGACTATATATATATTTATATACACGCACATACATACATAGATATGGGTGGCACATCTTATGCTCAGAACTGTAATAATGGCTTACCTAAAAACCAACTTTCTCTGTTGCCCAGCCTTTATTTCACACCAATCTGTCTGGGAGAATTGCATGAGACTTTTAGTGGCGTATTCCCTTTGTGTCTAGACTTTGTGTAAGATCGTGTCTGCAGGGGGGTGCTGCGTTGCACTGATGTCTCTTCCCTGAAGTAGAAACGGCACCTGGTGAAAACATTCACGCTGCACCACAGGGTTATGCACTTTTTTATTGATGCATTTCTCCTCCCTCCTGCTTTTTCCTACCAACACATACATGCAACTGCACTGGATTTTTACCCTCCTCAGCGTTTTCCCCACCTCTCTCTATATCTGGCACCTGGTGCTGCCTCCTGCCATGGCCCTGCTGACAGCTGCTGCTGCTGCTGCTGCTGCTGCTGCTGCTATCATTATTATTATTTGTCACACCTAGCTTTCTTCTAGCAGTATTTGAATGATTTCTGTTGTACGAATTGAATGAATTGAAACATACTGTACATCTTTGTCTGGTGCATTCTGTTCATCCCAGAAGACAGGGACCCCCTCCTCAAACGCTCTCCCTGGTTTCTAGCTTTTTTTACATTTTTTGGCATTTTTTTCCTGTGGCGATAGGAGGGTTTCGGGACAGAGGATGCTTCATGTGTACAGGCCGTAAAGCCCACTGTGGCTGGTTTTTAATTTGTGATTTTGTATTTCTTTTGTATATCTATAAATGTACACTATTGACTTGGATGTATTTCTTTGTGTATCTAGAAACAGAAGGGCTCATGTCCAGGACTTAGAAGATGGATGTAAAAGTCACAGGCAAGGTTCGGAAATGGTAGAAGGCAAAAGCAGGGGGGTCAGAGAGAGGAACGTGGGAGGGAGACAGAATCCCAAAACATAACCGTAGACAAAACATACTAGAATTAACAAGGCAAATCGGCAACAAACAACACAACACGCCAACACAACACATCACGGTAAAAAACGGAGGAAAATAAAAAAATCTACCTTGAAGATTTCGGACACTTTTCACTTTGACTTCATGCAGGAAAAGCTTCAACCGGTCATAGTTTTTAGACCTTTTAGGGAATTGTCATCCAAATGACACAACCCAGATAATCCAATTTAAACCACTGCGGTTTGTCCTATTGACTTAAATCAGTTCCCTCCAGATTCAGATGGAAAAACCAAACTGCTTTCACAGGCTGAGCCCTCGCCGCGATGAAAAGTAGGAGTTCCCATTTATAATAATATTCTACATTAATTGAATTAGCAACATTTAATATGATACAATCTCAATACGTTTAGAGGAATATGTAATTACTCTTTGCAGTTATCCCCACCAGCAGCTGCTATTATAACCCAAGTCAATGCCTCATGAACTCATCCGGCTCCGACGCCTCTTACATCTCTAGTCCATGCATTCGTTTATACTCTCACCATCCACCCCTGCTAATTACCCTCCTCCCCATCCTTCACTATTAGTCATTCCATTATGTTGTCCCCTCCTTCTCTACCCGGCTCCCTCGTCTCCTTTGGTATTTATAAGTGCACTGCAGTTCTTGTCTTATCCATATTTCAGCAGCTCCAACTTGTTCGAGTTATTTGCAGGCCATTTAAGCCTCCTTCTCCTGGATCAGTCCAACCCCCCCGGCCTCAGCCTCAGGCCCCTCTCCATTCTTATCATTTTCTCTCCCTGTGGATTTCCCCTACTCCTCCACTCTCTCAATTTTATAAGTCTTACATTATGTTTATCTTTTATCACGCTCATTGTAAGTTTTTACTTGTTATTTTCATATCTGAATGTCTGTGTTTGCCAATAAATATAACTTCCCCTGCAAATATCTGTACAAAATGTATTAATTTATCATAATATATCATTGTATACTATATTATAGAACATTAATAATCATATGAATTTATATGTTTTATATGAAACACTACTATACTATACCCGTTTTTATTTTTTGATAAACGGCCACAAGTTATACTTTGTTATCAACTGTTGATACAACAGTTATAGCCGCCAATACCAGTGCAGTGTCTTCTAGCTTTAATGATATTAAATGTTGCCTATAAATCCCAAAGGGAAGAGTTTGGCTGATTTAGGGGGACCTCCACTGTTTTAAATATGGAACAGTCGACGTCACAGTGCAACATAATAGATCACACTCATGCGCACGCACATACACAGAAACTGTCACTCCGTGTCACTAACAATAGCCAGCCGCGTTCCTCCTGATGAGGACTGGGGGGGGATCATTCCTGCCGTGTTCCTGATAGAATAAGCTACATCTATCAACTACACTAATCTCCCTCAACAGAGCTGTAGAGCTTTATTTAAATGCTAATGCCTGCGTGATGAACCAGCAGCTCCACACAGGTGCGTTCACCACGGTTCGACTGCGCCCACAGCAGAGAAACGTTCAAACGTCAAAAGACTCACTCCACAGCAGCAGCTCTGTCGTGTCTGCCACGTCTTTTGAAAGCAACGTCTTTGAATTTGTTGTGTGACGGTCTGTTGCGGCCCGCAAAGAGAGCGTTTAACGAAAAACCCCTTATCTTCTTCAAGGACGTCAGCTTCTGCTACAAAAACCTTTAAGAATTCAATTGCTCAACTGGAATCCAGGCTGCGAACCAGTCAATCATCTACATGAGTACACCTGCATGGCTCATCAAAAGCCCAAACTTTAAACTTCATTTTGATTAATAGATAAAGAGCAGAATTAAGTGATGAATAAGCCATGAGTCTGTCTCCTCTGGTGGAAATAATTGATGGGGTGTGTCGCCTTTAAGGCATTTCTCCGCTTAATTTGTACCACAGGCATCCCAATGATCTCTTTGAGTCCGTTTAGAATATAAATTCAGTATCGTATTACAAACAAAGCCCTCTCAAAAGCAGTCTAAGAGTCTTGAAGGACTCATCTCAACGACTTCAAACCTTATGAAATCATGATGAAATCATTTTTTTCTCTCTACATTTGCCAGAATCCGGATCATCCCACATGATCCCACACTCAGAAAGGTATTTTGGACGTCTTTGAAACCAGGATGTGTCAAAGGCCTCTACGCAGCTGCCAAGCTCCCGCAGGTGAGGGTTCGAGCGAACACTGACGCAAGTTTAGAAGGGCGGGAGTTAAAGTATTGGTGCCTTTCTGTTTTGTGTTTCTCCTCTGCCTGCATCTGGTAAACGATCGCCTTCTGTTTGGTGTCTAAGATTGTTTTCAGTTCACAGGGAAATAAATATATTTTGTATATTGCTAAATTGAATAAGATCCCAGTTGGTCAGGGTGATAAAAAAAATATATTTTTGGTGAAATTTTTTTCCCTCCATGACATTTTGGATTTGTTAATATTAATGTATTTTTCGTTGAGAGTCTGCGTTTGTGTCGTCGACCCCGTCCCTGACACTTTAGTGGTTGTCTGTCTTAGTATTGTAGGATTTATGGGCTTGTGTTTTTAGTCTAATTAAACATTTAATAAACTGTGTGTGACTAAGAACAAAGCGAAGAACAGAGCATTTCTATTTCTAAGGCTGAACCACGTGGTTGTTATTGTAGCCATGATAAAAAAAAAGATGCCCTATTCTGTTTGAGTCATCACATCTTTTTTTATATACCCACCTAATAAATATCCAGAGTACTAGATTGTTGATTTGATTGCATTAAAAGGATTACATTTTTAATTTCAGTTGCACTTAATCATCTGATATAACATCCCCAGACAAACGGAGACTGAAGATGTGATGCAAAAAGCATCCTTAGAGTGAAATAAAACAAAAAAGCCTTGGTATAAATATATGGAGAGTGCTTCGTTCTTTAATTCACTTGCCACTTTTGTATTTATCATATCCTTTTTTTAAAAAGTTGACAGAATCCTAGTGCCTCTGGATTCTGTCTTTAGTTGTCTTCAAAGAAAAGAACTAGGATGTCCACTACTCTATTCTTTTTTTTTTTTTTTTACACCTTATTTATTCCATTTCCTCTCACACACTGGAGCCGGGATACACGTTGTTTTTCAGCTGTCAAAAGAAAAATTGCCGGGGTGAAGTGTAAATGAACGTTTTCATTTATTCAGTGCTTATTTTCTATATCCGCTCTCCCTCTTCCTCTCTTTCACCGACTCCTCCATATGGAGGATGGCATGGCATCATTATCCAGGGAAAAGGAGCCATCCAGTCAGAGGAATCCACAATTAGGACCCAATAAAGTGGAAACGAATATTTCTGTATGCTAATGACTCTCCCCAGTCATAGTAGATACTGATTAGCAGTGCTTTCTCCCGCAAATAATACGGCTTTATTATTATTTATTCCGATTCTGTAGAACTCCATTTATTCCTTCCATCACAGGGATTTATCGGGGCCACAGTGCAGGGCTAGGGCCTTTTGTGGGTTCGGAAAAATAAAGTGACAGATGAGGATAGAAAGCTAATTTGATTCATGAGTAGATTTAATGGAAGAAACGGTGAAGCGTGAGAGCATCTATAATACAACCCGGCGACTGTTCTCCATACATTCTCTCCAGCTGTCACAGGCAGTCGGGCAGAGAGCGCGGACGAGAAGGTTCCCTCCGACGTGTGAGGAGCAGAGAGGGCAGACGCTTTGTGCAGAGCCAGCGGACCTCCTCCCAACGCCATGATCCAGGAGAAGGCGAGAAGCCGCTGAAAAGACTTTCCAAAAACACATTCATGAAGGCCAAGTGTCATAGCTTTGATGTTTTGGACCATGTTTTACCTTTTTAAAACCTGCGGAATTCGGGATTTTCTTCATTGGATCTGTTCTACCTGCGTAGCTTGTGCATCTTGCCAGAATGACATGACATTTGAAGTCATTTATTACAGCTCCCCGGTGCAAACAGTCATCCAAGAATAATTTCACATTTTGTCATAATGATGTGATTTGCATTGCAAAGCTTATCTGCCGGGGACCTCATCAACTCCACCCCAAGCAAAATCTGTTGAGTTCCTGAATGAGAACAAACAAGTACGGAGGAATTCAGATTTGCTTATTTTAAGCGAACACAGTCTAATTTGCAGCCCCTGTCATAATTATCCATCAGTAATATTTTGGGGTTTTTAATATTTCAAATTTTAGACACATGGTTAGGATAGGCGGAGATAGAATAAGGACTTGCTGCCATTTCTAATTAGTCCAAAACTTATTCAACTGCATTTTTGCTGATGCGGAATGTTTTAAGGAATGCGATTCAAAAGAGCTCATTCATCTGCAGGTTCATTACGCTACGGCAATTAGACAATACAGTGCCTGGCTTTGTCTCTGGAGGGTTATTGCCTACGATTCGTGAAACCACACCTTCAGTGAGTTGGCCCGAGATAACCCTGGAAGACTGAAGATCCAATAAACCCCGTAGAAACAGATGCAATCTGGTTCAGGGGGTAGAAAGAGCCTCTCGTTGTGCTGTTATTGCAGCTCGGGGGTATCTCTTCTCTGGGAGGCAGGTGTGCCTTTGAGTCTCACGCCGCTCTGGAAGACAATGCATCAGAGGTGGTGGTGAGATTGCAAGTGTACCAGGGGTGCCCTTCCGTAAACCTTCGCCTACACAGCAAAAATATGTTGGGAGATTTGTCACCATGGGTGTTAAATTTATTACTTTCCGGGTGAACATACAGGTCCATCTTTGCTAGTGTTAAAACAACACTGAAGAAAGTGTTTACTATTCAAACACTGTGTTAGTGTTTCATTTTATCACTCAAGAGTGATAATTTCTCAACACCTTAAGTGTACACATTTAACACTTTATGGTGATTAATCACACAACCCCAGTGTATTTATTTTATGTTGATTTAATGTAAATACTTATTTTAAAATGGTAATGCAGATGAAATTTTAAAGATATACCTGTAGATATTTTTCAAAAAACCAAGTGACTATGAATTTATTTAGACATTTGTATTTTTATTTAGACATTTTTAATATATTTTAATGACATACAATTGAATAAAACAATGCAGTCTCCAATGCAATAGCATCTTAATAGTGTGAAAATATACATTTTTGTAAAAAAATGAGAAATTCGTCAGCACGATAGGACATCTGTACATGTCTATATACTTTATCAAACAATCTGCTGACATTTTCAATAGAAATTGACTCAAATTTTCTAAGTAAACATACACTGCAATAACATCAATTGAAAATACAACATTTTTATGTCATCTTTAACTCATCAATGGTCAAAAATATATATATATAAAATATACATTCATTCTGATCAAATATACTATTCTTGTACAGGCTAAATAAATAGATCTGAGTGTTTCAAACAAGTTCATTTTTTGCAACTATGTAAAAAAATGAGTCAGCACCATAGGAGATCTGTGCATCAAACAAAGAAATAATCCTCAAGTTGTCTTTTCTAAGTATGTTAGCTCATGGCATGTACCCATGGGTACATGCCATGAGCTAACTTCAGGTGTCGAAACAATTTAATGCTTGTACCCAGCAAAGACTTGCAAATGAAACATCTTCTCATTATGTACTTTCCATTGAACTGTTTAACAGTTTCGCTCTCAGCTCTCGAGTGCGTGATGATTGGCTGGACGTGCTAGGATGGATTTTGTAGATTGTTGTCTGGATAAAGGTGAACATGTTGCTGAGAGATGGGTCATATTGTGCACCAAAGACATAATGAGCTTTGAAAAGCTCATCAAAAGCTCCAAGTGAAGTACTTGCTTGACAGGGTATGAGATTCTTGTCGACCACAATGTAGAATTTAAGTGCATCTGCTTTGGTTTGTCCAGTGGCCAGAAGATAGGGCTGTCTGTCCTCCACCTCTGAGAGATGGTCCTCCAAACTTCTGCAGGACTGATTAATAACAATATAAAAATTACTTAAATGCCATAAATTCTAGCATACATTTAAAATCAGAACATAGTATATTTACCACAAATTTAGACTTTTAAACAAAGAAAAACCCTACATCCTTTAGTTATAACAGTTCACTATTCTAATGGTTCGGTTTAGTTATATTTGCTATGCTCTAGAAAAAAATTCAGAACATTAGCTAACCTTTTCAAATTTCAGGAGGCGACCAACAGCATCTCTCACACTGATCTTGGCTGCTCTCTTCCTTCCAGAAGGTTGGGGTGCAAGGAGGTGTAACAGCAAAAGCAGAGATGCTATGTCACTATCCCATTCTATAATTACAGAACACAGAGAGAACATTTTGTTAGCTTTCATAAATACAAATTGTAGCATTTTCTAGAGAACTGTGAAGTACTTTTACCTTCATTACTGTTGTCTCCGTTGTTTTTTTCAGCAGATTTCAGTAGCTGTAGCAGGAATGCAGATGGATTTAGAGTTTTTGCCTCCTTAATCACATTTTGCTTGAAGGAGGTATTCCACTTCTCTAAAAATCTGGAGGCTGTTTCCAGGCCAAACATCAAAGCAAAGTCTTGATGTATCTGAAGAAAAAATAGGTCCAAACAAACAAAAAACTGCTTCAACTACCAAATAATGACATCAGAAATTAGCACTGGTAACATTTTAGCACAAAAAAAAATGTAGTCAGAAAAAAATAAAATTCAGATGTTCATAAATCATGTACTGATCTACACTGATATGGTACTGAAAGATATGCCACATTCATAACTAAACAGTGAGTCAATGCTCACTGTATTTGTGTTACATATGGTAGTTTGAAGTTGCAGTGAAGAAGTCAACATTAAGTCCTGATAAAGTAAAGCCAATGGCCAGTCAACATGGGTTCGTATTCAAGCTATACTGAAGATTAGAGCTGTACAATATAATATTAAACATAGAATTTCTCTGCTGCTGCCTTTCTTGCCAAACGTGTTGTATTGTAAGTGAGTGATAGTTTATAACTGCTCATTGGCGCATGCTTCTTTAAAACTCAAGGTCAGTTGCAAATGTATTAATTGACAATTAATCGATCATTGATTAATCGTTATCATCCATAATTCAAAGTTGTTCATATTAGGTGAAGGTTGCAGCAGAGAAGCTAAAATCTAATACTTTGGATTGTTAAGTCAGCTAGCATGAATACTCACCAGACCCTTGGTGTCCCGGAATCTAGGAAAAATGTGAAAGATGGAGGTGGACGACTTTGGGTCCTTTACAATCTCCTGACGGTACTTAAACGTTTCTTTCATCTTCCAGAAGATGATATCACGATCAGTGCTGTGTTTAAGCAGTGAGATTGCTTCTTGGCAATCATCAGCTGTTAGCTGATCTGTAAGGCAGATCATTTCCTCCATTCTAGGGTCACAAGATTTCTCATTTGCTTTAGAGGGCATTTTACAATTAGTGTTTCTCTGAACCGTCTTTAGGCGATTCATAATAAAACCTGTGCCTCTCTGTGTGTCATAGTATTGTTCCTGTTAAAGAGACAAATTTGGGAAAAATGAATAAATTTAAAAAGCTATGATTTTAAGTTTCAAATATCTTAAACAACAAGCAGATATACTTACATAGCCTGTCTTCCCTTCAGGATCTTTTAGGTTTGGAAAGAGTAATAATGCCAAGGGCATACATCTCTCTTGTGGCCTTAAGCGGTATCCTTCTGCAATAATAAACAATACACCATGAAACCAAACCCTCCTGTTTACTTGGGGTAGAAACAATAGCATCTATAAAAACGGTTCTTGGTACACTTGGCGTAAAAGTAATGTTGGATCACTTTAGAAACCACGGGTTAAGCAACTAGATGATGTATTTATTTATTAATAAATATTTAATAGTATTTCACAGGCAGGGTCACATTTGAATAAGTTGTAAGTACAGTGATCTTAACACATTAAATGAACAAAGCTTACCCTTCTTGTTCAGTCATGTGTGCAACCAATATATTAATCATCTCCTTTCTTTTGGAGGTTGAGAGATTACCAGTGTCTTTATAGTGCTGCATGACTTCTACACCACCAGGTTTGCACTTTAGGATGTCTTCAATGGTCTAAACAGACAACACCAAAATGTACACAATCTATACAAAAGCTTTTTTTTTTTGATAAACATTGATGAACATTTTCTATAAGCTGGGTTAAATCCCTTGTCTTACCAACCTCTTTTGCAAGCTTGGAATCATCCAACCTGGGTCTTTTGGAATGAAATGCAGACGTTTTGTTGCCTTTATTGCATTCAGTAAAGGTTGAAGTCTTGCTGACAGAGTTCCCATCAGTCAGAAGAGGGGACAACTTATGTGCAGAAGTGGAATCTGTATATAGTATATACAAATATTACTAACAAAAATGTAAACATCACCACAATTTAAAAATAAGACCAGAAAAGTATAAACATAATTACCATTATTAGTATGTAAACTAAAGCAAATGCCCCTTTCAGCAACAAGTTCAGGAAATACATCCTCGTCCACTTCTGTAGAGGTGTCATCTGTTACCTTAACAGGTGTCTGTTCTCGAATGGCAAATGCTTTTTTTGCTGTAAATCAATAACTTCATTACTACCCCCCAAAATATTATCATGAAGACATCAAAGTACTTTGTGCATTTACTGTATAATATAGCTTAATTTATAGACTTACCTTCAGTGACAAACTCCAAAAAGCATGGCTCTTTGAGTTTTATATATTTTCTAGTGTCCATGTATTGTGTTCTTGCCTTTACTGTCCAACCTGTAAAAGTTAAGCAAACTTGAATGACATTTTATACAAACAAAAATGACACAGAAAGATTACTAAGATACAAATTCATACAGTAAACTAATAAGAATTGTATTTGTCACCAAATGCATGGGACTGACAACATTACAGTGTGAGCACACTGGTGTTATCTTATGTGTTTGCCAGTGGGTGCTTGTCCTTCATAGGAAAAAGCAAAATAACAGACTCAATATGAGTACTATAGGTCACTTTGTGTTTTACTACAGATTCTGTTTAATACCCACACACAAAAACTACCACTTGCCTATGCCAAAACAATTTTTGTTGCCAGATAACGAACGTACGGTGGCCGTTTAACATCGTATTCTCGAGATGTGGCGTGTGAAGTGCGCGTGTCTCGAAACGCTGGCACCGTCACCAGAAAACGGAGCAGTCAGGTCCGCATGAACATCTCTGCTGGCCGACCAGCCCCGAGCTGTTAGACGGGTCTTCATCTCCACACACATCGGTTTATGGAGCTCCGCTTTAGCCGCTAACAGTTAGCTAAACGGAAACAGCCCAGCTAAACCAAGGAAGCTCACACTCACCAAAGCGTAACATAGTGTCGCGGTCCGTATCGGTGACAAGAACCACCGGGACCCCACAGTGACCGAGCGGTCCGTGGATGACGTCATCGTGAGACGTTAATAACCGCAGTTACGGACCGCCGTAATAACGTACGCGATTAAAACAAAATAATAATAGTATTGTGACTTCGTCACCACCAACATTTTCGTCTCGTCTCGTTAACGAAAGTTAGCATGTTTATTCTTAGTTTTTATTTTTTAAGGTCCATTTTCGTCTCTTAGACACGCCGTTTCCGTCGGTGCTCGGCCGAATCCGTCGGTGCTCGAGCCCCAGGGCGCTAAGTTACACAAGAAAATATGATTTCAATAGCTAACTCGGCTAAACGGCTGCTTTCTCGTTTGCATGACATTTCAAAACACCAGAACGAAGTTAACCCGTAACGTTAGTTACTGGATGAAAGATATAAACGGTCTTAAGTGATAGGGAACCCGAATAAAGATAACGTTACTTTCGCCAAATTACAAAATCTATAATGCTAGCACTAACATACACCATCTCAATCCAGTCAGTTCTAAAATAACGTGCACACAGAAAATGCTAAAACTGCTGCATTATTTTAAAAAAAGATTAAAATTAGCACAAATTAAATGAAGTTACTTACGTCTACCTCCATCGTCCTCCATTAACGAATTTAGTAGTCTCACCGCTTCACTTTCAGTCATTCGTTACCGTGAAATGGTGAACTCAAGATGAAAGGGCGGATCAAAAGAGCGCGAAATTGAGGCAGTATACTGATGGGCGGAGAGATTGAAAATGCTCTGCACATGCGCAGATGTTGATTTTGTGTGAACACCCAAAAGAAACACTCTGCATTATCACTAAACAAGTGATAAAGCATATACTATTTGTAAATTAACACCAGATTTTATCACTAGCTGCTCAACACTAGGTTTTTTATCACTCAGAAATTTGCTGTGTATCAGATGCTGCGTACAGGAGAAAATGACGATGGGAAAAGGAGGGAGCGATAATGAGAGATGGGGGGGAGGGGGGGGGGGGGGGGGGGGGTGGACAGAGTGAGAAGGGGGGGGGGTGTATAAGATGTTGTGTACGTGGCGCGTACGTTGTCTGCATTATTTAACGGCTCTCATTAACCTGAGCCTGAAAGCAGACTAAATCAATACTGAACGCAGACAAGGAATTTCTTGGTGCTCCATGTGCCGACTTGAGGATCATGCCGAGATATAATCGCAAAGGGGGTTAAGTTCATCCAGCACAGATAAGAAACTGCTTTGTGCAGGTCAGGGAGCACCTGTCTTGCATTAATTTGCCCTGAAACCAGACGCGTTAAATAGAACATTGATCATGGGCACGTCGCCTGATTAGTGATGGTCCGTGAGGAGCTTTGCTTTTCTTCCAAAATGCCATTTTAAGGAGGAAATCAGCATGCTTGTATCATCGTAGTGTGAGAATTTATTATTATTTGGAGTTTTAAAATAATGTTTTTCTCCCGTGTCTGTTTATGTTAAACTGCTCTTCATTCATGTTCATGAGATCATGATGAACATGTCACATTTCATTAATTTGCTGTGCGGTGCAGTCAAGTACATAATCTCTCACAGAACACTGTCACTCACTTTGATTGAGTCATGCAAACAGATTCACGTTGTGGGTGAACAGAGATGCCAAGATGTCTCCCTGCTACAATACTGTTGTAACAAATTAGTTAGACATTCATCTTAAAGCAGTCCAAAGTAAAAAGAAACGTAAAATCTCCTCTGGGCCGGCTTGTATAATTAAAGATAAGCAAGAATGTTTGTGTTTCTACTCCACCATTTTCTTTTGTTTCCTCGTCTCTATTTTCTTTCTCTTGAATTGGACAATAAAGCATTGGTGACGTACATTGAGTAAAAAAAAGACCAAAACAAGTGAAAGATAAAAAGGTTGTTACTTATAAAATGAATAAAAATAAAGAAAGTAAAGTACAGCATAACGGTAAATAAATAAAAGTAGACGAATAAGAAGAATGAGAGAACAAAGGAAGAATAGAGGACAGTACGGACTCTTACGGGCAGAAGGAGATGTTGAAGCCAACAGCGAAAAGTGTTGGCTCAAATGGACCGTGAGGGAGCGACTTCTGGCTCCTGGAGGATTTCTCTTCAGGTCATCAAGCATCACATCATGGAGACGCACATGTAACTGTGGCCACAGCTAAAGACCAAAGA
Source organism: Pungitius pungitius (assembly GCF_949316345.1). NCBI lineage: Eukaryota > Metazoa > Chordata > Actinopteri > Perciformes > Gasterosteidae > Pungitius > Pungitius pungitius. The sequence continues at coordinate 2,114,165 of NC_084906.1, forward strand.
CCCACCCGGTCGTTCCTCATGCGTGACTCATTCCAAGTCTTCCCCTAGTTTTCTCCTATTTTCTCTTCTTCTCATTTGCTCTGTTTGACCGGGGTGCCACAAATACACCAATTTACCAAACAAAGCGGTGGCATCGGCTTTAATGTGACCGTTGCTCACTGACTGGTAACATTAGCCCAACACAGCCACAACAATTCCACTCCTAAAACAACAAATCTTTATCAAACTGTTTTTAAATCCCACTATCTCTGACCCGTGTGCATATTGACTGTTCTTGCCCACCCTTGTGCATATTATGTCAGAAGAGATAGATCAGGAACACTGTGCCTAAGATAGAGTTCAACATCACTTATAAAAAAAAAAAAAGTTCAATCCCTGCAATGCTTCTTCCTAAAGATGCCCAAGCATCTTCTGCTGGTGTCCAAACCTGAGTCGAGTTATATCTACTACTAATAATAATAAAGTAGAGCATTACTTTGAGAATGTTCCTCTGGGTAAGCTTAAAGCAAGAGATTATATATTATCCAGAGTCCCCACTGGCTGATGTAACGGCTCCTTAGACACTCTGAGTTGTTGCATCCAGACACAGGAATGTTGCGCACCGATCAAAACCAATATTTACCAAAACAACGTGACTGCGGCTGGTATGATGGAGGTTTTCAGTGCATTTATCCAAGCCAGCTTTTGTTCCTTCTTAACAGCCCTGACAGACTCAAATACTCTCTAAGGTGCAGGTTAAACCCCCCCCCCCTGCAAAGACTGTCAGTTTAACAGCCTCTGCCTTACGCCGATAACAGTTATGCTTTTTGGAAGCAGGTGGATAAAAAGGTGCAAAAAGCCTTTGTGCCGCCAAGAGACTTTTTCTTTCCTCTCTTTGAAGTGAGTTGACATTCAGCTCAGGGTTTTGGTCTGAAAACGCACCAAACCCCCCCGCCTCCTCGCCGCTCCTCTGCTTTCTTCTCCTAAACTCCAGCATATCACACAAAGTTGGGAGCATGTCTCTTGCCATTCGGTGTACCCAACAGCTTGTTTGCTGCTCCTCCGTTTTGTTCGACTCCCCACACAAGTCGATGGAGGGCCGTCGGCCTGGTACGGAGGGGCAGGCGGCGGGGGGGGGGGGGGGGGGGGGGACACACGCTGGCAGGTCGGATACTGGGAGCCGAGCAGTACGTCAAACTCCATCTCTGTGCCGCGAAAATCAAAGTGGATGGACATGGGCTCTCCGAACGACAGGGAGGAGGGAGGGAGGAGGGAGGGAGGAGGAGGGAGGAGGCGGCCATGTGACGGGAATGCCAAAGCACCATGTCCCCCATGTCACTGCTGATGACGGTCAATTTGTCCGTGAGTCACCGTGGGTTTTGAGAGATGCTCTCCACTGCAGGCGGTGGAGCAGAGCTGAGAGGATTTAAAAAGGGACTTGTTTTCAATGGATATACTTCACAACATAATGCATTTTCCACCCATTAAGGGCCAAGTACTCATCCACCTGTAGACTCTTCTTTATAGAAAATTGAAAGCATTTGTGGTTTGCTTGATTCCTGCAGCTCCCTGTGTTTATAGGGTTTTCAGGCACATACTCACACAAGTAATAACGGTTTCCTCTCTGGAGCATGAGGAGCAGCAGGCAGCATGTTGCCATACCTCCGGAAGGGGGAGGGGGGGGGGGCAAACATACATATTCCATTCATTTTCCTGACAAAGTCACCCCTGTCTTGATATTTGAAGATATTTTCAGTTTTTCGAGACACTATAGTATTTAATATAGACAAACCCTAACTCTGGTTTAAAAAGTATTAGGATAATGTCAATAAATAGAGCTTCGGCAGAACCTCCAGATACCTTTTTCCAAAAAAATGTATGTATCAGCCCATCACAACACAACTGCATTCAATCGGTTGTATAACTTTGGTGATCATATTCGTAGCAGGGCACTTCTGGCCATGGCCAAGGATCAAGACCAGTAGTTACTGGGCCTTTGCAGCCCAGAAGCCTGCAGGGTAAAACATATATATACAGTATTAGAGAGCATCTTTTTTAACTCTTTAGTTAATTTGTATTCATTTTTAAACTGAGCTATTCATGTATGGTTTAAGATTGTTATTTCAGTGTTTTTAAAGTTGATTTATATTTTCCGTGGGGAGAATGTTATTCAGCAAAGATCTTCACCTCATTGAATAATTCACATTATATATGCGTTCACAATAAAAAAAAGCCTCAGAATGATAGAACTTGAATGCTAATAATATTCCAAATTAGTGAGGCCTGATTCTCTATCCTGGAAGAACTACCCTAGGTGTAGTGGCAGATTTAAACCAGTAGGGAGCACACTTTTCATACCATCGCAATGGAGTCTAAAGGTGCTGTATTTTGACTCAGGGAAACAGTAGATTCTTAAATACAGCTAGCACGGCTATTTTTTTTTTTTTTTTGCATTAACGGTATGTTTAGGAGCTGAGTGCAGCATCACATCAACACCCAACTGAATGCATTCATTTTATTGTGTCCTACTGTAGCAGCATGTATGAATTATATACATATTCACACGTGCTTCATTCTATTACATCTCATATGAAGATACCTGAAGGCACTATGCAAATATGTTGACTTTCAAAAAGGTGCAGATTTTAATAAGCTACAGAATTTTTGTTGAAAAACTTATCCAAACATGCTTTGAGTGGGAAAATGCATGTTTTTCAATTATTATGTTATTATGGCCCTGAAATGCTGGCACTATTAAATCAAGAGAGCCATTACATCATTGCATTATTTAACAGTATAATGAATAAATATGAGAATGAAGATTAGGTCATATGAAAATGTATAATTATCCCTCTGTCCCTGTTTCTCTCATTCGCCACAAGGCTATTCTCCCCAAGGCGCGTGCGTAATGAGTCCATATCGTGTCAGTCTGGTAAAACACGTAGCTCACATGTATATATGCATCCGTACGGACACGTTTGTGAATCTACTGTTCAGCTCGCCCCCTCGCTTTCACTCATTTTAAAATAACTATATGAGGGCTATAATAACGTTGGAATCCCTCGGTAAGAAGAATTTGGACATGTGGGTCGGGCCGGAACCCAAATCTCTTGAAAGATGAGAAGCACCGCGAAGGTGGGCAGGGCGGGACGAGGCAGGTAGTTGCTCAAAGAGTTCATGGGCAGGCAGAGGGAGTTGCTATGCTGCAAACCCATTTGCCTTAAATCTTTCGCTCGGCATTGTGACCCGGTCAGCTGAGAGAGTGAGAGACAGAGAGAGAGAGAGAGACGGAGACAGAGAGGCTCATCTCAGACTTCTGGCGGCAGGCTGCAAAGTTTCCACCCTGCAAACACGGCCATGCAGCTTTCGGGCCGGAGCGCCACACCTCCCCGCCAGGGCCCGCTTCTCACATGGAATTCGCCCCTCTGAAGCCCGGAATCAACCTCTCATTGCGTCGTTGTACTGGAGCTGAGCTGAGGCGGTTGTTTTATGTCTAACAACAACATCATCATCATCTCTGGTGCCATTCGTTGCACAACTAATGCTTCTACTTTTGTGAGTGAAGAATAATAATAATAATAATAATCATATGTTCCGTGGCCTGCTCGACAACAGAGCGCACCGCGGATTCAAAGTGGGAATCCGATTTAAATCAGTCATAGATGTCCTGTCAGCCGGAAGCAGGCCCGCAGCTGGAGACCACAGCAAAAGTTGACGCACTGAAATCCGAAGACGCGACGAGTCGTGACGGATGCGCCGCGCCGCGCGTCTGCCGCGGGGACGCAGGGCGCAATGAGGCGGCCCCGGCTCCGGAGCGCCATCAGCCGACGCCGCGCAAGATGACCCGGAGCCCCAAATGCGCCCGCTGCCGCAACCACGGCGTCGTGTCGTGCTTGAAAGGCCACAAACGCTTCTGCCGCTGGAGGGACTGTCGCTGTGACTGCTGCCTGCTGGTGGTGGAGCGGCAGCGCGTCATGGCAGCGCAGGTCGCTCTGAGGAGGCAGCAGGCGGCGGAGGTGAGGAGGGCGCAAGGGCAGGTCAGTGATGGAGGGTGAACACGTGGCTAAACAGTGTCCTCCACTAGGCATTTGTTCGCTTTCGGTTAATCCGTTCAATAGGCACATATTCTAAAATTAGGTGTAAAACGTGAGTTTCAAAACAGTATCTGAAGTTTACTGACTCATGACTAAAGATCAGTGAGTTTAGAACTATGTGCTCTTTCTCTAGAATGCGTTTTCTAAAGCGAAATCACAGATAAGGATTTTACACTCTAGTGCTTAGAAATAAAGCTGCAAGGATGCTTTTGCAATGATGTGTTCAACTAATGTGTGAGAGAAGTCAGACCATTGTCCAAGACTTCTCAACTTTCTAAAAACAGTTTACGTGTGACGATATAGTTTTCTTTTATGCATTTACAAATTTATATTTTTTGAGATTTGGAACATTTGAGATATATTTTGTTAATTGTTTTTTAATTAGAAAGATTTAGTTGTAGACAGCTCTATTTAATTGGGAAATCCTGTTAAAATGTAACTATATTTCACCGGAAATACCAAAAATCTCTCTCTCTCTCTCTCTATATATATATATATATATATATATATATATATATATATATATATATATATATGCTTCAAGGTAAAAGTGTTACCTTTTACACTGTCAAACAAGCCACTTACCATTAAACAATTGTCTTTTACTTTGTGTAGCTGTATTTTCTTATGTTAACATGTGACTTTCCAAATATCCCACAATCGTATCTACTTGTCTGTATAATTTATTAATTCACTCTAATGATATATGGGGCATCGATTATGAGATAGGATTACGTGAAGATGTCTAATCGTCGTCCCCCCCCCCCCCCCCCCGTCTCTCAGGGTAAGCGGGGGGTCAGGTGTGCAGGTCCGTCGCGGAGGACCGCCTACCAGCGTTATGCAGCCGAACATAGCATGCTGGCTAAGAGCATCCTTCAGGGTAAAGTTTTAATTAACTTCATTTATGTACTTCCTCTTTTCCAAACATTAATATAGAGAGCATGAACTGAACTGAACTGAAATCAACATGAACTGTTATCTGTCCATGTCAAACCACAGCATGTTTTCTTGGTCTTAACTTTAGTTTTTCAACCTTAACCTTTAACCCAAATCCATGTTTTAACACAAAATAAATGTTTGACTTTGTGGATACCAGATTCTTGTCTTTCGACAGACAAACGTCCCGACGATGTCACAGAACTAAGAGATTTTAGTCCCCACAAGTAGACAAAAAACTCTTTAGACACGCACACATGCATTATGTAAATACTGCTTTGACTGTTACTGCATCTTCAAGCTCTGATTGGTTAAGAGTGCTTCTTGTTGGATGTCATTACCCTGCATTACACGCAACTCATTTTGATAAGCCACCTGATCACTGTAGCCTTACTATTACCAAACAACAGGCCATTACTGTAATGCACCGTGTGTATTAATACCCGCCGGCTTGCACTCAATTTCTGCAGGAGGCTTTTTTTCTCCTTAATAGCTCGGCTTCGCCGTGTTCTCAGTAAAACAAGAAATGACACCGCTAACCAACTGCATCATTCAAATTGCAAAGAACACAGTCCAACAATTGATTGGTTTGAATTAAACTCATCATGTGTGAATTAACTCAATGAATGGACACAAAAACCGCAGCGTGTGGCTTTTCTTTTTCGCAGGGCTCAAACCGGCGGCGGCGCCGCAGGACGACGTCTTCTGCTGGCCGAAGCAGCCGCAGCGCGACCAGGCAACCTTCGCGTGCCCACCGTCCATCAGTAGCCGCATGAGGAAGAGGCGAGCCTTCGCCGACAAGGAGCTGGAGAACGTGATGCTGGAGCGGGAGCTGAGACAGAGAGGGCTGCACGCCGACCTGTCCTTCTCCTCCTCCTCCTCCTCCTCCTCCTCCTCCGGCCTCGTCCCCTTGCTCCACCCTCCGCCCCCGCCGCCGCCGCCGCCGGTCTCCCCGAGCCTCCACTGCTGCCTTCTCGGCAAGGAACCCACTACCGCGGGGACGTCCACCTATGCGCCCGTGTGTAAATACAAGCCTCTGTACGAGCGGGACTTTCAGTTCTATCACTTCTTCCAGCTGAGGAGCAGGCCGTCCGTAGAGGGAGGCTGCACTGACGTCTCATGTCAGAGCTCGGAGCGAACCACCGGGAGGGATGAGGAGGGGCTGAGTGGCCGCGAAAAGAATGACGGACCAGAGTCGATGCCTCCATCATCGAGACAAATACTCAAAGATCACGGCGGCACCGTGTCAGACCTTGTCAAACCCCCCTCAAGATCAAGAGAGATAACGGACACTAATGACTCCTCAACCGTCCCGCGCGGCGTTTCGGGGCGGGATCAGGGGACCCCGGGCGGGCCGGGCGCCACGGCTTTCGACCCCAGACCCCCGGCAGCCACTTTGGCCGCTCACGCGGGTCCCCGTGGCGACCCTGTCAAGAGCCCCCGCGGCGGCTCGGCCAGGAGCCCGACCGCGAAGCCGTTACCCTTCTCCGTGGAGGCTCTTCTCAGGGCCTGACGGGACAAACGGAAAGCAGCGTACTACACCTCACAGTCCAGTGAATAAATAAAAGGTAGCGCTAGTGGCTGCTTGCTGTTCAGTGGAGTTTTTACTCACAATTGCCAGAACATTGATTTAATTGAAGAATCATTCATTTCTATTTATTTTTTCCTAGTTTTTATAAAAATGTATTTAGTTATATTTCCATTACGATATAGCAATGAAACAGTGGCGGGCCATGTGGGCCAGCAAGCCCTTCCCTGCTGGGCTAAACGTCATCAAAATATAAATGTAATTTTGATATATTTGTCCAGAAATATATATCCAATTATTCCCGAAATAATCTTTTTAAATATTTTTTCTCTTGGTTGTGCCGCTTCCAGCCTCAGACAGGAAGGAATCTGTCCTTAGGCCTTCAGAATCATCCGCGCAAGTGTCTGTAGCTCAAAGTGAACCCGAAACCAGACTGGAGCATCGATATCAACGATAGAATTTTGAATTTGGCGACTCTGGCTAGCGAGCTTACAATGACGGCGTTTGATTGGCCATGTGCACTCGTGAGAGGCAGAGCTATGCAGAGCGTTCAGGACTGAATGACATCACTGTAGGCCGAAACATATACTGTAGGTACTTGATAACTAGATTTCTAGATTTAACTAGATGCGTTTGCTTACATTGAGCATCTTTTCTACTAAATATTTTTAGTAACAGTATTCTATAAAAACATACTGAACAATTCTGTTTTGATCCTCTCAAAATCATCACTTGTTCTCATTCAATGTGAATGACACATACAGTACATCTATAAAACAATGTTGATGAAAAAGTCAATTATTGTGTGAACTCTTGCTTTTTTTTCTTCTTTTTGCATCGATTTTACAATTGTGGATGGCTGATCTCTGCGCCGCTCAAATGTAGTAATTACAGAACCCTTTTACCTCATAAATAACCAACACTAGAGGGAGGACCCAGAGAGAAAAAGGGGATTCCTCCTGCAGAGTTAATAGAGCAAATATATCCCCCTCCAAAATAACCTGTGATAGCACAGAAAAGGCTGCAATCTCATCATCTTTGTTGACAAAATTTAAACAGTAAAACTTTAAATTTAGTCATTACATGATGTCAGGTAACCATCCAACAGATCATACTAATCAGCAAATGCTCTTTATTTCATGCTTAGCATGACGACAACCACGTTTTTAAACACCCATTTAATCTCTATTTATTTTCCACTTGTTTTCCCCCTGCTGTGTTTTTTTGCTTCTGCGTCGTGATGGACCAAAGACTGAGGTCAGATTCTTTGACAACGGTGGACCTTTTGACGTCAACACATTGGTGATGTGTCTTTGTTTGCTAGTATCTTGCTCCCCCGGCAAAGGGGAGAAGCTCATTTCTCCAGTTAACCCACGATTCTTTGAGTGTTTTTAGATGAGGTTTGTGACTTTATAGATAGCAAGCCCCCGCTCTACGTGCTATTCACGTTCCACTTTACTTCTTAGGACTATTTATGAGAGCGACGGATTAGCTTTGTTGTTCCGCGCTGTTACGAAACCTTTGAATCGATCTGTAATTGCCAACGTGTTCTTTTGTCGGTCGATGGAAGGGAAGCGGCAGAAAGGGCATGTGTGGGAGGAGGGGATATTAGGTTCAGGCCAGTGTGCTGACAAAGCCGTTTCAACAGGTCGAAACGTGTTTTTGGAGTTGTAATAGACCGAACCTTTCTCCTCCCCCAACCCTCATGCCTCGTGTCGCTAACCTCTGGCTCTCCTGCTCTCGTTCAGCCTCGTTTTCAGGCTGGAAAAGCTTTGCTTTGGCCCTTTTCCCCCCCCCCAGTCACTGTGGGCTTCACATTTCCATCATACAGACTCCAATCGGCTGTGGCAGTGATGAGACAGTGAAGAGAAGGTCTGAAGAGAGCTGGCAGGCACCTCCACCCGGAGGGCATTGCCTCTCCCTCCACCCGGCGACAGCCAAGCATTAAAGCCCGTCATGACTTAGCATGAAGCCATCAACCTACTATCAAAACACTTTGTTTTACCGCTCACCTTCATTCCGTAACCACCTCGTAGGGTTTTCCACCGGCCTCCCCCCTGAAGACCCGCCCGAGGCGGCCAGAACCCTTCGAGTTCTTTGACAGGATCTTAGCTCCTCTCCTTTTGGACGGATCAGCCACATTTTGTATCAGGGTTGAGCGCAAAGCCTTTGATCGCACTGTGCCAGCTTTCCTAATTACAGGACTATTGGTGGACTAAAAGCACACGTCTTGGTGAGGCAAGGTCATTCCTCTCGACACCTCTGTGGGAGATGCCGCCTGAACTTAATAGCGTTAACTCTTTAATCGCCCGGTTGGGTCCACTCAAAAAGTGCCTGCATCGAAAACCCGAAGACAAGTTGTCTTGGTCCTGTCTCATTAACATGCCTTAGTTTTATTGATGAGTTTTGTTGGACCAAAAAAACTTGACCGCAATATTAATATACTGTACTGGTGATTGCTATGTGTGTGATTACTATTCACAGCAAGCGGTGCAGACAGCGCTGACCTTTGAGGAGACGGCCAGCCAGAGTTCCTAAATGGAGAAAGCTAATGTTATCTCATTAACTACATTCACTCGTATTTAACCTCCTCCGTGTCCTTTGGCCCACAAAAGAGTCATTGTTTCCAAATAAGAGTCAGTGGTACATATGCATCTTATAAAATAAATATATTGTTTGTTGTTTATTATATTAAACAAGAAGCAGTTAGCTGAAATGAGTGACATCATGAATTTAGTCTCCTAAAATACATTGATTTATTATTTGGGCAAAAAGGCTGAACGGGGTAGTCACTCTGGTGGTCTCGGCCCCCCACACGGACTTATTCTCGACATGGTGTGGAACTGCCGTGCGTGTAAAAATGACAACAAAACATTATATTTTTTTGTTGTTGCAGGGGTTAGAATTAGAATGGTAATGATATCATATTCTGAAAATTGTTTTACAAAGGGTTAGTAGATTACACACACACACACACACACACACACACACACACACATTGACTTGAATAAGATGTCCTTATTATGTTTAACTGTTTGAATAAATGTTAAATATTTACCTGCAAAGTAATAATGCATGTTTCATAGCCTTTTTTGCATTGAATCATACTGGGATGTCTACTGAAACCGATTGGCTGGCCCTACCAAAAAAAAATAAAAAATCCACCAGCTGCCACTGAAAGCAACACATTCCCACTAAATAAAATTGGCATAAATATAAAATTGCTATAGATATTGAAAGTGTTTAGATGATACTAACTCACGTCTGCGAGAAATGAAATAATTATATTAATATTTTGTGTATAATTGAGTTGTTTCAGTATTTTTTTATTTGTACTGCTGTACCTTTAGTGTGCTGATGAACGTTTCCATTGCACCTCGGGGAAGATTCATTTTGTTCATTTCAACAAAGTGTCTTCCACATTGGAGTGTGCACATCCAGAGCAGAGAGTTTGATCTTTCTGCCCACGTACCACCACTTTGGAATCCCCCCCCCCCCCCCCCGTTCCACCCTGCCCTGCAACAGCCCCGTGTGCTCGTGGTGTTTAGCAGCGACCGGTGTAACGTTTCACTACAGCTGTGTGTGTTTGAGGCTTTTGCTTTGATATGTGGATGCAGGCCAGTAGTGAAAGCATCTTCAGTGCACCATCGCTTCAGTTAACGTGCAATCGTTTTGATGACCATCTAAAAATAAAGCAAAGATCATACATTGATATGAAACTAAACAGGCAGATCTTCGGCACAAATGGGGTCATATAAACGGGCTTTTCCCATCCATCTTGCATCAGATAAGAGTCTGGTGTTTTGGAGTTTGAAATGCCAATCTTCATACATTCAATCGATGCCTTCTGAACACCGGAAAACAGCAGAGGAGCATTCATCTCTTTGTCGTTTGACCTTCAGTAAACTAATCTGGGTCAGTCTCAGTTCAGAAAACCAGGTGAAGATCTCCGTGGAGACCAGAGGCGTTTAACACATCACCTGTAATGACGCATATGGACAGACAAACTGAAAGAAGACACAAATGGATCACATCACTAGACAACAGGTCGGGTCTCTAAGCTGGAGCAAGCAGCCGCTTACTTTCAAGCCTTCGTGTAAGGATTTCAGATATGTTCAGATTCAAATAACAAGGTGAATTGGAAGCAATAAATTACATTTCTTGTTACTACAGCGTCTTTTGTTAATTCGTTTTTGTATTTGCCAGTCTTATTCCACCCCAACAGTCTCAACTTGAGCGGTTTCATCTGTTTGGAGGTAGCACCCTTTTGTCCAGATTGCCCCTAGCTGTGGCTATTAGAGGCAAGACCAAAGATAAAGATGAAAGACACAACACGTGTCTGCTCTGCCTTCTGACAGAGACATTCCTAATTGGCTGTAGTTGGGTTCCAGTCTGACCACCGACACCCTTCATTTAAACGGAAGAACAAACACTCCGGCACTCGCCTTGAAAAAGGCAGCCCCCCCCCATCCCCCATCCCCCTCCCCCCTCCCCCCCGCCGCGTGTAACCCTGCCTGCCGCAGTTGGACTAGAAATTTCGCAGCTTTAAAAACATCTTTGAAACAGGCCGGGTAGGGTTCTGTCTCCCGCACCTCCCCACTCATCCCCGTCCTGTACTATTTGGGTTTTTCCATCCACGCCGGTGTGTGCATGTACAGCATTTGGGTGCTTGCGTGTCGCTATTCCAGCAGCCTTGGGGACTACCGATGGTACCCGCGGCCGCAGCTGCGTGGCGATCCAGTTACCGTCACATGGTGCCGCTTGGCCGCCGAAAGAACTACCTCTGCAATATTAGAAACCAAAGCAGACCGCGAGACCGCACTTTCTCTCTCTCGCAAGATGTCTCTCTCTCTCTCTCTCTCTCTCTCCGGAAAACAAGACGTGATACAACACCCCGTACCGACCTTGACATCCTGTTAGTGAAACGATATATTTTCTGGCTGGATAACAAAACAAAAAAAAATCGAGACAGCTGTATTTTTCTAATATGAGATAAAACCCTTTATTGTGCAATGAGGGTGAAACACTGTGTCAAAACCCTGTGTTTATGCTTAAAACCTCTCAACTCTGTCTCTCATCAGTACCCTTTGTTTCTCTACCCTCCATGCTGTATATCTGCAGCTCGGTATCCCGGACTCAGAGCTGTCACCTCTATAAGCTGAAACCAGCACGTGCCAGGCAAGTTCAGTAACTTTATAGACCAAGGGTGGCAGCAATAACATCATTACAAAACAGCTCAGACTGCCTGGCCATTAAAGCAGTATTTACCCAGCTTGCTGTGGATTTTATGCTACAGAAAATTCTGCAAATCCAAACTCAAACAATTCCCTCGGCCACGTTGGAGTAATCCGATCTACACTGATGTTATTCATGTCCTGATCCGCGCCCCCCCCCCCGTATGCTAACATATTGGCACCCTCTTTCAAGTGATTGATTATCTGCGAAGCCCAAAGAGGAGAGAATAGTGGAGTTTAATGGCATATAAAACCGCGTGTACATGTCTGCTTAACAGACCTTTAGGAATAACAGTTGGCACAGGCCCGGGTTGCCGGGCGGGTCGAGACGTTGTGACAGAAGGAAACGTGTATCACTGACACAACCTGCCAAGAACAACGGTTTTTACTTCAGAGCATTTCACTTTCCCCTTTTGTCAAGAGCGATCCACCTTGACACTACCAACACAGAGGGGCAAAAATGGGTATCATGCAATTTAGTTCGAAAAGCTTTTATGATATAAATGGTGTTGGTTAAAATATGTCATTATACATCTCATGTTAAAGACACAAAGGGTATATTTCAGGCTGGTGTTTTGACTGGCGGTGGAATGTGTGATGACTGCGTCCGTCTTCCTGCTCGACTCCCTCACTGCTTACGAGGAGTTTTCTGTTTCAAAATGAAACACTTCCACCAACCCGGCTTTGACAGACGACCTTGACAGAACCCAAATCCGGTCTCCCGTGCTCCCCCCCAAAACTAGCAAATTATACAAATTCTCTTGAAGGTCTTAGCGGAGAAAAAAAACACTTCACGCGTTCAACGCATTCTGGGTAAATGAGGCCTGAAACATGTTCTGACACTTTGCTCCGGATTGCCAAGCGTTTCAGTGCTAAAATGGAAGTGCCATCTCAACTAAAATCACCGTTGGGTTGAACATGTGCGTCCATCTCTATGTGACTGAACGTATTCAATACATAAAAAAAAAACATGAATACTCCAGACGAGGGGTGTGGAGTAGTAAAAGGCACAGTGGGGGTCATTCTGGACAGACCACGGTGACAGAAGAAAGACTCATCTGTAGTTTGAGACTATCCCATTTGAATCCTTCAACCAGCAGGACGCTACGAATCACACCGCTTCATGAACAGCACTTGGAACAAGTCCATGGGTGAAGTGCAACGTGCGCCGCCGTAAATCTCACAGCTGACTTTCGATTGAAAATCAAAGCAGCAGCAAGATGGGGTGTTCCACAATAGAGTACAAAATAAATACATCAATAAATATCCTGCTAGTGCCTGTTAGGTATATTTGTCTGGTAAGCACAACCCTTCTTAAGGCCACACATTAAGGAAGGGGAGCATTTGGACTTCTGCCACAGACTTTTTGTCATCCAATTTTTAGACTTTCCTTGACCATACAATTCATATTTAAAGAAAAACTACTTTAATTTAATGTATTTACTTTTGCATTTCGTTTGTCATGTCATATATTGGGTATGGTATATGTCATGGTTGAATTACCAAAAGGTTGTATCTTCCACATACATTTGTACTGATTCATTACAATTGGACCCTTTGACCTTACACACACACACACACACACACAATATTGAGCTAATTATGTGACTTCTATGTCCAGCCGACACTAGTTGATGACTCACTCTGGGTTTTCCCAATTAACAAGAAGAAACGACTAAACTACCCATTAACAATCCTTTGTAAAAGGATGCTCAATTTTATTGAAAAGTGTTACACAAAAAAACATTTATCCCGTACTAATGATCTCAAACAGGTCCAAAGGCAACAAACAAAACAGTTAGAAATGATTATATCTAAAATTCTATTAACAAAAAAAAAAAAAAAAACCTTACCCATGAAAGAAAATCCGTCTTGCTAAAATTCTTAATCACTTTTGTTTTTGGTTTCAGAGTAACAATTTAGTTACATTTTCGCACAAATATCTGTACTTTCTACTTCTTACATTTAAAAAATCGTCTTGTTACTCCTATTTCCTTTCGGAAGGTTTTTCCGGCTTGTCACACGGCATGCTTCCATCATCCGGCAGGTCACGTGACCTGAAGGCACCTTCCCATCGTGTTGCAACGGACTGACGGACTGTTTGTTCTTAATGGACATTTTTTTCCCTTTCAATACTTTTACTTTTTTCCTTTAAGTAGTTTTAAAACCAGTACTTTTAAACTTTTACTTAAATAAAAAGCTTGAGCTGATACTTCCACTTCTGCAAAAGTATTTTCAAAACCTAGTATCTATACTTCTACTTGAGTAATGAATGTGAATACTTTTGACACCTCTGGTACTGAGCAAGGATTTGTGCATTGCTTCGGCAGTCTCGTTTTTGAGGCACACACACACACACACACACACACACAAAATGTTCTGTTAGACAATAATAGGAATGGAGCTGCGTGGAAACAGAAGCTCTTTTTAACGAGCCAGCTCCACGTCAATATTACTCTTCCCCCCCCCCCCTCAATGATCACACACAAGTCTATGTCTCTATTTCCTTCTACACACACACACACACACACACACAATCTTTTTCTACATTGCCACTAAGCTAAGAGCCTAAATATTCCTGGCGCTGCACACCCTCACACACCTGACCACTTCTCCAGTCGCTCTGCACTTTTGCCACTGATGGATTTTTCCCCCCCAAATATTTGCTCTGCAACATAAGCCAGTCTGTCTTGTGTTTTCACTTCAAACAGAGCTATTAATCACCTTAATCACCCTCAATTAACCCCCTTACGCCAGATGCTCGCTCTGCACGTCATGCAAGTATCTGCTCGCTCAGGCGCTCATTGCAGTCACTTCTGCCAAACAGGTGATGAATGGCTGCCACAAGGCGATCTCCGCCACAGGCCGACTCACTTAGTATCACCGCTTCAGATGACAAAACATAGGCTGGAGGGAAGACGTAGGAAACAGCCTCAAGACGTTTAACTGAGATGTGTTATTTGAAAAGGTGCCGAAGCGTGCGCCCGAAGCTGAAGGGGGGTGCAAATGATCTCAGACTCAGGTGCTGCTGCTCGCCGTATTTAAGGAGACGGGAAATCCCTGAAGCTAAAAAACAGTCACTAGAGTGCACTAGAAAAAGTAGGACAATGTAGTTCTTGAGTTCTGATCCACAGGTGGATTTCTTCCGCTAATCTAACGGTAACAGCCAAGAGCAGTGTAAAAAAAAGGTAAAAGTGTTACAAAGGTGTCACTGTTTCTCATACGTTTTTCAGGCACATTTCTCACAGAAAACGTGAACTTGTTGCACTTGAACTCGAGATAATTAGCAACAATGTAAGAACGTCTCCATTGAAATAAACAGCATTATATTGCATGGGCTATGCCTATGCATGTGTTGATTTTTGCGTGTAAGAATGAACAGAAGTTGCGCAATATATTGAATGGAGTTGTATGAAGTGACATGCAAAGAAAACCCCTTAAAGTTCCTCAAATTTGTGCTGTAGGTACACAGCATTTTCCAGCTAGAGTGTTTATCCTGCAATAAAAATAGAAAATTATGGAAAATTGATGAAATAGCAAAGCCAACGCTAATATTGTTTAACCTATAAGATTTGTTGCAACTGAAATGGTAAGGTGCCTCTCTCATTAAACTCAACAACACTCTTTGAACAATGTAATGGCTTGGAACGAAAAGAGACATGTATTTTAATTTAGGCTCATATTATTCACAAGACCAAGGTTTTTTTTCCCATTCTTTTTATTATTGTAGTTTGAAGAGCTTTGGAAGATCCAGTTTGGTTAACATGTTTTGAAACTGCTTATTTGATGAAAATTGTACTTTCTTGTTACTTGTTCTTCCGAGTTTGTATCTCTATGTGAAAATGCACTTGTTGTAAGTCGCTTTGGATAAAAGCGTCAGCTAAATGACATGTAACGTAATGTTGTGTTACATGAAATACATGACCGCAGCTGATCGGAGTCAGTTGTCGCGACAGGAAAACCTCCACTCAGAGAAAGTTATCAGCGTTATTCTAAACCAGTAAATGTTTGCCTGCACACTTCCCTTTTTGTTGGTTGAGATTAGCGATGTTACTAGTGGGGTCGGCTTCTATCATGTTCTGGTGATTGGGTTACCTCCACTGGGTCCACTGCCAAATGTTTGATATTCAATATGAAGATATGCTCCCTTGAACAGCCCGTGGAACTCTTCTCTTACAACCTTGTGAGCTGGATCAAAGCAGATGATGCTTGTTTACAGCAAGGGGGGGGGGGGGGGCACGAGCAGATTAAATCAGACACACTTGTGGCAGTCACTGGGTGATATCTACGTCGTAGGGGAATTAAAAAGGAGTGGATGAGTCGGGTCTTATCGCGCTGCAGCGGTTTTTGGCTCCAGATCAAAATCGGTGCTAAATGGGCGACAGAGAAAAAGACAAGAACTCAAGAGATAATTAGCAACAATTGAATAACTTCTAACAAGGATTTAGACATTATGCTGCAAACTTCAGCTGCTTCCTCAACACTGACCAGTGACCAAACATGTTTATTGCACGTGCAGAGTAACTCCAATTTGCACTCAGCGGTTCTGTGACTTGATCCAGGAGACGGAAACGGCAAAAGTCGTTGAGTTGCACCCTGCACCCGTTGATGAAGGTTTTGAACCACCTGAAGACATCAAACAATGCTATTTATGGTCTGAGGATGTATCCGCCAGGACCAGTCGTGTTGGGTTAGTGAGTTTAAAAAAAAAAAAAAAAAAAAAAAACTTTCCACTTGTATAACACCAAAAGTCATGGACTTACAAATAAAAAACAGACTTGAAGCCAAACAAAGAGACCTTTCAAAAAAAGAACAAACACATTTGGGGGATATAAAATCCCAAATTTACAAATACTCAACCAAAGTGGGCCGCTGCTTTTAAGTGCAAGTCAGAATGGAGTCTGTATGCATTCAATTCAAACTGCTGTTAATTAAATGTGGCCTAAATTGGCCTGAAATTGCGTGGTGTGGTCAACAGTATTTTCTAACAATCCATCAAACTAATGTGTTGGCCAGAAATAGACCCAATGTTCAACAGAAATGCCTAAACCATTGCAGATCAGCAGCCTATTTGTGGACACTGGTCTCTCTGTTTGGGCCAAAAGGCAAGACGACAGCACACAGAGAGACGAGCCAGTGGAGGCCCCCTGAAATATAATTTATCAATCATTTATCAATCATCGTCATCATCCATGGAGGCAAAAGCCCTTCCTTCCTTCTGCGAGGTTTCCCTTTGCAGTAGGTTCCCCGGGCACTAAATCACAGCCCCGATAGCGAGTCTCCCGCACCAGAGTGAGAGTGAACAGAAAACGAAGGAAGGAATTAGGTCACCGTTGAGTCACCGGGCCGAGCCGCTGACGGACAAACGAGACGGTGCTGACAAATGGGGCTACTTTCCCCTCAGAAGGGAGCGAGTGTTATGCAGTTTGTGGATGGATGGGCGACAGAAACAGGAGTGACGTAAACAAGTCCTGCTTGACTCAGAGGCTCCACGCCCTGAGCAAAAGGAGACCAGCACTACATTGAGATCAGATGGCAACACTTAAGCAAAAAGGTTTTTGAACTGCATCTCTACCAATAGTTCAACACTTTCTTGCTACTAAAAAGGAGCAGCTGCAAAACGCATGTGTTCTGCTTTGGGTCATTCGATCATACGGGTTCCATGATATTTATATTTCATATAGTCCTTCAGTATCAGTGGTTCGCTCTCCACCTTTAAAAAAAAACCAATTCAAAACTGGCGAAGAGGAGAACAAATATTGAGTGAAGAAATGATCAGATTCAGACAGACAGACGGATGGGCACAGAGGAGGCAGACGTCACGTAGACAGAGAGGAAAAGAGCCGGCAGACTGACTGATGGAATGAAGAATGGAGACAGCAAGGCTGCAGATTGTCAGACTGCGTGTCAGACCTGACGCCTCCACCTCTCCTCCTGCCGCTGCTCCATCCCCTCCATCTGCTCCATCACTGCTCCCGAATGATGCAGAAACTGCCTTTTGTCTCATGCTAAACTCTCCCAGTAAGATGAGTTGCTATCGCGGTGAATCCGTTTCTTCCAGAGGTGAATTTCCGACTGTTAGACTTGCTCACTTTGTTAAAGAGCATGAAACAAGAGGAGCATGAAAAAAAGAGACACGCTCAAGATTAGATAATCTTCAATGTCTGCACAATGGAAGCTGCTCTGCTTCAAAGAAACGCATGTTGGTTGTTGCCTGGGTGCCTGTTTGTTTGGTGCATACGAGCCTGATACTGTGCTGCCGCTGAATCTGTCTGCAGGCTGTCTGCAGCGAGATGGTAGTTTGTTCAAAGATTCCCGAGGAAGATGAGGAACCGATAGAGAGTTGCAGCCAGTAGCATTAAGTACACAATGTGTAGTTGAAATAACAACAACAACCACCAATAAGAAAACCGTGAATGTTTTATAACTTTAAGTTATTCTTTTTTTTTTTACAGGAAAGCTTCAGGGCCTGCAGGGGGGGGGGATGTTTTTGAGCCTGATGAAGAAAGACATTTGTCAGAGTGAAAGCTCTGCAGCCACAAGCTACTCCTCAGCATCAACGCGAGTTGGCTTTTCACGGACCCAGATTCACCTCCTTGACTTCTACAGAGACTGAAGTTAGTGTTCCACACGCCGTGTATGTCCAGCTGTGTCAACAGGTGCACGTTTATCCAGTTGAACTATGGTGTCGGGCTGTGAGGCAGGGGGCCAGTTAAACAGTGACTGCGTGTGCGCATGTTTGTGTGGGAATGCGGGAGTTCGGGGCGACAGGTATAATAACCGTAATTAACGATCCCGCTCTATTGGCAAAGTGTCATTTTGTTGCACTGCCTACTGTCGTTTAGTCTTAACAGTGGGCAAGTCTGCTCTTAAGCACACAGAGCAGTGCTTGTGCGCGTGTGTGTGTGTGTGTGTGCGCGCAAGAGAGAATGACAACAAAGCTTGTGCATGTGCTAGTTAGTGCATGTAAATGATCCTATACTATCTTTGTAAGTATATAGACCGATGTTTTAGTTTAATATGTACTTGTAATGTACTCTGTGTGTGTCCGTGTGTGTTAAGGCATGTAATACTTAAGTGACACAGACTCGCTTTCTTTTTGGGGGGGCGAGTGGGCTGTTCCGTAACATGAACCGTTACACTTTAGGTCCTGGACTTGGTTTTAGATTATGGTATTTAGATCGAGGTTAAAGGTTAGGACAGGAGTAGATCTTTGGGAAGAGTTTTGTCCTCTAAAGGGATGAACATAACTGGGATGGTTTGTGTGAAGGTGTTTGTGTGAAAGAGAGAGAGAGAGAGAGAGAGAGAGAGAGAGAGAGAGAGAGACAAAGAGCTCTTGACGTGTCATCTAGGAGTGCGTCACAGCAGCCAGGAGGGAATGGACAATAATCCATGCAGGACAAATTAGGATGGCGATGAAAATGAAAAAAGAAAAACGAGGAGACAAGTGCTGCAGGTGAAAGGTCCTTTTTTTCTGAAATTTGGCAGTGAGCGGTACTAATTGGTTTACTTTTTTTGTATGTGCCGTTCCATGGAGGTGTTTTGGGATTCAATGTTTATTTTACAATGTTTCCAGGGAATACGTTTGCTCTGGACACATCACTATTACTGGAAATCAATGCAGCCGCAAAACAGCACGGCACAATGAATAATGACAAATAATAAATAAATTGAATACAATACACATCACCCGAGACACACACTTTTGCAGTAAACAATTCCAATCTTTATTCATTATCCTTCATTTCAACTTACCACACAGAAGCTCGTTGCAAGTCACACCAGCAACGGCACCTCAACAGTCTGCAGCGCGCACACACACACAATGTCAGTGAGTCTTTGCTGTGTTAAGTGTCCAGTCGTGGCAGCACATGCCTGAACGAAGGAGGCCTCTCCTGTGTGTGTGTGTGTGTGTGTGTGTGTGTGTGTGTGTGTGTGTGTGTGTGTGTGTGTGTGGAAGTGAGGTTGTTGGTCTCAGCTGTAACCAGATCTGTGAGTGGTAGTTGAGGGGTGACACAGCAGGATCAACTCGCAAGACTTCTCTGTCCAACAATCCCAGACAAGAAACAGGGGAGCCAGGAGAAACACACGTTTTGGTCAAATGGAATCAATATCATATCTGACTAGAATCATTTAATGCCTAATTACTGTTCATCTGGCTTCAATTTCAACTTAAACCTTTGAGTTTTCTGTTTGCGAATAATCTTATTCATGTTTTGAGGCATCAAAACATGAATAAATATGAAAAAGGACAACATCCCTGGATAAGGTGTTGGAACACATTATACAATTACAAAATGGAGAAGCCTTTCACGAGACATAATGGCTGGAATGAGGTCCTCTGCGCATACACACACACTGCTGCTCTGTGGCCCACTTAGAGATACATACAAACACCTGCACACACATAAATAGACACACACACACACACACTTGCACATTTTTCACAGTGGAGCTGTAAAAGGATGGACTGTCGAGACACTGCCAGGTGAAGAGCGCGATGATGGGTGGTTTGCAGAAGCTGCTGGCTGACAACCACAACTCCGTGTAGAGCCAAGTCAGCCTCCCAGGTGTGTGTGTACAGTGTGTGTGTGTGTGTGTGTGTGTGTATGTGTAGCTTTACATTGTGCATGCCTCTCCATGTCTGTGCCGGAAAGGAGCCAGTCAGCAGTTTAGCTGGCGTAGGAGATCACAGGGGAACGCTCCACCAACACAGCGGCGCCGCACCACTCTTTTCACTTCACACGCCGATGCAAAAAACACTTCCTGTTGCCACACATCACACAAGTTACTCCTACGGTTTGTTGAAGGGGATCCGGATACAGATGAGAGGATCGGTTCCCTCGCTTTGCAGTTGAGCCGGCAATTTTAACACGGCACGCGGCGAGGGCTTCCACGTCAATCTGGGAGGGCGTGTGAAGACGGCACTGGTGGAGCAATGGCTGACCCCCACGCTGAGCTGAAGACTATCGGAGCGCTTCGTCGAAATCGATCAGCAAACTCGTACGGGCTCTGGACTGCAAATGCACAACTACAAAAAAGCAGCAAACAAACTACATTTTAGGAGCCAGAAGAAGCTAAAGTGAATAAAAATCCACAAAAGACGCACAGAACGCGTGATGCCATTAGATAACGCACTTTGCCAAAACTTTGATGATGCATTTGTATTTTAAAACGTCAGAAATAACTATCCCTCTCTCTGTGACAAGTAATTGGGTCATCCTTCATGATTATTGATATAGCATTACCCTGACATACCAAAAACATTTGACAAATACGTCCATCACGAGTGTCATTTGTGGGATGACAGCAATTGGAATCTTTTTGGAATCATTTCGAATGTCCTCTGCTACTTTATGATGGACAAGGTCGATATTGATAGTCTGCTCAGGTCTGATCCGCATTGGGAAGGGCTCCAAACACTGCAGTTTTAATGAGCTGTCTGTCTGAGAGTCCGTTCGCATTTAATAAGCTCATTAATCTCTATCTGCTCTCCTGCAGGCACCACCCGTTCAAAAAGAGTATGTGGGTCCCAGCTTTCCCCGAACACCTGTTGATAAACTGCCTAATTGAAGTTAACAGAATAAACTCTTTACTTCTTTTTTTCCTCCATCAATCAGCCTCAAGGTTTTGTGGTGGACGTTACAGAGAAATGGGGGGGATCGAGACAGAGGGAGATGCCGAGAGATCAAGGGGAGTTGAAAGTGGAGAAAATGAGAGGAATTACATCAGAGTCACAGGCTGATGCAACGGCTGAAAACTGCAGGTGATGATGACAACATACCTGAGTAGCTTTGGGTGGATGGCCTGATCGGCCATCTTCTAGGCAGATTAGTCCAACAGGGTCCGACAGCCTTTGTCATGTGTTGCATCTCAACAGCGACCATTAGAAAATGTCCAACAGGGTTACATAGAGGCAGGAGATGTTCTTGATTTCCCAGTTTTCTGGTTAATGCAAACTCCAAAACACCAGAAAACAAACGGAAGGATAACGCATATGTGGCCAATTTAAACAACACCATGTTTCATAATATTAAATAAATTGTTTTAATGCTTTATTTTGAACCTTCCCTTCGTGGATTTAGGATTTCATTTGAAAGTTCCCGTTTAAAAAAAGAAGACTGAAAGGATAAAAGGTGAAGGTAAAGATGTGCATTAGTAGTTAGAGCTTTGGACCCCACAAAGTCACAGTGGGTTAAACGTTTGTCAAGATTAAATACAAATGTTGCACTTCAGTGAAATAGAACTTCACAATCCATTGTCTCGTGTGTCACGCCTCTGCCCTGTTCCTAGAAAACACTGAACCGCAGCGGCAACCCGACCCCCCCCCCCCCTTTGACGTTTGGGGTAAAGAGGTAGTTGTTGACAGGTTTGACATTTAGCTGGGCTGTCAACAAGAGAACGACGGAGAGGAGCATTTTTGTTCTTATTTCGCACCCTTAAAAAAAAAAAAAGGGGGGGAGAGATATATTCCATGTAATTTAGATCAAGATTTTCTGTTACAGATAAGGGATTTTTTTTTTTTCCAAGACATGAATTTAACCAGCAGATTAAAACATTTTGTATTTCTGTACATCTGTACTCGTACACAGGGATGACCAGCTACACTTTGAACCTTCAGCTCCCTGCCAAGTTATGTACGGCCTGTTTTAGGTTTCCAAATTGATGGCTCGACGTATTTATCGCCCCAGCAGGTCGCGGCCGGTTTGGAGTCTTTCAGCGAGTCCGTACTGGGAGTGATCAAGTGTCCGTCTTCACTTTCTGTGTCTCGTATCACTTCAGGGATGAAAATATTATATCCCCAAAGAGCCAGCTCTCCAGGTACAAAATACGTCTTGTAAATCAATGACACGTATTATTCATGCTGTGGTACATGAATAGATACAAATGTGTCTAATGGGCCAAAGAGACGTGATAAGAGCTAACAGAGTACCATGTGAAATTCCAGCATTAGTTAAATATACATATAGATAGATATATTTTAATTGTAATAATATTCACTCTACAGCCATTTGGGTCTTGTTCCGCTGTCCTGAGCTCCTTTCACTCGAGGGGGGTTGAATATCTGCCGCGCCTTGACAAAGCGAGATCTTTTCCCCAAACAAAGTGGCCACTTTGGCGAGGAATTTGACATGAGTGATAACCCCATTGCTCTCTCCCAGCGTCTTCCTATTCAGGAGATCTGAGCCATGGACACTTGGGTGTGTGTGTGTGTGTTTTTAGCCCCAGAGCCACACAGGGTTAATGATGCAAACAAGTAAGCCAGTGAGACGTCAAAGTCGCAGAATGTCTCTAGCTAGTACTGTGTATTTATTGCAGTAAACAAAAAGGAATCCTTATAGTACAGAGTGTGTAGTAGTCATGCTGTTAATGACGTAAGTGCATTGTTTTAGCTAACCTAGCTAATTTATGT
Organism: Pungitius pungitius; assembly: GCF_949316345.1. Lineage (NCBI taxonomy): Eukaryota > Metazoa > Chordata > Actinopteri > Perciformes > Gasterosteidae > Pungitius > Pungitius pungitius. The sequence continues at coordinate 2,137,349 of NC_084906.1, forward strand.
GGTTGTCTTACTTGCAAACGGTTTGAAAGCTGAATAGAGATGGACATGTCTGAAGCTGGAACAGAAACCGAGTGTCCTCTGCTTGTGCAATAATGCATGTGCAGCACCTGCATGGGTTAAAGAGCACCGGGTGGTGTTGTCTCCACCAGAAGGCCAAACACTCACAGTACTCAGGTTGGTGGTGAGCGAAGGCAAAACACAATTTCTTCAGCACGTCGGTAGGATGGGAGTCGGGGTGGGAAAACAATTCTCTCTCACATTCAAAAATGTGTTCAACGACGCACCCCGTTGGACCGCCTCGCCCAGCCCTCGCCCGGCCAACTGCGAGCAGAGAGTCGTTCACGCCATCGTGATGCAGAGCCATCAACCACACACACCTCCACTCCGGGCCGTCATCCGTCACGAAAACAAGCTGCTGCGGAGGTCAGGAGGTCAATGAGAGGGATTGTGAGATGTCACAGTGATTCCAGGTTTTGGCGTGCGTGCGTGCGGAAGTTACACTTGATTTTGGACACTTTGAGCATTTTAAGAAGCACAGCTGGATGTGCCATCTTACCGACACACAAGAAGAATCTTCCATTGAGTATGAGTTCTCACGTTACGCCTCATGATTTCTTTCTGCGCGCCGTCAGGATAACTGAAAATAAACCACCGTAACAATGCGTTTATATTCAAAATGAATGGAGGCTTTGTGTCCAAGGGTCGGAGAAAGAGGAATAAAATAACTCATGAAGAACACAGATTACATTAGCGTTTGCTCAAATAATATAATTCTTTGACTGATAAAAAGCAAAACCCGGCTGGGTTCCTGGTAAAAAAAAAAGTGCTGCTTCCAATTTTGTATTTTTTAATTGGGAACAATGGAATCAGCACTTTCTGCTTTGGCAGGAAACATCAAAACTGAGGTCAAAAGGTGAATAAAAAAAAGCCTCCGAGGCAAACGGTTCAACAATCAAGTGTTCACCACTGAGCAGTAGCCAAGAACCTAGGAGCCTGAAATAGAGATGCTGGATATGGATTTTCAGCCACTGAAAATTGTCCCGCGTCAATGAGAAAACCGATAGATGGACATTCCGGTGAGTAAGAAAGCAGCTCACAGCCTGTAGATTACATTGCACACCCTCGGGGGCGTGCGTTAAGATGTATTGATCAAAGATGGACGATGGCTCTGATCTGATAAACAAATCGAGCTGACTGTTCACCATAGTGAATACGAGAAAACCGAACAAATCAAAACTATTCAAATGCCCATTTATATTTTCTATAGTAAACAAAACCACAACCTGAAAAGCAATTGCTTTTCCACCCCATCATTTTCATTACGCACAGCGACTATTTGAGGAAGTGACCTCGTAGCACAGTCACAGTCTCCTGTGAGGTCTTTCCTAATCTATGCCGACGTGATCTCTGCCGTACTCCGCCCCACCCGAGAAGGTCTCCGTCGGAGAGACAAAACAGGAGATTACAGACAAGAGCACGGGCTGACACACAGCAAGCGTCTGATGGGGAGGCAGCTTTCCCACGACACTCGGTGTCTCCAGGGAGCCCCCAGACACCCGCGAGACTATCAAAACAAACGGGAAGGCACCAAGTAGTACCAATGCATGTCGAGCTGCTATCACCTGCCCTTTCCTTAGTAGGGTGAGTAGATAAAACATTCCCCCCCGTGTAGGTGTGTGTGTGTGTGTGTGTGTGTGTGTGCTTCTACAAACATGAGTTGTTTTAAAAAAAGAAAAAGAGGAAGATATCAATCTGTCATCAGATAAGTAAACAATCACAGTCCCCCGGGGTCCAAAGCGAAAATCGGATCAAAATCTGAAATAAACTATTTTTGCTGTGCGTGAGGGGACAAAGGCCTGAGATGGGCGGGATGGTATCTGCTGTTAGATTCGTGATCTGCTTGACAGGCAGCCACAGACACAGTAGACACGGGGGGGTCCAGAGCCAAACCGCAAAACCACTTTCTCACGATCCGAGTGCAACGTGGGCCTCGTTGGAGACGCAACGTCACTTTGACGCCAACGTGGTTCATGTTTATAAGCACCCCGCTCATTTTCGTCAGCCATGACTGGGCAAAGAGATTACCCATTACTTCAATTCTCTGCGATTTAAAAAAATACATCTTCAACAACTGTTGCGTATTTAATCCAAAGTATACATTGGGCGCCAGATGGGCAAATACTCTTATTACATAATATAATATACTTTATTCCCTGTCACATTTATAGAATCATCCTCCGAACAAGGAGCAATGATTTACCCGACCAGGTAACCCCGCTGTGAAAAGGTAACGTACTTCAAATACTAAACAAGGTGTGCCAATCAAAACATAAATGTCCCTTCAAAATAAAATAACCACATCTTTGGGGACAAAAATAATCAGCTGAAATGTCCCTTGAGGAAGGTCTTTATGTGAGGAGTCCAGATATTGTCAATTTGGGGTGTATGGAGAAAAGGTAGGCGTGGGCGTGGGCCGGTGTGTGTGTGTGTGTGTGTGGGGGGGGCTGTGTGTGTGTTTTGGTTGACCCTGGAGAAGTCGCGAGAGGTGTTTCGTGATGACTTATCTTTCCCCCCGTGGTCCACGGTTCTCTCCAGCCGGCTGCCTCCCTCCTGTCGAGCGGTTTCTTTGCTTTGTGACTCGTGTAATGGCAGCAGAGGTAGAGGAGCCAGAACTGCCCTTTTCCTCTCACTCCTCTCCATCACAGGTGTGCCCAATTATTAGAGGCTTTCCTTGCTCCTCCTTCTTTTCTGTCGGCTGGGAAAGGGGCAGGTCTGCAGACTCTGCTACACTATAAGCAAATGTTCAAAATGCCTAAACAGCATTAGTAACACGTCAATCCTTCTTCTCATACTGTAGGAAAACATTGACATTGATTGTTTTAAAGATGCACGCAATGGGAGAATTTGGCCACTTGGGTTGGTAAAACCAATTAAAATCTGTTTGGAATTAAATTTGTCTTAAAACGTATTTTAAGTTTCAAATTAAATGTGTACAAACTTAATTTTTGATTTTAAGACATGGTTGTTACAGTAGTTGCATTGATTTAACTATACTTTAACCATTGACGTAATAGATCTGAAAACATGCCCATGTATTCTTAAGCATGAGGGAAATAAATCTTAAAATCTTTCTGCAAAAATAGACTAGGGATTCCAAAATGTATTAGAAAGAGCATTTGTTGGCATTGAAAAATTAATTTTAAGTAATTGTCTTGTGATTATATTTCTCGGACACCTGCAGCGTTTATTTTAAAGTAGACAGTTCAGAGATGATACCAAATGATCTGCAAAATGAAATGGGAAAGACACTGAAAAAAGCAAACACAATAATTACTAATCTAGTTACATTTTGGATAGCATAAAAATGTACTCAAATGTAGGCAGTTAGAATGCACACACACAAAAAACTCCACAGTTCGATTCATGGAGAAGACATACAGTATCATGTGTAGTTAGGTTATACTGCCCCATCATTTGCTCATCACTGGTCACACCGGTGCATTTTCAATAAAAGCAGCTATTTGAAATTCCATTTCAGACTGCATTTGTGCAACAGAAAGTCAATTTACATTCATATTAGGTAGTGTTTGATAGAAAATGGTACAGCTTAGTTTGAATCCTATTTGCAGACAGGTCAGCGGCATCCCAAGTAGAAGTAAAATAAAATCACCCTGGGTTTCATTAAGGTTTTAAGCCTGCGCAAACATTTCCGCTCGTTAGGAAAATAGCAGCGGCTTTTATTGGCCATCGTTCGCATGTTAGAGGGGATTTATTAATGTAGTGTGATGGGAAGAAAAAAAATCGTGCACTTCTCGTTGGATTCATATTAGAGCAGTGGTGGAGCAAAAAAGGCTGAATTATACATGACACAGTCTTTTAATCATCAGTTAATTGAGGCCGCTTGGTAAATTAAAACAACGTCACGTTAGTAAAAGGTCAGAGGCTGGTGCTGCTGCGTGTAAGACTGGAAGAGAGCAAGTGGTCTGTGAGGAAGGAACCAACACAGCACGTGTCATCCTTTGTACTCACTTCTCCTCCGTCTGATGTCTCGGTTTCACTTTCTCAAACCCAATGGTTCGTCTTTGCATGATTTCTGTCCTGATGGTGTAGTTCACACGTTCTGTTGTCTCAGTTGTATCCAGACTGTGTGCAGAGAGGAAAAATCAAATGATCTCTCCTGCATTGAAATTTAGTTAGTGAAACCGTGGAGATGTTATGGGTCTTTTTTTATTTTTATTATTGGATTTATTGTACATAAATCCTCCAAATCTGACGTTTTTTTGCACAAGGCTTCAAGGCAAATGTATCTTTATTGCAAATTTCAACAACGAGGCAATTCAGTGCTTCACATAAAACCATTAAAAAAATCCAAACATAAAGCACAGAGATGTCGATGGATCATATCTGCATGTTCTCTTGGGAGACACGATGCAATCCACACGAGAGTTTGTAAGGATTCATGTTGAATTAAAACAACACTTTGGTTTTAGCCAAAATGCCTTCCTCGGGTTATTTAATTACAGATCACTGACACAAGTCCCTAAATTCCCCATAGCTGTGCAAAACTTAAAGTGAGTTGAAAAATCTTGTGACTATATGCAAACAAGCGAGTTGCATATAGAATGTGTGACACCTTTTTCTGTTCACTAGATGAATACTTTTTGGGTTTCTCCAACTGTGTCTGATATTTCTCCATTTTACGCTATAGTGCATCTCTACTGGATTCCAATTTGAAATGTCTTCTTTACACTGTACTTTCAATGGAACGAAACAACGTTTCACATCCACAGGATGTTCACCACTTCCTGCTAACAAATCTAAAATATTTCATGTCACATTTAAAAGATTTACGCGTCAAATGACAGCTTCAAATACAAGGCCTACAAATGAGGGTCGAATCCAGACCAAAGTACCATTAAAAATAGGGAAAAGTAAAGAGAGAGAGAGAGAAATAATAATACAGTAATAGTGGACAATCAAGCCATGCAGAGTTTTACACGAAACCCACAGGCCCTCAGACTCACTTTAACCAGAACGCTTCCTCCCCCACTCAGGGGATGATGGAGACCGGAGCCTCTCTGTTAACACACATTACCTGACAGACAAATGGCTCCTCGTTAAGTATACATGTTAGAGCCTTCAGGGATGGAAAATAGTTTCAGCCAAAAACCGTGTCACATTTAATCAACGCACGCACCGTGCGCTGTACCTTCCCACGGCGCGCGGGTTCCACTGGGTTTTGCACGGACTCACAAACCGGCCTTTGGCTATATTGCCAGCCTCGAGGAACTCAAAAGCGGCGCTGATGATAACTCGGCCCGACACTGTGACAGAAGCCAGGGAACAAAGGTTGACAACGCAAGCCTGCCCGTCCTCTGGTAATACATATTGCTCACTCTTCCTCGCACACATACACAAACACCACAGGGGACTTGTCACCCGCCCCCACTGAAATCACTGAAATCTGCCCCTGCAGTTATTACCCGTTTCCATTATATCTTTCACTCGGAGCTAATAAAGCTTGAATTGAGTTATGAGACGGAAACCAAGAGCTGAACATTTCAACCTTTATTAAGTTGTCTGTGACACAAAATTCGCACAAGCACAAGATTGGACCGCGAGAGAATACAAACAGAGGCATTTCCTCCCAGTAAAGATGACTGCACAATGTTAGGGGAGAAAAGCTGGAGGAAGAGGAAAAAAAGGAGATGAAGATGTGAGAAAACAAGTGGTGAGAAGTCGGCAGGCCGCCAGGATTCCAACTGCAGCCCCTGAAAGCACCACGTCAGTCCTCCCAACCACGAGAGCCATTCAGGAGATGTGAAGGTGGTGTTATGTGCGTGTGATCCGTGACACCCCGGCGAGCTCAAGTGTACTCCAAGACAATGTGAACGAATGTTTCGAGGTCACCGGTCACCTCGTTCAGGTGTCGTCTGCTTCTGTGCAGACGCACAGCAGACAGGCCTCCAGAGGGAGACGAGAGAGGCGTCATCTGTCGCCGTTGGGGGGCATGTGCAAATGCATACAAGCAAATTAAATCAAATCAAATGTTACTCGGGCCGCCTTCCTCCCAGTCGGCACATATTCATTTATTCAGCGCTCTTCCACTACATTTTGATGTGTTTGTTTGATCCAGGCAAATGTTTTCAACATGGCACTGAGCAGCAGTCCGCTGAAGGGGAAACTGTGTTTGCTGCGATGAACAAATGGCTTCTGGAAGTCAGCGGAAACTCGCAAAGGCTACCAACCAGAAAAGCCCACTTTCATGTCACACTGTAAAGGAAATGGATTTAAAACGTTGCACACGTTCTAGATCCAACACGGATTTGCTGACGCCTGTTGGCAAACCAGGACATATTTCATGTTAGGCAGTTTTGCCAATAAAAATATTATAAACATCAACAACATTCTTTTTCTCTCATTTGAATAACTTAAATTCAGACATAGTGTTTCATTTTTCATTGTAATGTGCAGACATAATAACTAGTGGAGTAAAAAGTAATTGGATCTAAGACTACAATATTTGCCTATGAATTGTAGTGGATTCCAAGAACTAAACAAAAAGCCCCTTAAAAAAAGCACATGATTGCAAATGAGTAAAAGTACATCGGTACTTTTTCACCGCCTAATAGTTTTAATGTACAACGTTAATCGACTCGTGAGCGCGCGGCGCCCCCGTGTGTCTGAAAGACGCAACTGCAGCGCGAGGCAGTGTTTACCGTTGCCAGGTAACAAAATAAAATAGCAGCTATACTCAAGTCATCGAAAGCCTGTTTGGTTTGGTCCATTTATTGTAACAGGTGTTGCTTTTGCGGTTGTCATTGATGCTTTTAACGCATGGCGGGGAAGGAAAAACTAAATGAGGTCCAAAAGGACGCAATCCACGAAGAGATGATCAAGAAAGAGAAAAGACACGAGATCCTCCAGACGCGGTTCACCTTCAACCCGCATCGACGCCGTAAGTGTTCAACGACCCGGATGCTCCACATGTACTTAGGCTTCGAGATTACACTTAGTTGGCTACATAGCCATATTTAATGTTACTTTGTGTATTTTTAATTAATTTCTTGACTTATTTTTGTCTCATATTTTAGCGCATGTCCTAACAGAGAAACCCATGTCTAGGAAAACAGAAGAGATGGCAGAGAACTGTGAGTTTACATTTAATAATGAAAGGTTTGCTTTGCTCTTTTATCCCGGATAAATGTTATTAAGACATTACCCCGGACCTGCATGATCCCAAACACAAAGCAGCACTGAAATATGATGGATGCTTCAGGACAAATACCTTCTTTTTTCACAGCAGAATTCATGGAGGCCTTTCAAAAGGCCCGCCTCGTACCCACCATGAAATATTCAGCGCCACAGACGTCGGGTCAGGAGATCGGATGGTGGGTGTCAACTCCACCGGTGAGGACAACACAGAGTTGACACGTTTTCAGTGTTAAGAGTAAAACTGCAGCAGATCAGAGTGCCATTGGGAAGTTACAATGTGCACTTTAATGCAATAGCATCACATTGTATTTTCTGGTGTAATTGTAATTAAAATTATTGCTTATTTTGTCCATTTCCATCCCCCCAGATCCTACCCAACCCCAATGGCAAGACGTTCAACTTCCACAGATGCTGCACAGACATCACCAAATAAAATAATAAACAATCTGCGCTGTATGCATCAAAAAGTAACAAGCAATGTAATGCCAATGATTAAAAAGAGATCCATTTTTGTTCAGATTTGTTTATCATACAGGTGTCTTGCAAAAAGCTGATCTTTAGAATGCCATTCTTAGTAAAACACTTGGAGGGCAAACATGTGCCCAAGTCTATACAACGCACACTTACTCATGACATACTAATCATATTAATGAATAGGAGAAAGGGCAAACTAACAGCTGCTCAATATCATAAAATGTCATGTCACACGGGAGAGAATAAATGAGTAGAGGAGCTGTTAGAAAAAAATAAAACTCCTCCAAAATCAAGAAGACTTTGTTTTCAAGGCCAGAATGAACATGGAGTAATCAGAAAGTTGCTTTAAAAACAACCCTATGAAATATGCACATGGAAAATGTATTATGTCCACAGACAATGATTTAAGTAGTAAAGAAGAAAAGACATCCTCTATTTTCAGAAAACACTTTTGTGGTGTGGGTAAGTATTCTATCATGGGTTTACATCTCTGCAAAGGTGGACCATCAAGAATCATCTTTCGCAAAATGTCTCTTTCTCTCAGTATGTGTGATTGTTTAAGTGTGACTTGAAAAGGCCCTCAACACTGATCCAGACACACTTTACTGAAGACATCTTAAATTAAAAAAAAAAAAAAGAAGTTTGTAAGAAAAGTCCTTGATCTCCTTTGTCCCCTGATGAGAGACGTGAGGAGCAGGTGAGGGAAACCTTGCATTCACACACAGTCAAAGTCCAGCTAGCATCCGTCCATGTTTAAGAGCGAGACTTTATCTTCTTGCGCGTGGACTTGCCCGGGCGTTTCTGAAAGGAAAAAGGAAAATAAAATTCAGATTCTAGCAAGACAACATAGTGCAAGAGGAATATAATAAAATATAATGCTATGGGTTAGTATAAAATAAAGGAGTAACGTTTTAAAAAGTTAAAATACACACACTAAATTGGTCAACGGTGTTGCGAGTGACTCACGTTTTGTTTTCCTCCCTTGACCCCTTTCTTTCCTCCCTTGCTGCCCTTTGAATTGGCCACTTTTGCGCGGAAACTGGAAACGTCATTGTGGCTCTCCTTGGTGTTCCACTTCTTTCCGCTCTTCTTGCCCCCGAAGCCAAACCGCTGGTCTTTGTATTTTCTCTTTGCATTGGGACTTTTAAAACAATACAGAGTGTTTAGTTTTTTGTGAAAGGACACCCAGATTTATCATTGATTGTAAATGTACACAACATGCGACATGCAACGCCTTACCCTTTCTTGTTTGTCGCTTTATTGGAGGCCTGAGCCGGCTCTTTACCCTTCTTCTTGTCTCCTTCCAAGAAATCCAGTTTGTCGGTCATTCCTTGGAGTGATGGTGTAAAGAAAAGTTACATTTCTGAGAAAAACCTCACATATGAGACAAATTACATACAATTATCTATGATAATGGCCAACATTTTAGAAGGGTTCCCTTTTTTTTTTTTTACATCAATGCACTAACTTACACAGCAAACATAAATTGAACCAAAAAGAATATCTCACCTTTTTGGTATTTCTTCACAGCAGTCATCATAGCCTTCTTCTCTTTCTGCCGCTTCTGTATCACTTCTACTTGGACCTAAAAAACACATCACAAATTCATGTTACTCTTCACACCAAAATGATGACCAGCATAAAGGCAGATCTCTAATAAACATGACAACTATACCCTGCGTGTCCCAGGAGACATGCAAACTGACCTTTTTGCCAAACTTCCTTTGCTCACGCAGTTTCTTGGCCTTCTCAGACTTCTCCAGTATCTCCTGCTTGGAGATCAGCTTCTTCCTGATCTAGACAGAGGAACAGAAAACATCTTTGTTTGTGCTTAAATTTTAATTGAGGTCTGAACATAGTAGTTATGTTACTTATAATACAATTGACATACGGCATTCATGCATAACATTGAGGAACCCGCTCACCTTCTGCATCTGCTGATCAGACTTGGCCATCTCTGCAAAGTAATCGTCAGGCCTCTTGGTGGGTATGCCGTGCTTGCTTAGGAGAGGCAATGCATCTAGAACTGTAGCTTGAGCTTGGCGGTAGCTATGAATGCAACAAAGACAGAGCCATATCATGGTTTGGTTAACTATATACTCTTTGGGAGGGTTGGATGAATTTTTAAGTGTGTAACAAGAACTTGGAAGAACACATCCGGTTTTGAATAAATAAACGTATCTCAAATGAGTTTTATGGTCACTCACAAAAACATCTCTCTCTGGAAATCATCCTCTGCATCCACATCTCCATTTTTCACACTTAGAATTTTCCCTTCGGGTTGGGAAATGTCTTTGGCCGGCGGGTTGGTCATGTCCAACCTCTCCACCCAGGGGATGTCTTTACGGAGGTCAGCGAGGCAATGCTTCAAACCCTCCTGCATCACAACACGCGAGAGAGCGTTTAAGTTACATTTAGTATAGGAACACCCATAGAAATAGAACACATCTGGAAAGGGACTGTAACTTTTCAGGGTTTAACTATTTATTGTAAATGTACTCACCACGTTGTTGACAAACTGTTTGGGTTTATCCACCAAAACGTTCATGCCCGGTTTCAACCATCCCTTTGCAAAGGCTTCTTGAAGCTAGAGAAAACGAAATGTTTTCAGGTTTAGTCTCTTATTTATTTCGTTTTGACACTAGACACATTGACTACCAATGCATATATAATACGCATGCTAACGTCGTATTAACCCAGAGTCAAGTTAATCCCGATTTCCTGCTAAAGTCATGAATATGTATTGGGCTGGATGAAATAAACATTACCAACTCAGACCTCTCGGCTGTTGTTCTTTCACGTATGTTAGTGTAAACACGTGTTTCGTTCTCCTCTTCTACCATTTTTGCATTAATCAACATGAACTAACTCAACTAGAGTTGGCACTGTAATTACTTTTACCCTTATTAGCTTTAGCTTGCTAAGGTTAGCCAATGTTAGCATGTCAACAAATCAACTCACCTCCCCGTCTGATAATTCACTGTTTGCATCGGATTCTTGTCCGAACATCTCGTCCTCCTCCCCTGCCGACTCCATAGTCCTGCTATCGATGATCATAAGATGACTCTGTGTGATGTAGTGGCCTGTAAACGTGAAGAAATATGCCGCAAATGAACGTGCACGGTGCTCCTCACATGTACAGAGCGTTTCACGTGGGGAGGAAGTGACGGAGGAGAATAGCTTGATGTTGAGTGTTACACCAACAGTCGGCCGGGGGGAACGACTTTAAGATCAGAGGTTCCGACGTGGTGGGGAATACTTTTTAACTCGTATGTAGTTCTTTTCAGAAACGTTACATTCGTATTGATAAGTATTAGTGTTATTGTTATTTTAGCAGTTTTCAGAAAATTATATATATATATATAAATTAGGGCCGTGACTCAATTAAAAATATGAATCTAATTAATTAGAGGCTTTGTAATTAATTAATCGAAATTCATCTCATTTTAATTAAACTGTAAACTTTGAAACAGTTTTGAAGTTTGGTAAACACTCCCAAGGTCTAATATGAGAAACGGACACAATTAGGCATGTGCTTGAATAGCACAAGGGAACAACTGAAGGGCTGCAGGCTCCAACCTGCTGTCTGAGGTTGTGGGTTCATGCCCCTTCATGCAGACATCACTTCTGCTTTGAAAGAGTTTTGAGTAGCAGTCTCAAGGTTAAATACGAGAAACAAAAATGTAATTTGTGCATGGTGAGGTAGTGCAGCATAAGAGCTGAGGAGCTAATGTCCTTACCCTGTAGGTTGTCTTGGGTTCGAGCCTTTGGCTTTTCTTCAGGTTTGAATAGCAATCTCAAGGTTAAAAACAACAAACAAAAGGCTGGTTAGTGTGTGGGGAAGTAGCACAGCAGAAGAGCTGCTGCCACAATCCTGCACTGTACTTGAAGGTTGTGGGTTCAAGCCCAGTCTTGGGTTTGAGCCTTTGGCTTTTCTTCAGGTTTGAGTAGCAATCTCAAGGTTAAATACCACAAACGAATCATCAGTTAGTGTGTGGTGAAGTAGCACAGTGGAAGAGCTGCTGCCACAAGCCTGCACTGCATTTGAAGGTTGTGGGTTTAAGCCCAGTCTTGGTTTTGAGCCTTTGGCTTTACTTCAGGTTTGAGTAGCAATCTCAAGGTTAAATACAACAAGCAAATCATCGGTTAGTGTCTGGTGAAGTAGCACAGTGGAAGAGCTGCTGCCACAAGCCTGCACTGCCTTTGAAGGTTGTGGGTTCAAGCCCAGTCTTGGTTTTGAGCCTTTGGCTTTACTTCAGGTTTGAGTAGCAATCTCAAGGTTAAATACAACAAACAAATCATTGGTTAGTGTGTGGTGAAGTAGCACAGTGGAAGAGCTGCTGCCACAAGCCTGCACTGCATTTGAAGGTTGTGGGTTTAAGCCCAGTCTTGGTTTTGAGCCTTTGGCTTTACTTCAGGTTTGAGTAGCAATCTCAAGGTTAAATACAACAAGCAAATCATCGGTTAGTGTCTGGTGAAGTAGCACAGTGGAAGAGCTGCTGCCACAAGCCTGCACTGCATTTGAAGGTTGCGGGTTCAAGCCCAGTCTTGGTTTTGAGCCTTTGGCTTTACTTCAGGTTTGAGTAGCAATCTCAAGGTTAAATACAACAAACAAAGGTCTAATTTGTGTGTGGTGAAGTAGCACATCGGAAGAGCTGCTGACATAAGCCCCTGCACTGCACTTGAAGGTTGTGGGTTCAAGCCCAGATGTGGAAATTGCATTTAAAAGAATTTTAAAGTTTAACTCACATGCTCAAGGTTAAATAGGAGAATCAAAGTTGCCAAAATGTGACCAGGACTGGTAGTGTAGGGGTGCAAGCTAGAGCCCAGAAGCCTCTGTGCGCACCGCCAGTGGGTTCAAATCCTGCTCGTGCCAAGTCTTGAGCGCACTGCCGCGGAGGTAGTAGTGGGGGCATTGTCCCCACGGTTGTTTCGGAGAAGTGAACCCTAGGGGTTATGCAGAAACACAAGGCGCGTTCACTTGAGTTATGATGGAATGATGAAGAATCTTTTGCTGACGAATTGAATTTGATGTTAATTGCTTTGCTTTAGCCTTTTAGCACTTATTAGCCATGCTACGTAGCCTATAGGGTTCCACCTTTTTGACGGGTGAAGATGAGCAGATGTGTCTCATTCAGTGGTCACACTGACATGAAACTTATTACAGCCTCTGAGGGCATTTTTCAAGACAATCACATGTTTGTCTACTTCAGGGTGTAGATTTGTTTACCCTTTTTAGTGCATCCACCCTCCAATTCTCTGTTACATTCAAATTCAACTCACTTGTGTCTTTACCAATGCAGGAATGCAGGATGAATAGCATGGTTGATCCTCCAAGATGCACCAATCCGTCTCTGGGGCAATATCCCATTAGGATTTTTTATAAATGTCAGTTACCCAAAACTAAAAAAGGATTTAGGAAGAGCCACCATGTCCCTTGAGGGTTGAACCCAGATAAGGTTTAAAGTACAGAAATTTGGGGCATTTGGCATTAGTGACAGGGACGTCTAGGTTGCTCCATCTAAGATCATTCCAGTCATGTCATGGGAAAAAAAATTTGTGAAAAAAGTCAAAATATGTAGGGTCAAAAAAGAAAAGATTTTTTAAAATAATAGGTAAAAAAAATATTATAAAAAAATATATGTAAGGTCAATATATATATTATATAATATATTATTAGGGCCGTGACTCGATTAAAAATATTAATCTAATTAATTAGAGGCTTTTTAATAATTAATCAAAATTAATTGCATTTTAATTGCATAAATATTTGACCTGAGAACAGTGAGAAGTATTTTTTTTCACATGGATTTTTATTTTTGTTCAACCAATTCCAGCAGACAAGTGTAGAAATAGCATATTTAGAAATATAGTACTTTCAGAAATTCAGGTAGCCTATAGGTAAGTAGACCTTCTGTAAACTATGTTTTTTTTAAGTAGACCAATACTTTCAAGTACATTGGTTATTTTTTCAGACGTGGACTTAGTTACCCTGGTCCTTAAACCAGTCATCTGGTGCAGTGTGGGTTGGGTGTGGGTCCTTGTACTCGGAGTGTGGCTAACGTCCACGCTAGCTGCTAATTGTTTTGCGTTGAGGTGATACTTGAGGCTCGTGAATTCCTTGTTGCACAGCTTGCACACAACCATGCTCTTATCGACTGAAACTCATCCAGTAAGAAACGTTCCGCGGTGCAAAAAATAAGTGTAAAAATGCGTAAAAAATGTTTAATGTGTTATTTTTTGTGTAATTAATTAATCTTAATTCACATTGTAATTAATTAATCGTAATGTCCCGGCCCTAATATAAATATCATGTAATGTAATGTATAAACTCATATTGTGAATAAAAAAAACTGTGTGTGTGTGTTAGGCCTATGTTAAAAATACTGTAATATTACTGGTGGATTTCAGAGAATGAGATTATGATATTAATGTCCACCAATAGCCAATAACAATTAGACCGCAGAAATAGGGTAGCCCACATCAACAATCGTAACAATACAGGTCATTGGCATGATTTAGATACATTAACAGATACTTAGATATGCAGATAAATAGACCGATGGAAAGATCAATACAAAGGGCTGGAAGATAGATGGACAGAAAGATATACGCATAAATGGATAGATTGATAGAACAACAGACATATGGTTTAACTATGTAAATTAAGTCTCATCAGATAAACTTGCCAGCTCATCAAGAAAGAAACTTTCAACATCTCTTTTCCAATCCTCTTGCCCCAATGTCGATTTCTGACACGGCACATTTGAGAAGTGTCTGGCAAGGTGTCAATGTATGAGAGATCTATACAGGAGAGGCTAATGAGTAGTAGTCATTTGATCAATCATCTACCGTTGTTCATTTGGACACTGAGAGACCAACAGAACAGACAACACGTCCTATGTTTAACCAGTAGTTGAAAGTTTATTATCCCATTAAAATTGGATAGCTGCATACTTTCACCTTGCTCCCATATTACTGAATTTAATGGTACTCTGTAGCAAGTGAAAACAAAAGAATTAAAATCATTCACCTTTATGTTGCTTACGGACAGTTGTGTTATTCTTTTTTTACTCTCCTGGAAGAATTGACAGAGTGTGCACATGCTGAATGTTAATTTTGTGCTTGGGCTAGTGACCATGAAAGTGTCCAAGTTAGGATCTCAATTATCTCAAGGGCCGTATTGAGACTTCTCCATCCACGGGGAATAGTGCAATCCATTGTGTTACGTTCCCACCTAAGTTGGAACTCGTTTTAAAGGTGGGGGACGTAAAAGCCTGGGCTGGCGCACCCTGTATAACTAGCGGTGGACAGTGAAGTAGTGTGGGGGTAGTAGTTTAGTAGGTGACAAACAAAAACAAAAAGTACACACACAATCAAATAAGGGAGGAGAAGAGGATTGTTGGGACTGGGGTCAAAGTAATGAAATAAACAAAAGGTCCCTTTTGTTCTACACCCCTTTCCCTGCCTAACACAATCTATCCCTAACCAGCTCACCTCTCTATTGCAAAAACTACAGGTGTGACCCCACCCAGCTAACTTAGTGTGGGTAACAAAGTTTTACCTACGTGATGGAAATGTACACCCATGGGCAGAACTACCTGCCCCTTCTCCAGGCCATACAAAAAACCACAGCCTCTCCTTTCCTTTCTCTCCCTCCACTGTTCATCAACCAGGCTGGTTAAATAGGCCACCAGCTCGTTAGCTGATTGCTCCCCAGGTCTTATCAGGCCTGGTCACGCCTCCTCGCCAACAGCCAACCAGCACTGCACACCTGTAAGCCATGAACAAAAAAAAAAACACTACCCCCACTCACAGTTAAAGGCATAGAGACAAAACATGGGGACATGTAACAATTGTCATTGATTGTTATCATTGATATCATGTAATACAGGACAAAGAATATGCACAGTAATGTTTGCGTCTAAGAGGTAATTTAGGTTATCTGCCTCTGTTATATTATCTGCAATATCAGAGAACAGACATAAAAAGAAAAAAGAGATAACAGTTCCAGTACAGCATCTGCTTTATTTGATCCATTCACTACATTCACGGATCATCACTGTGCAATATACAAGAAAAAGCTTCTAGCCAAACATTATACCACAAATTAATTTGTTGTGCACTGCAAACAAACGTGTTATATTATCATGTTCTGCACATTCTGTGCAGCCATTTTGGCTTCAAGTGCACCATAACAGAGATCCAAAAGTAGGTGGTCCACATATTTCACCCAAGGACAGAGGCTTTTTATTTCTTTCATCTTAGAGAGTTGGAGAACTAATGCAAACATTAAATGCAGACAGATGAAGGATTGACTGAATAACTTCTGTGTTCCACTGTTTTTTTTAAAATGTCACCCGTCTCTTTCAGTGGCTCATCCTCCCGGTCCTCAAAGCAGAAACTGACTGATCCCACTGCGAGTGACTCTCTTTTTTTCTAATGGAAATCAATATTAACAACTTGTACTTCACCACCCTTAATTCTCTATTCTCTGCGTGGTCAGATCCCCACTCCAAGATGTCTTCAGAGGGGAAAATAACTATAATTTTCATTTCTGTCCCCATATCACTTGAGCTCAACAGAATTGCAGTCTATTAAATTCCCATTGCTCTGTCACTTCATCTCAGAGCGACAGGCCTCTTTCTGACAGAAGCTCTTTTCTTAAAGTGTATCCTGAAAGCTGGAGGTCGGTTCAAAACAGAGAGCACAGTCATGAATGTTGGGGCCCAAGTTGGAGCAGTGGTTTTGCCCCTATAACACTCAAGAAGCTTGAGTGGTATGAAGCTTTTGGCGATATGAGGTTACTCAATGGTTTGGAATAAACTACTGGGAATATTGTTTTAGATCATTTTGTCTTCCAGGCACAAAGATGAATACAAATGTCACACCACGTTGTTGTTTGTGGGTTTTATAATGTATGTATTTTCATTGCTAGGTTATATTTCAGAATGATAATGTCAGGACGCGGGGTCGAGGGCAAGGAGGGAGGACTCAGATGCGGAATTAATGAAAAATAAAAGGACTTTAATTGTCAAAAAACTCAAACTCACTCCAACCAAATAGGGGAGGAAGGAGGCAAAAACAAAACAGACAAAAAAACAAGGACCTGGACTTGAAAACACAAATAGACTTACTTGACACTGGAACGTTCGACATGTAATGACGCCACACAAGACAAGAGACTCACAGGGCTTAAATACACAAGGGAGGTGCAGGTGATTGAACACAGGTGGAAACAATCAGGCACGGCAGACAATCACAGGACAAGGCAGGAAGTGAAGTTACCCAGGGACACAAGAGACATGAAAACTACAAAATAAGACAAGAAGCAGACCCAAACCGTGACAGATAACCAACCAGATTATTGTCTGGTATTCTTTCTTTTTTTTTGCAAACCAACTGAATAGAAAAGCATAATGTTCACAGGACAGAGCGTATGAAAATGCTTGCTTTAGTTTTTAAGGATTGTTGCCTCAAACAGAGTCAAGAAAAGGTCAACTTGATGTATTTAGTCAAAACCGCAGAAATCATTATTGGCTTTCCTGAAGCTCCTTTAAGGGGGTTTTCATATACTGATGCAATGGTTACCAACAGTAGTGATTGAACAAGAATGATGATTTGCGGAACAGAAAAGAAGAAAACAATTTTTGCAAAACTGTAAATCTGAAGGGTTATTGTGGCATTCTCAAAGCTGGTAAATAAGAAAACCAAGGGGTTCTATGGTCTATTCAGATAAAAAGTCTTAAGGACGAGTAGCCGCCCCTAAAGGTTTAATTGTTTAGCGTATAAAATACAAAGTAAAAATCCTGCTTTTTAGGAGGCAACATGTATTTATAGCAAATGTCAGTCATTTATAGAAACTTTGAGTCTGTTGCTCATACAAACTGCTTGATAAGCAATGATTTATTATTCATAGCAGTGCATTTTGTTCATATAAACTCTCTGCTAATAATTCATAGCAATGGCTAGCCTATAGCAATACAACTGGCAATTCTGTGGCATCGTCGTGCATGTATTTTATTTCTTGTCATGCTTTCCGTAAGCTGTAAAATGCCTGCAAAAAATATCCTAAGGTGCTCTATTGCCCAACAGAAGCATTTCATGTACAATACCAGCACTCGGTTCCCATCATGTGCCTTTTCTACTTGTGTGAATGAAGTGAGCGTTGCATACTTACAGCGCCGTGTCCTGGTGGACCACTGGGCTGAGTCCCAGAAATACTGAGATTGAAGCAATTACTTGGTTGTGTGTGCAGCTGTCTCTCAGACTCCTCCGTTAAAACTTGATCCATTCATTTAAGGTAAAGGTATTGCGTGTTAGTAAACTATCGCATATCACATGTGCCTACGAGGGGTGAAGCAATACAGATCCTCCCTGTTTTAATCCTAGTTCTACTGTATGTATTATGTGGAGCTTTTAGCATTTGATCTTTAGAGGTCTCCAGCTGGGGCATAATTAAACGTTTAGAGGCGCCTTCCTTCCCTGCTTTACTCTCCTCCTCCTCCTCCTCTTCCTCCTCCTCTCCCTTCTGCGTCCTCTATCCTGACACTGAATAGAAGCGAAGAGACAAATTAATCGGGTGAGCGCCAGGTTGCCAGCTTTCGCTGACGGAGGACATCCACTGAATTTTGAGGGGAACTACGACATCAACTCCCATCACTGCTAAAGAGGCGGCGTCTGTGTGCGAGAGTGAGAGACTCCAAGTGTGGGGAGCAGCGGCGTGGGGGCCCATGCATAATCACCTTATTATATCCCTGTAAATGAAATAATGAATCGATCTGATTGGAGGATGGAAGAAAAGAGAAGGGGAGAGTCCCAGCATGAGGAGCAGCTCGCTCTGAAAGTAAAGGAAAGGGAAGTGGAGGAAAGAAAGGGAGGAAGAGGATGGGGGACACGGTAGGAAGAAGGAGAAGAGGAGGCTGAGGGAGAGGATGAATGATGAACAGTAAAGGAGGATAAAATGTTTCCACTGTGATTAGTAGGCATCAAACCAAAGCAATGTTATCATCTAGCTACATTACGTAAATGAACATCATACATTTATTACCACTGGACTCACGTTTCACAAGGGAAACAACGGATGGTTTCCTGACTGAAATATGGGATTATAAGAAGATTAAAGATAAGTTTAGAGCGGATGAGAAATTAAAGGAGAAGTAAAAATATATATATATTATAAGATGAGAGACACTATGGGTTTTTGAAGTTGCCCAATCACTCCACTGCAAACTCTTTTTGCTGAACTCCATTTTGTTTTGTCACCTGATGACTACACTTGTGTTTTCTCAGCTGCAATGCGATCTCGTGTGAGGAAATGGTTAAGATTATGCTTACAAGACTAAACTACTTGGTTAGAAAAAACATCACGTGTTGTTTTGGAATATGTAAAAAACTCATGAAATAACTACGCCAACAACGCAACACATTGCCTCATCTGTATTGCTTTTCACATCATGCCTCTCTTATTTTGTGCGTTGTTACACGATAGCTATCTGTGAACGTAGCCGTTTTCATTCAGAAAGGATCCTATTCTAAGTCCCTAATTTGTTTCTTTGGACATGGCTCTAAAAATGTTGTGACCTTGTAAAAAGTAGCTTCACACCAACACAAACATCTTGGCTTGTCCCTCCAAAAAAAAAAATCTGGACTTACCACAACCAAGTGTGTGCGCAGGCACGTCCTACACACATCCCCATGTCAGCTGTTCTCAGAGAGGGCGGCGGATCACAATTACAGCCAATCACAGAGAGGCGTACAGTCTGTTACTTCCTGCCCACCAGCCAGACAGTTAGTCCATCTGGCCATTCTTAGGGCTTCTGTGCTCGGCTAACTCGCTCACAACACCTAATTGATTGCTTTCGTATGTTTTTTTTTTTTTCATGTTCTGGTGGCAGATTCGACAAACACGTGTGTTTTTCCCGCTCCTATTTCATCCTCATTCAATCGGCATTTCTACAAAGATTTGAACAAAATATGTAGTTTATTTGAAACTAAAGGTGGACCACTAACAACCAATGACATCTTTCCTTTCATTCGAACACCTCCTACCAGACTGAATACTCGAGCTAGTTCTAAGACACTGGTGTCATGTGATACCAGACGACCCGAGGCATGCATTGGTACCGAATAGCTTGTTGTGAAAGGGGATGCAGTAAATAACACTACCAATTTGTCAAAGGAAAAACTGAAAGGTTTCTATAATGCTTACAGTCATTAAGTCAATCAATTCATTAAAGACACATCAGAGAACAACTTGATAAACAGGGCCGAACTACATATCAAATTAACTTTGATCTGTCCTTAAAAAAGCTGGGGTTCTTTCTGTGTGTAATCTTAACTGAATATAGAAGTTGTAAATCGGCTTATTTGATGAAATTGCACTTTCTTGTTTCTTGTTCTTCTGACTTTGTATCCGTGTGGTTGAAATGCGGTTGTTATAAGTCGCTTTGGATGAAAGCTAAATGACAAGTAACGTAATGAATGTATAAGAATTACTCACTGACGTTGTTCCCACGAGGAATGCTATGAAAGTAGTCCACGCCTTGTGCTTTTATACGAATATGAACAAAGGGGGTGCTTTTTATTAGGACAACAGGACTAAACACACTCACACAGGAGTTTTCAGTGTGTTGCCTGATTAGACGTTTTTACATAAAATCTTCCTCATTGTCAGCTGCAGAATGAAAACACAGCATTTCTTCTCCCAACTTAAACCTCAACAGAGGTGTAATTAAGGTGGGTTAATTGGACACAGTTGTGGGTTTGCAGGTGATGTGAAATGCCAATCACACACACAAGCACAGGCTAGTGTGGTGAAAATGATCAGTGCTTTTCAGCCTTTTCCATTTAGCCTGGTAGTGAAACACTGTGGCATTTACTCAGTGGCATTTACAACCGTCTGTCGATCTAATTTTGGCAACGTTTGAAACACTAAATGAGTTTGTGACCCATTGTTATTCGACGGCCATAAAATAAAGGGTTTCCCGCATTTCTTTCTTCTGACAGACCCAAAGACACACGCGAAAAAAATGCAGCTGCAAAACATGCCGGAGAGAAATCCACACACTTCATGTCCTTGTTTTGGAGGGGCTGTTTGCATTAGACCTGAAAGCTCAGACACACAGTAATCTACCTGCTAAATTCACATGTGTAAGTATCAGATCCAGATAAATGCCAGGCTGCAGTGCAAGAGATGCTGAGGTGTTTACGAATTCCTCTGAGCATGGACACCATAACTGCTGCTTACGTCAAAGCACTCCCCGAAAAGCATTGCTTCGGACACGTGACCCAAGATATTCTTATTTTGACCTGAAGTCATGGGCGAGGGCGTACGTAGAGGGAAACACCGTGCTGACCTGGGCTCGGGCCGTGCTGCAGCCGGAAGAAGGACGCTGAGGATTGAAATGTGGAGGCTGACAAGATGACGGCTGAGTTTCAAAATGTCAGAGGGTCTCTGGAGAGACACTCAGACTCCATCTCAGAGATGGATGAGGCTTGTCAGTGCAGGTTTCCAAATCCTTACCCGTAAAACCTGAACGAACCACTGCTGCCCCTCTAAAAGTGCCGTGACACCGTACTGTATTGCAGTAATGTCTAATGCACGGCGACACAGTTGAAGTTTAACGGTTGTTTGATGATGATTTGCTTTGTGTTTCCCGATTTTCTTGAAGAGCATCAAACATAAAGTGGTCACGGTGGCATTTTCTCGAGATGCGTCTTGAGATGCAAGTTGTCGTCTCATGATACACTGACTAGAAATAACTATTTCTTTAGATCATTTCGTCATCAATTGTATTTGCTTAAGCCCGTATAAATAGTACATTTAGTCTTTGCTTGTTTGCGCTGAATGAGCCACAGTCTCATCATCACACCAAGGAGGTGACTGAGCTTCGCTCTGGGTGGGAAATGATCACACTCAGTCTGTGCTCAAATACAAAGGCGCACAGACAACCAAGGGCACAGGTCTGCACATCTCCAGCTCCACACATCTGTGGAGAACAGAATCGTTTGGATTAATGTCGTTCACATTATTTGAAGTTATATTATGACATTTTGATGCACGATAATATTTCATTGGCTGAAAGCGAGCAAACGTTTGCGAAGGCTCGTCTCCATGGACGGTATACGAGGAGTCCACCACTGGGAGAGGTGAGAGTTATTTAGATAGATTCAAAAATAGATTCTGTAGATTCAGAAACATAAAAAAAAAGTATATCTGTTAAGGGGAAAGAAATTACAAAAAAAGGAGAGGGAAAAAAAACACAGAATCAATGATTTTGGCATCAAGAAGTCTGTTTAATCAAACTCATGAAGCAATACAACTGCCTTGTGCAGTCTCCTCGCTCAATAAAGTTAATTAATATTGTCCTAAAACCATACCCATTTATCCAAGACTGATGTCAGATATTCAGTAACAAAGCTCACTGCTGTCTGTCTGGAGAGTATGCTATGAGCAAGTTCATATTTCATTATCACGGCACTACGTCATTGATAACTTGGTTTTTGTGTAAATGTTGAATGGATTAAAGATTAGTCTGACGGAGAGGCTCTGATTCTGAAACCTGACTGGTTGAAAAACACATTTGACTTGGAAGCATTTCTGTTTGTGCGTATGAGAGGGACAGAAAACATTCACCTGCAATTCATGAATAAAGCTTTGCTTAGATCTGGTGCAGCAGCTGCTGTTTGTTGCTTTCTCTAATTATAATATATTTCAACACCAATGTTAACATTTCGACTGGGTTTCGTTTGATCCTGAAGCTGGATTTGGACTTACCGAGAGATGTAACTTAATCAAATCAACTTAATGTACAGCATGCACAGCACATTTGATCCAAGTGACAGAAAACAACAAAGAAAACAAAAATTATACTGATTTTAAATGAAAGGGGTTTAATGTGAAAGAGGCCGGCTCGGGCCAACTGTCCCTTCCACTTCATTCTAATGCTGATCTACTAAAACACAAAAGCTTTGCAATGTGACATTGTGATAGTCTCAAGGTTCTGAAAAAGTTCTACACCTACCAAAAGGACCTATAATGTCAATTTGTAACAGATCACATGAGTCACATTACATCTTTTTATATGGGTTGCAAAGTTTTGGGAGTTTTTGTTGAAGGTTTTTGGAAATGAATTCACACAATCCAGACATTCAAAAGGATGAAATAATAATTTAAAAAAGCAACAAAAAAAAAATTCTTCCAGGCCAAGAAGCCATCTCAATGGACAGCAGAATGGGGGTTGTGGCAGTAGTGGTGGGAGATATTTCTTTCATGGGTAGGGGGGCAGCACCAGGGATTCCCATGCAGTTATGTGGAAGAGGAGCCAGTTGAGGTGACCACGGGGGGGGGGGGTCAGCCCTCACGAGATGTGAGTGGGCAGCTGCAGCGAGGAGGGTAAAGCTGGCGAGCAGATAGCGCTGCTTTCCCTAACGTTTCTTGCTGTGTTATCATCTTTAGAAATAACAAAAGAGCAAAATGAAAATCACCAACTCGTTGTTACATTTCTAAAATCGAGTAATGATAGAAAACCTTTTTCACCGTTGAAATAAGGCAATAATAGATTTGTGGTAAACATCGGTAAGACCATTGTATAGAACAATAAAAAGCTTTAATTGATCTGACAAGCTCATTTTGCATTGCTATCAGGCAGGTCCCCCTCCTCATTCTTGAATCGTCCTGCCAAGTTGGGATCTTTAATTTAAATGGAAATGAGAGCCTGGTCTGTATAATCTGAGGATCAGGTGCTTGGTCAGCCTCTCCTCTCCCTCTTTACTGTACTGTAGGAATGTGTTTGTCTATGTGTGTCACTCCTCACTCTTTCTAAGGGTTAAGAATTAATCTTATAGTTAAGATCCAAGTTGAGATTAAGCTCAAGTTTGTGTTTGTGTTTTGGCATACTGTGTGTTTGTGTTGGCTTTTAGGACCAAGTCCTTTAAAATGGGCATTAAAGAGCCACGAAAGACTATTACATTTTCGATTTGATTAAGTTACAAACAGGGAGTTCGGAAAAGAAGAACGATTACATTTACCCGTCTGTGTGTTGTGTAACAAATAAGACTTGTTGTGAAGGTTCACTTCCTTGTTGGGCACACAAAATTAGTTCCCCACAATGTCAACCATCCCATTGTAAGGTTGACATTAGGTTTGAGTGGTTGTGGTAAAGGATGTCTTAAAATACAAAGGCAAACAAATGGCGTGTCAATGTATGAAGGGAAGCCATTGCAATGCCCATTGTGTGTGTGTGTGTGTGTGTGTGTGTGTGTCCTGTGTGTTTGCGTGTGTAACACATTTTTCATCTGGCCAAAAACGTTAAGGTGTGCATTAATGTATGTGAAATGAAGAGTTATTGAAGTGACTGTATTTATTCCTGCATGCATCACTAACCGCTTCCATGTATCAGTGTTCCAGGTCATCTCCCAATATTTACTCTCCCATCCATCACCGAGACAAAGTTAATACAAATCCAGGGCCGGGCGTTCTTTCAACCTTCTTAAAGTTCAAGATTACCATCTACAGATATATATATATATATATATATATACACTCACCGGCCACTTTATTAGGTACCCCATGCTAGTAAGGGGTTGGACCCCCTTTTGCCTTCAGAACTGCCTCAATTCTTCGTGGCATAGATTCAACAAGGTGCTGGAAGCATTCCTCAGGGAGTTTGGTCCATATTGACATGATGGCATCACACAGTTGCCGCAGATTTGTCGGCTGCACATCCATGATGCGAATCTCCCGTTCCACCACATCCCAAAGATGCTCTATTGGATTGAGATCTGGTGATTGTGGAGGCCATTTGAGTACAGCGAACTCATTGTCATGTTCAAGAAACCAGTCTGAGATGATTCCAGCTTTATGACATGGCGCTTTATCCTGCTGAAAGTAGCCATCAGAAGTTGGGTACATTGTGGTCATAAAGGGATGGACATGGTCAGCAACAATACTCAGGTAGGCTGTGGCGTTGCAACGATGCTCAATTGGTACCAAGGGGCCCAAAGAGTGCCAAGAAAATATTCCCCACACCATGACACCACCACCACCAGCCTGAACCGTTGATACAAGGCAGGATGGATCCATGCTTTCATGTTGTAGACGCCAAATTCTGACCCTACCATCCGAATGTCGCAGCAGAAATCGAGACTCATCAGACCAGGCAACGTTTTTCCAATCTTCTATTGTCCAATTTCGATGAGCTTGTGCAAATTGTAGCCTCAGTTTCCTGTTCTTAGCTGAAAGGAGTGGCACCCGGTGTGGTCTTCTGCTGCTGTAGCCCATCTGCCTCAAAGTTCGACGTACTGTGCGTTCAGAGATGCTCTTATGCCCACCTTGGTTGTAACGGGTGGTTATTTGAGTCACTGTTGCCCTTCTATCAGCTCGAACCAGTCTGGCCATTCTCCTCTGACCTCTGGCATCAACAAGGCATTTCCGCCCACAGAACTGCCGCTCACTGGATGTTTTTTCTTTTTCGGACCATTCTCTGTAAACCCTAGAGATGGTTGTGCGTGAAAATCCCAGTAGATTAGCAGTTTCTGAAATACTCAGACCAGCCCTTCTGGCACCAACAATCATGCCACGTTCAAAGTCACTCAAATCACCTTTCTTCCCCAAAACTGATGCTCGGTTTGAACTGCAGGAGATTGTCTTGACAATGTCTACATGCCTAAATGCACTGAGTTGCCGCCATGTGATTGGCTGCTTAGAAATTAAGTGTTAACGAGCAGTTGGACAGGTGTACCTAATAAAGTGGCCGGTGAGTGTATATATGTGCATATGTTCAGAAGAGCACTCTGCTTTTCTCCTCGGTGGAGCAGAAGGTACGATAAATGATGGTTGTCCTGCTCCAAGGAGCATCTGGAAGAAGAACAATAAAAAACGAGACAGAAAAGACAGAGTGTCAAGGTATTGTCGGCGAAAGCTCTTATTGATGTCCATATGAATCAGATAATAAAATACAATTTGTAAAAGTCCCTTTTGATTCCACAATTTTTTTTTGTCACACAAATCAACAGGGACACGCAAACCAAACGTGGAGGGGAGAATGAAGAACAAAAGAACTCTTTTCTTTTGGTAGCATCGTGTATAATTCTATTTAATGTGCCAATCTGATGAGGAGAACGTCTACTGCCTAACCAATGATTGGTTGTGTGTGAGTCGCTGCGTGTTAATCATTTAAAAGAAAACATGAACCTTTGGCAAATCCATTGAGCTTTGATTACACTTCACTGCTGTGGGAATATAGACAGCAGTGAATTTCACTTTCTCGCTGCTGTTTGTCCTCTTTGGGGCCACTCGACGGCAGCTACTTTGAATGTATTCATTGTTGACTAGTTTTGTTCAACCGAGAATAGAACATACTTTTAATAAAAGCAAAAGAAGGAACAAATGAGTCAGCTGCCCGTGTACACCAAATGATAGATCCAGAGTTTGTTTTTGTCAGTCTCCTGCCTCAAAATCAGACACTTGAATCCCAGCATGCACTGCAGGAGCCGGTGAACCGTCACCCGGGACAAAGACTGAGAGAGACTGCATGCCGGGGGTGTTGAATAGAACTAGAACGTGTTTGTCGCCCACGTCAAAAAATTGTTTAAAAGCTGTTGCTGACGGGCCGCGCTGATGGGACGCACAGATCCAGGAGGGAGACGGACATTTCCAGGCACATTTCGCCTAGAGAATCACAAATAGTGCTGCGCTCGTTTGTACGGACAAAAAAATGGACTGCGTTTTTGTGTTTGGTGCATTCACTCTCCCCGCGTACACAATATTGTATCCAACACGATGATACCGATCACTTCTCAAGGCTTTGGTCTATAAATAGTGCCTTTTCTATTTGCACATGCCATTCTGTGGTAGCACCCCAACGTGAGGAGTGACTAACTGTGAATGAAGCACTTGATCTAATTTTGGATGGTGGCCCATGGTGAGTATGAGAATATCGAACCTTGAGAAGCGGTGGAGGAGGAAGCCTGCTGAAAGCTGGAAGACAAATCTGAATATGCACCTGAGCACAATATACACTCCGGCTTTCTGCCTCTTACTGCACTGTACATTGATTTATTTTAATCTTTGCTACATTTGTTTATTATCAGTACAATAAAACTAAACAAACTAAAACTAAATCAACAGATGGAGAGGCGTATGTAAGACATACGTATAGAAATAAAAGAGAGAGGGGGAAGGATTGTATTTTTCAAAAACCTCCTCAGTCTATTTTCCCAGTTTTGAAGCTTTGTCGTTTTTATTAAGTAGAAAACATTTAGTCACACAAAGTTTGATTTAATGGATCACACATTCCCAATTGCAACATGCCCATTGCTCACATTGCTGTGTACCATTGTTGTTTAGTATGTACACAAATGTTTGCATTGAAACACGTATTTCAAATACAAGTATTAGAAATACTCTTTATGCGGGCAGTAATGCAGCTCAGAGAGATACTGTATGAGGAGAGAGCAGCAACTCCACATGCACAATGACCATTTGTCTCAAAACTTACCCCGTGTCACCTATGAAGATGTTGTTTTTATTTCATGTATCCTGTACAGCAAACCAAAAATGTGACAAATGAGACAAAAGTAAAAACCAATTCTTGACAAAAAAAAGCGAAACTGTATCAAGCTATTGGTTGTCACACAGCACACACTGTTAAATGTTTCCGTTAATTTACACCCAAATTTCAACATGATTTACCTGTTATTTGTAATAACTGCAGCTTACTGTAAATTTTTAGGGAATACATGTTAAATAACGCCTCATGTATGTTATTTAACACCTCATTGCTAAATAACATTCATTTTTGTTATTTAACAGCACAACCGAACATTCAAAGATGGCGGCCAGAGTTAGATGGTCTGGTATGGTCATGTTTTGGGGATAAGTGCCGATAAACGCAATTTTATGCTTAGATTATAAAAAATATATTATTTATCATTGGAGAAGTTAGCAATTTTTCGTTTTTGTAAGTTGCAAAACAATGACTAATTCAATATTGTCGATGTTGCATATTAAGAAATTAAATATTGTATGCATTCACTGAATGAAGGTTAGACAGAACACCACGTGATTTCTGTACTGCAAATGTTATAAAGAATCATCTTGCTTTTATTACCATAATCATACCTCCCGATTTTAAACGAGACACCTAACATTTAATTGACTAACTGCGCTCCAAATCTGTGTGTGTATATGTGTGTGTAGATGTGTGTGTGCGTGTGTGTGTGTGTGTGTCTTTCTGATCACGTTCGCGCCACTTTCTGAAATAACAGGTTCATACAGTATTTTTTGCATTCTGGCAAAGAGCGAGTAAGAAGGCATTTGAACCTGCAACGCAACGGACACACGGCCATTCCATGTCGGAGGATCGCTCTGGTTACATCGAGGAAAACCACAACAATCCGGTGAGATTAACTAGAATTTCTTTAAAGTCATGCATAGTTAACATTTATCAGTGATGTTGAGGTATACTAAACGCCACGGACTTGCACTATGAAGTTTAATTTAGCTAGCTGCTAATGAGCCGAGGTGATTCAAGCTAGCAAAGTTTCGATAGTTTGTCCATTAATCTTACAAAACAATGCGCTTATTTTATGTCCGTTCATGTATACGATCTAAATCTATAAATAATGCTAGTGCTAGCGGTCTCAACGGGGGCGGGGGGGCTAGCGGGCGGTCTCAACGGGGGCGGGGGGGGGGCTAGCGTCGGCGGCCGGGCTTGAACAACTTCACATGCTCCGCTCTGGTCACCCGGCACCCGCGCGCACTGGTCTGATGCGTCACAACTTCACAACATCCGGGAGTTATTCGCGCGTCATTGACTTAGCAGGCTGTGATAGGGAATCGGGACTGGAGCTGTCCCGGCCGGGACAAATCTAAATTGCCCATAATTCGGGATGTTCCGGGTAATACGGGAGGGTTGGTGTGGGATGGTTCTGATTCCGCTGTGTTTTTTTTAAACCGCCCGCTGGCGCTCCTGCGAGATTTGCGTTGGGTCTCGCGGGACCCGGCGGCACACAATCCCAATGTAGCCCTCTAGTCTGTACTTCAGATTAGCTATATGTGTCACAGACTAGAGCGCTGAAAACCACTCCACCCGCCACTGTGCCTTGTATGCGAGGCAAAGTCACCCGCCATTGGCTTGTGGCAGGTGCTAATTTCCCACCCTGGGTGTGTCTATTTTACATTACATTTGTTTTTGTTTTTAATTACAGATGCAGATGCAGGGCACTATCCCTGATCACACTGCTGATCAAGAAGATCTCACTGCATGTATCCCTCAGAACCAGGTGGAAATTTGAATGGTGTCTTATAATCTATCAATAAGTCTTGTGTTGTTCAAGACTAAACCGACAAATGAAAGGATGAAGGAAGTCAGCTTGATGATGATGTCGAGCTGTCCTATCAAGTCATCCATCTTCTTCTGTCTCACTTTTCCGAAGATGTCTCAGGACTTGATATGCCAGTGCAGCTGACCTTGA
This sequence comes from Pungitius pungitius, assembly GCF_949316345.1. Classification (NCBI taxonomy): domain Eukaryota; kingdom Metazoa; phylum Chordata; class Actinopteri; order Perciformes; family Gasterosteidae; genus Pungitius; species Pungitius pungitius. The sequence goes on from NC_084906.1 coordinate 2,166,518, forward strand.
GAGTTCACTAGCTTTACCTGCAACGCCTCGTCTGATACTTCTTGGTAAGTTGGTTTTAGTGTTGTATGTAGTGAATTAAATGGTATCAAACTAAACTCTGTATTCAAAATGAAAACTAAAACAGAAATTTGACAGTTAAAACATTTCTGTTTCAGGAGAAACAGGAAACCACTTCCAACGCTGGATGCTGAGCATTGAGGGCCAGATTGTGGGCGAAGGGATCCAGTCGACCTTTGTGACAGGGCTGGCGTCTTTTTTCTCCGGTTTTTATATCTTCAACCTACAGTACCAAGAGGAGGCAGCGTGCACACTTGAATCCATCCAGAGGTAAGACATTGTCTGTTAACACCTGCATTTGTTCTGGCCTAGCTGTGGCTCAAGCATGGTTTCAGCAGGTCTGGTGATGGGATTTAGCAATTAACTTTGCTTTAGAAAGTTTTAGTGCAACTTACAATATTCATAGATGCATAGGATAGTATGTTGAGGATAGTTCATGGACATTTGTTGTCTTGTTGTAGTGTTAGTCTGTGTGAATTACTAGATTTCCAACCCGTGTATAATTTTTCAGACGCTTTGTGGGTATAAACCCAGAAAAGGGGACAAAGGCTGCAAAGGGGAAAAAAAGAACGGTAAATTCACACATCGCCAGCCTCTTGCGCAGACTGATGGACTTCCAGTGGGATTTCATTTCAAAAAGGTGAGATAGATACATACATTCATGCTCTTTGCCATTGTTTCAATAAATTTTACTTTTCAGACGTTCTATTATTTATGTCTCTCTCTCTCTCTCTCTCTTTCAGTGGAGGTGTGTTCAGGTGCATTCTGGGCAATGTAGTGTATTTTTCTGTGATTGATCCAATCTATATGTGCCTACATTTGTAAGTATTTAACTTTCAGTGTTTCTATTACAATAAAAAAGTTCATTTGAACATGGAACTATTCGTTTTCTTTCACTTAAGTGTTATGTGATGTATTATGCCTATTCTTATAATAACTCAAGCTAGAAATATGTATATTACAATCAATGGTACACATTACTATGCTAAAATAATAATCAATACATTTTAAAAGCAATATTTAAAGGAAACTAAATAAATGGTGATTTAACATGAAAATAATGGTAACCCTGCTGCCAGTAAAGTCCTGTTAAAAAACATTACGGGTGTGCACTGTAAAAAAACATTAACAGGAATAAACCGTTAAAATAACATGAAAATAATGGTAACCCTGCTGCCAGTAAATTCCTGTTAAAAAACATTACGGGTGTGCACTGTAAAAAAACATTAACAGGAATAAACTGTTAAAATAACATGAAAATAATGGTAACCCTGCTGCCAGTAAATTCCTGTTATTTAACGGGGAAATAATTTACAGTGTAGGCTCATTAATCGACTTGTATGCTCACTACATGCCTTTTGCTAAAACTGCATAAAAAACAATTATGCATTAACAGTCCTTGAGTAGACAGGATACTTTCTGTATATGGGGCTTTAAATCAACGCAAAGAAATCCTATAACAAAAACAAATTCTAGCCCTAAACTCTAATGTCAAAGATTTTGCAAAGGGGCAAATGATCAAAATAGAATTCCATCATGTGGAACATGTTGGAAAATATGAATTTCAACATTACACAATTGAAGCAACTCCATCGGCACACAAGGTGTCTGGATCTTCAGCATCGTCCAGGGTCCAGAATAAACTTCCAATCTTACTAAAACCCCAATCAATCAAATCAATTAATCAATACTAATCGTTATTGTTGAGCTGTGTAGGATGATTATTTTACTCCTTGGTGCTGGGATGGGTTAAACCACTTCTGCTGTAAAAAAAAAAAAAAAAAAAAGCCTCCAGCTCATCGGCTGGTTTCCCCAATTACAGCGTGGCTTTTCTTCATAAGAGCCGTCACACCGGGTGTCATGTGCCGCGCTTCCCCGCGGAGACCCTCGGCGCTGCGGAGGTCTGCCTGTGCCCTCCCACCCACGTGCCTCCTCCTGCTCCTCCTCGCCGCCGTGCGCGGCCACACCTGCGCTGAACCGGGAAATCCGTCCGGCGGAGAGGAGGCGGAGAGACGGCCGGGCTCCAGGGACGCGGCGGCGGCGGCGGCGGCTGAAACGGAGCTCCTTCGTCGGCTGCCATCGAGGCGGGAGACGCTGGACACGTTTGATCCGAAGACGGTTCGGAGGCACGCGAGCAGGAGCCGGTTGGTGCTGCTGAGACTTCACGAACGCGGGGTGGGAGGGGGACACACACACACACACCGGATTAAGGATTTTCCAACCAAATTGATCAGCACCGTCAAAGAGACCGAGTGTGAGCAGCTGTGCGCAGGTAAGACACAGAGGGACAGGAACTGCCCCGCTACAACTTTTTAATAATCCAACGCATTTCAATTCAATCCATTGCTTTTCTTTATCCTCATTTGAAACTTATTTTTGGGCAATGTTTTTATTTCAATAAGGTGGATGAGTCCCCAAATTATATCAGTGGTATTACGGTTCTGACATTATTGTTAAATTGTCGACTGTATTATAAAATACGTGAAGTCTATTTGGCAGTAAATAACCTTTACGCTGAACGTGGGATACAACAATTACGTATCTGTATGGAAACGACTTTGTGACTTGCTTTAATATTTGTAACAACTAAAGGTCACAGAAAATGCATCTATGATGACAAGAATCTGTTGGTGCCTTTATTACCTCTTTTTTTTAACTTAAATTCAAAGGGTAACATTTTATTTAATCTTAGATAAACTGATTCAAGTATTTCTGTTTTCTGCCTTAGTGTTAGGGTTCCTGTAACTTTCATTATTACCACACTAACTTCAAAGTTTTGAAATGGGAAACCGTCTGTGGTGCTTGTGATGACTAGCTGGAAGCCTACAGTAGATATTGATAAAATCATCACAAAATCCATAATTTACACCATTCACTGTCATTTTCTAATGTGCAAGAGCAGTCAAGCATTGTAAATTATTGCAGTAGCAGACAATAATGTATATTGAGAAGAATTAACCTTCTAACGCATCTACTTGTAATTATGTCAGTGTTTTATAAAATAAGTAATCTAATAATCCAAGTTATGGTGGAACTTTTGCTCAGTAACAGTAACGCCATTGTTTTCCGGGGCTTTCCGGAACAAATGGCTTGAGTTGTATCCGCTTAAAAAAAAACAAGGAAGTAAAACACGTTGACATCGTATCACACGTTGACCTTTGCTGACCTTTGCCTCCACAGGTCAGTTATCAAGTGCACATAATAAGTGTGCAGCACAGTAGATCATTAAATAACAGCACTACCGCCGAGTACTCCGAGGTCAGCAATGCTCCATTGTAGAAAATGAGTAAACCACAGAGAGGACATGCTGTCAATGATCTAATCAAGTTATTTCCATGGGAACGGATCGATACACCCTCGATGCACCCTCGATCCCCTGTGATGCCTCGCCCCTGTGTAGATATGTTGCAACTGATCTAATGACCAAGCACTATTCATGACAGGGCATCCGAAGTGGCTTGCAGCCTGTTAGTCTCCACACTGAATGGCAGTGAACCACAATTCAAGGTGAAAACAACATGTGATTACAAAAGAGCCTACAATCTACTACTGGATAAAAGATCAGGAGGAGGGCAATAAAGTGAATGGGTGAGAGGGGCCGGGTAAAGTGTAGGAGTCATATGAGAGCTCGGTAAAGGGGAGGTTTGTGTGTGTGTGTGTGTGTGTGTGTGTGTGAGACATGTAAGCCAGACAAAGACTGGGGTAGACATTGGGACAGAGTTTTAAATTTCCCGAGAGGTGTTTTGTTTCACAATCAGCAGATACAGAGTCGGGCACGTTGTTGAGTGGCGCAGCAGCAGCTTTGCGGCCTGTCGACCTCTGTCACTCGGCATACATCGTATCCACCTATAAGCACAATCGATTCAATTCAACCAATGGAATATAAGGAGAGCAGGTAAAGACTAGTATTGGCCTCCACATGTTTGTGTGGAGCAGAGGACACTCTCTCTCTCTCAAAGAGCTTATCATAACATCAAACTGAAGCGGTTCAGGACACGTTTTTAAAGCTAACGTTAGCACGCTTACATGCATGGAGCACGCCATGCTGATGATTCACATGTATAACGTTAAATGACCATGTTTGCTATCTTAGTTTAGCTTGTGAGCATCGAAGATTTGTTAATTACCCCCAATCAGAAGGTAGATGCTGAAGGTAAGTCCTTACTTTTGTATTTGGCCTCGTCCATTTCTTATCCGTAACTAGACAACCAATTACAGGTTCAAGGCTAAGTAATAATCTGGCTATATAACCCCATGTAAAACAGGTAATGGATTTTAGGCATAAAGTGTTAATTAGTGAGCTTTAGGTGTGCTTGTAAGCAGTTACCTTTGGACTGATCTAAGCAGCTGTTTCCACTTGATTCCTGTGTCATTAATGCTGTGGAAAGCTAATCAACTGCCGGCTCTAGACATTCAGCCCTATGCAAGAGAGCTAAAGATTCCCAATTGTTTCAAAATGATCCTTTTAGGTAACATAAATGAACCAATTTCACTCATCACTACAAATGGTTCACGTTCGCACTGGAGGGAAGAAACAAACGGGAGCATCAAAGTAATTTAGCTTAATTCTCCTGAATATCTGTGAACATTTTCATGGCCATCCAAGAGGTTACAAATGCCAAACCAATGCTTTCTCAACCTAAGGTACTGCTGCAGTAAAGAGACGGCGCTTCGGGGAGTCAACACATAAGATAGACAGCCCGACATTGAGCCAGCCATCTCATTCATCACAAACATAGTCAGCCAATATCAAATTAGAATATGCTGAATATCACCTCTGAACCCACAAGGGAGGAGGGAGGGAAAAAAAAAAACCCTGAAGAAAAATAAAAGATCCCCTCTCCCATCGTCAGCAGGAGTGAAGCAGAAGGGCACCAGCATGTTAATTGGTGATTTGATTAGCGTTTTTAATAATGCAGCTGGGTCCGACGGTGGAGAACAACTGGCTGCTCCGAGGTTTCCCTTTTTACTTTTTCCATAATCAACAATCAGTCCTTCGTTGCAGGGACCAACAGCGTGGCCACAGTGCACACACACATTCAAACCTTTTTCCTCCAACTTCTCAAAGAAAAAAAATATCAGCTCTCTCCGCTTTAGTTTGGTAATGGAGGCTTTTCGAAGGAAGCAGAAATTCTACCCAGTTAGGCCCAGAAAAAAAAACAAAAAAAAACCCCAGCTTCATTTGGCTCCTGCCACAGTAACGAGGCTGAACATGACCTAACGCTTTAATTACCACAGTCCTCCAGCCGAGCCATAGGTGAGTTCACGGTGGAGAATGTGCTGCAGACATAAAGGTCTTTCTCTTTCTGTCTTAGGGTTTCTTTTGTAATCGCTGACAAAGCGAGGACAGTGACATTGACTCGGGCCATTGTCTCCGCACCGTTTCCGGGCGGAGGGAGCCTCTGCTGTCCATTGTGACTAGAGAGAAGAAAAGCGCGGAAAAAGACCCGATTCAGCATATTGTTTTTTTTCTTTTTTTTTCTTCTTTTCTTTCGTTCCCAGCCCCATTTTGCAAACCCCCGAGAACAGCAGTGCAGCCTCCGCTCCGTCCCTGGCCCCTCACCTCGCCCTCACCTCTAAACCCTTTAATCCCTGTTCGCACTCCCTCAGCGCCTTCGCCATCTCCAGCCCCGGCTTCAGCCATCCGCCTTAGCCCCATCGAGTCCCAGATGACAAGCTCAGAAACATCCGTTACACTCCTACTCAACACGCGCCTTCGTTCCTCTCGCTCCAGCCCCCCCCCCCCCCCCCCCCCCCTGTGGCGCTTGGCACCAATGCCCATCACATAGACAGATGGAGCCAACCCTGACCCTTCTCCTGGCCCGTGGGGACGCCAAGAGAATCGACGCCTGACTAGAGGACGGGGGGCGGGGGGGGGGGGGGTTGTGAGTGTGTGTGTGTGTGTGGGAGGGGGGGGGGGGACACGAAGGAGATCTTCCCTGCAGCCCAACACTTTAACCCGGAGATGGGATTTCTTAAACCCCTCCAATTTTGCCTGATATTTTCTTTCTTTGATTATTTGGCAGAGTATAACCTGAAAACCACAAGGGGTGTGATCTAAAACCACTAAAGGCAAGCCAACCCACCCTTTTGTGTTTTCCTTATTACAATTCATATTGGCAAATTGACACGTCAGTGAGATTTAAAACAATTAAATCATTGTGCTTCCCCTAATATGGGATAGTTGAGTTGAGTCCCTATTTGTGCTCGTGTACCTTTTATCTAAGCCGTACCTTTTTGCCTCACTAGTCCAAACCTTGACTTTCTATAGTCAGGCATTTTTAGATTCATTCTCAAGCGAGATTTTGGCTACTGAACTTTTGCTGACTTTTTGTTGCCGTCTTCTGACCTGCTGAGCGGGCATTTGGATTAGCTTATAACGACACACGAGTTATTTGAGAAGGACCCAGTTTCAGCAATAAAACGAGACACTAATTGCCAGTGGAATGATTTCAGCAGGCTGACATAACAGGGGGGGGGGGGGAATACCGGCGTCCCAACGCCCTCCCCGGTAAATGGAGTGCAGCTCGGGTATTTACTCCAAAGCAAAGCTCCCGCTGTGACCTTGCGGGCTGAAAAGCTAAAGGAGGCAGGAACAGAAAGGCATCCATTTTAGATTTTTCATCATCTCTCTCTCTCTCTCGGTGCATTAGAAATACAAAGATTGTTTCAACAGTTTGCGCGTCTTCAGTCATTTTTATTTGCACTGCAGGGCTACTAAGCGTCAGCGCACACACACACACACACACATTATTCCTGTCAATAAAAGCGAGGGCATTCAGGGCAGTGGGCCCCCCATCACCGGGCCCCGGTAACAAAGAGGACGAAAAACACAAAACTTCCACAAAAAAAAATTGGCAGGACTCCTGGTTATCAATCCCAAACTCCCATTATAAACTCCAAAGTAAATGATAAAGGGCGTTTTTTTTAGGGAAGCAGAAGCACATTAGTGGATCCCTACTCACGGGTATGCAAAGAGCGTTGTGGGAGTCGTGTGAAAACTGACAGCTGAGGTGTAAAGATTCATCATGTAATTAAGGTTTTTGATGCACGGGTGTGAATGACCTTTTAGATTGTGCGGCATTAACGGGGACGTGTTGGTTCTGTGGGAGATTGATGCAACAAAACACGCGTTACAATATCAATTTGGTGAAATGTCAGGTGTGGTGTTTGGCTGGTGGGAAATTGTAGGGCGACGATGTAAAACTGAGAAAAATATACGAGAGAGCAATGTTTGCATCTTCGCCAGAGTACCATCAACCTCTGCTAAGTCGGGGGTCATCTTTCCTAAGATTCTCTGGGGCTTTAATACCCGTTTCTCTAATGATCGCCAACCCCAAATCCCACTGTGTAAAGGGGCCTTCAGCAACTTTAATGCCAGATGACCGTGCTGCGGTACCTTGAAAAAACAAAGTCATGAGTGAGGAGATTTGTAAATTGTCCACTTGCCTGTTCTCCTGTAGCCTGAAATGAAGCCAGTCGGGGGGGGGGGGGGGTAAAGCAGGAGGCTGTGCTCCTGCAAAGTTATTCATGAGGCGTACATGGGGCGCGGCTCATATGCCTGGAGGTCATAGTCTAAAGGTCATATAAGTGATAAAAAAAAAGAAGGAAAAACAGGTACAGCCCAGCAGTTTTGTGTGTTTACGTGTCCATGGGGAGCCTTTAGGGAGAAGCACACCATAGAGTAAGGAACGCTTGAGCCGTTAAGCATTTAATTCCATCTTATGATCTTTGTTTCGTGCCACCGCCTCCCGCTCCATCACCTGGTTCCCGCCTGGCTTCACTTTACTTTGAGCTATCTAATGGATCGGAAATACATCTTTCATAAACTGTACGAAGGGAGTTGGTATTTTCAATTTTTTTTAATGAGACAAAGATGTAGGAGTATTGTTTTTCCCACCTTAACACCTTTTGGCGCCTCTACCTCAGACACACACAAAAAAAAAGACACACACCTCAATTACTGTGCTATTTCTGTGGTGCTACCTGTCAGGGACAGTGAGCTCCAACCAGCTGCGATTAATTAGTGACTCCACAAACACACACGCACACAAACGCACACACACAAATACACTTTCATCTTTCTTTCTGTTGGAAATATTCACTAGAATATCATCCCACATGCCCTTCACCTTTTACTATTCATTTATAACAGTTCACTCCTGCAGACGCACATACACACAAACTATCACTCATCAGATACAGAATGTGAAGACCTTCTGGAACAGCATGTTGCCTTTTATACACCCCTGCTTCTCTGCTTTAATTACCTCGGTCCTCATTTCACACCTTGTATTTATGCACCTCACATCTCCCTGTGTCACGATATCACTGCTCTGTCTCAGCACAGGACAAAACCTCTCCAACGCTAATAAGAAATGTTGTCTTCATTCACTTTGAAGTCGTTTCTAAGACTGTGTGTCGCTGTCGCCGGGTTTCAACTGGTGCTCTTCTAGAGGTTCCCCTGGTTAGAAAGTAGAAGCAAAACAAGGGGTAATGGAAAAGAACATAGTTGAAAATCACATGGTTTGCTAGATACGGAATCTTGAAACCAGTACAGGATACGCACACATTAGGTAGAAACCATGAGCTTGGCTTACGGTAAAAAATTGGAGGATTTATTGGGTGAGCGGTATTTTACTATTTGTGTCTTGAATGTAAAAAGATACACAAACATTGTTTTGAAGAGGTACATTTCTTCATTCAAAGGGCACAAGAATGGGTGAGAACATAGAGGTTTAAAGTCCACATTTTAGTGCCCCCATAAAACCAGTGTCTATGTACTCTGACGTAACAACACTCAGCTACTGAAACCAGCGCCCGTTTATGTGCTGTCATTTACTGTAGAATAAGGTATGTGTACGAGTCAGTTAGCTCATCACAGTCTACTCAAGATAAACACAATTCTGCTCCATCCACTAGTTCAGTGTTAATCAACTTCCCTTTGGCCTGCCTAGGAATGAGCTAAATACTCCCAGTGAGAGGCTACCAACGGGCAGAAGGCGTGTACATCGTAGGTGGAATCACACACACCGCACAAACCCTAATACATCTGCATCTGTCTTCTCTAGGTGCTGCAAACTCTACAGATGTTCTGATTCTTTGCTTCGGATGTCGAAGCTGTAAGGACAATTGGGATCCACTCAGCGTGAGAAACCTAAACGGATGTTGTGGAACCCTTTGGATGCAGACTCGGGCGGATGTTAACTACAACAATAGCGAGCCCAGTATTCATTTTGTCTCCAAACTCAACCCCCCCCCTCCTTTTCAGGATAATACACAGGGCAAACGTGTGTGTTATTTGGTGAAGGAGATACAACTAAAAGGATCCCGCCTTCTTCTGTGGCGGTTGAGACAACGTCATTGGAAGTGGCATCAGAATGCCTGAGCTGGAAAACTTTTCCCCCCTGAGGAGCCCGAGAGGCCATGAGCCGGGCCCAGGTGGACCAGCGGACCCTCTGCGCATCCAGCACGGCATCCTGGACGAACAGGTGGAGCTGTGGTGGTTCCGAGATCCCAGGAGGTCTCTGCTCTGCTACTGCGTGGCTGTGCTCCTGATCCTGGGCTGCGGGCTGGGCGGGGTCGGCCTCCTCTCCACCACCACCAGCGTCTCCAGCGAATGGCGGCTGGGCGTGGGCACGGCCCTCTGCCTGCTGGCCCTGGGGGTCCTGCTCAAACAGCTGCTCAGCTCGGCCGTGCAGGACATGAACTGCGTGCGAAGCCGCCGGCGGATCAACGTGCTCAAAAGCGGCGGCCTGTCGGACCTGCTGGTGATTTTGATCACGGGGCTGTCGCTGTTGATCTGTGGAGGCGTTCTTCTACGCCTGGCACTGGCTAATCACATGCCGAAGCCGGGGCAGGCCCTCAACGACATGTACATCTCCGGAGTGGTTTTGCTAGCTGGGGGCGGGTCTGCAGTCGTGGGTGTCGGAATATACTCTGTCGTGGTCATCTTGCTTGAGAGGACAAGGCACGGACGCAGGTTGGTGGACCGGGTTTTGAATATCTTCACCGTCTCCGGACCCATGGACCGTCACGCTCGAAGAGAGACTACCTCCAGTCTGGCTAATCTGATATGAGCTGACGGCCTGTTTTGGCACATTGCGCTTCACGCCGGAACGTTCAGCCTCAGACTAAATCACAGCAGGCTTCATGCAAAAATACCACAAGAGGAACGATTCAAACACGACTCATCCCTTATGCTCTAGGTGTCCAGACTGATTTTTCTAATATCTTCTTGCAGCAAACAAATCTCAGTTACAAAGCCAGGATGAAAGGATTGGACAGTAAAACATTGTACAAATGATAATGTACCGATTTTAGATCTATTTCGCAACACGTGACCACTTACAAATTCAGATGCTGTGGACTTTATTTCTGTACGTTCTGTAAATGGTATTCATCTGGTTAACTGGTAACCATCTTACCATTCACATTGGACAAACGCTAAACATTATGTTGCCTGTGGCAGTTTATCTTTGGGACTGTTTGCAGGACATCAACAAAAACACGTTTTTAAGAATTTGGCTCAAGTGGTTTTCTAGGAGATTGAGAAACGGAAAGTAAAGATCGTCTGAAACATCTTAAGCTAAAGGCAGAAGTAAAAAAACATGTGAAATATGGTCTGTTATCGGATTTGTGCAGTCATCTGAAATTGAACAGGAAGGCCGGTGGTCTGAGCGTAGCCTACAGTCATTTGGTCTATATAAAGCTTTTCTATATAAAAGCAGTGCACAGATGATGGGACAGAAACCTTGTCCAAGTTGACATCAGAGAACGATGAGCGGGATCATCTACTAATTGGACTGTCACACATTCAAGATCCATAATACATATCCTGTAAGTGTCCTTGGACTGCACACTACTACTTGCTCAGTCATCGTAAGAGAAAATGAATCAGAGCACCAGCTGTAAGGCTAAAATATAAACTGCTAAGTGAGTCAACTGTATAAAAAAAAAGCTTATTTTTAAAATGTGTTTGTGATTCATGCCCCGCCCTCTCACTTTGTCCATGTTCACATGAAGATAATTAGCAAACAAATTTGATGGATTCGAGGATCTTCAGCTAAATCGAATGACTCCTCCCTTTAAAGTTCTTCCCTTGTGCAAATTTCTTTTTGTGTCCTTTGGGACAAAAGTGACTGAAACCTCACAATAATGCTTCGCTTCGATGGTTTAAAAGTCACATTACAGCACATAATATTGTATAGATACATGAACACAGTAATAATCTCTTTTTTTTGAACCGTTCATCTATTTATGAGTGGAATTACTTTGTCTAATGTATAATGTCCATTCATTTAGCGTCAAGTCGTGGAGAAACACAAAATGCTTCAGCTCCTGGAGGTTTTTGAGCCGCTGAGCTCCTGGTTTCGATTCATGTGGATTAGTCACATTGGTCTCATCAATCCATGTTGGCAAACATTTCCAGCAAAAAGCGTTATTTCTAAACTACTGTCCACCGCCTAACCAGCACCGAGGCAAACCAGAGGGTGTGAACTTGCATCTTGATGGCTAAAGATCCAAAAATAATCCCTTGGTGGTTATCAAGTTGGAGCTAAAGCACAATAATTGTTGTGGTTAAACCAAAACGTTACATGCCTGTGCTGCACGTTTAACTATGGAATGAGGTTCATTAAGACAGTTTGAACTCAATTCTTGCTACTTCCCAAACAGGTGTTTCTAAAGTTACCGAGATTCAGGCTCATTTGGGCAAATAAAGTCAGCGGTCATCGAATACATGATCAGTTGTATTTTTCTCCACATCTGACCTTGAACAATGTTGTACAAGCACCTAATACAAAGGACGACATAAAACTGAGCTCATGAATCTATGCAGGTGCTGTGTTTGCCAACACATTTGCCAACAGAGGTTAAGATGGCGATGTTGTGTAACAGCTTGATGTTGTACCCTCTGATGCCTACAAAGGCGTTAATGTGGGTTTAGGCAAGCTACCCAGAATGCATGAAAGATGGGTAGTTGCACAAAATGTTGTAATTCTGTCATTTGAAGAGTCCGCGACATAGTTTTGCAAAATCTGAAAAAAAATGTAAGAGAATCAGTCAGCAGCACAATTTCTTTGACTTTTAAATCAAGTTGGTGTGTAACATTTATTCATTAAACTTCCTGAAACCCTTCATTAAGAGAAAGGTTGCAGATCATTTGGATCGAGTTGATCATTTTCTGTGCACTTCTTTCTAAATATGATTGTCAATATGCTTCATCGTTCTTCACTAATTTATTGAATGTAAAGTATTCTGACGATGCTTCATTGGTATCACGGAGTGTCATTTGTTTCCAGAAGAAGAGAAACATTCGTCTTCAAAGTAAGACCCTTCCACCACCAGGAAACATTGTACACAGTGGCCGAGATTGAAGGTCATTTGTGTTTGTAAAATGTTTCCAAAGCCTTTGGGAGTTATTCCTCACTTCTCCCTTTATAAAAAGCCTCAGAAAATACTCTGTATTGTGTCTCACATAGCGGCGTGTGTGTCAGTCGGGCCTCTTTTTTCCCTTTCCCCACATCCGCACAGTGCATTACCTTCAGACAAAAGGGGTCACACAGTTAAACATTGTTGGGAGTGATGACAGACAGCAAGCTGCAGCACAATGCACAAGGCCGCAGCCCGGTGAGGCTGGTGTGGACTTGCACCACTCTCCCTCCCTCCCTCCCTCCTTCTCTGACACTAACTCAGACAAAAGAGAGGCTGATGCTGCACACGTAGGAATACTGTAATCCTTACTTACTACAAATTGTCTTCTGACCCACAGCATAGAGAAGCAATGGCAGGTTGTGTGTCCGTGCCCGGGCAGTGATATGAGGTGAGCGGAGCGAGGAGGGAGTGCCGGGATCTACTGAGGTGAGAGGACCGAGTGGGAGGAGAGGATTCAGATGCTCCGATTTAAACAATGTGTTCTGCAATTACAAATGAAGGATCCAAATGCATGTATTTCTACTTCCATCACAGTATGCTTATGACATATTGTTGCTGTATTCCAGCCTTACATGGCAGATTAAATGGATATTCCACTAATGGTTTACAGTCCTCATGCTAAGCTTGGCAAACTGCTTCTTAATGTTAAGTTGAAACAAACATGAAAGCAAAACCATTTCAGTTTTTCCTAAAATTTCCCATTTATACCCACATTACACTTGAATCAAAATACCTTTTCAACTCCTAAACTCCTTTTGTTTTTAATCAAACTCTATACGGTTAAATATGTAAAAGTATTACAAAACACATCCGTAATAAGTCAGATTGTTAATATGCTATAATTCAGAGAAAAAAACTATAATTATTCTATCACCATTTGTTGGAACAAATAAAAAAAAAAACACTAGTATTCCAAAGCATACCATTTTTTTTATTTCCAAACATTTCCCTTCGCTTCTTATCAACAAATAGTGGTTGATCAATAAATGACAACATATGAGAACACATTTATTAACAACTCATTGGTGTCAGAGAAAATGTCCACACCCATGATAATAAAATATAATAAGACATCGATTGGAATAGAAGCTTTTTGTCTTCTTTGCTGTTACAGAATATGGACCCTCGCTACAAACTGCACTGCGGAGGTGAATGGGCCTTCAGTGAAAAAACAATTAGTTCAACATATTGTCAATATTCTCAAAATCCCTGCAGGTTATTTTAACCTTTTTTTTTTTACCTGCCCACTCCCCTCAACGCCCCGTTTTGATCTCCAAACATTTGCCACAGGGGAGAATATTATAAACATCACGTAGAAATATGACAGAAAATTCTGCACCGTGCTCATTCCTTTGGTCTGCATTTCAAAGCTGCAAAGCTGATTTCCAGCCCAAGGACAAGGTTACAGGCCCCATGAGAGCGCGCAGACGGTGTTACGTTACATCGCCAATGCCTATGACAATATTATGTCTTATTAATCATTGATCTGGTTGCTGGTGTTCGTTTCACTGCACTGGCGGTTATGTTTCCAGCACTAAAAAGGTGATGATACAGGCAATTTGTAAGGCAATTAATATAGAATATAAAAGGTTGCTACAAAACGTATGCCTTTGAGAGGGAGGCAGATTAACAGCAGAGTTAAAATGTTCCGTATATTGATCATAAAGTGGTTGTTAAGGACAAACCAGGAGCGATAAAAACGTTGCAGTTAAAGATGCTAAATGATGTGGTTTAAATGCAGCATGAAGCAAATGCAGTCCCAACAGAAAAGAATAACACCGACAGAGTGCATGGCACGCTTTTGATTCATAATAATCACCCATCTGCAATGGCATGTTCCTTTGAGAAATACAAAATTGACAATAAACCCTCACACTTGCTCTGTGTTGGCACAACACAATCTTTTGATTTGTGCGTTAAGACGGTAAAAAGCCACATCTCCGCGCACAAGCCAAGCATCCAAAAAGATAATGCTCTAAATCCTCTGTTTTCTAGTATTTAAAAGTGAGCAAAACATGCTTCAAAATGTACTTTCCTTCAGAATTTAGCTTTATGTTAACCTCCAAGATAGCACATCAAAAGCGAGAACTGGCCAAAGCCAGACGCCGTCACAAAATGATCCGTTCAGTTATTAGTATATTAAAAAGGATTTTCTAGATTCCTGAGGAGCCGTTAAAAAAAAGTCACAGTTGACCCAACAGACTTTTTCCGTCTGAGAGGAAGGGAGGAGGTCTTGTTTTTCCCGTTCCTGTGCCGTCCTCCACTTGACCCCTGTGGTCCGTTACAGACGAGGAGCCAGAGAAACAGAGAAGACGGACAGACAGAGAGAAAACATCCATTCGTCTAGCAGCGTCTGCGCCCTTTAGTTTGTCCGGAGCTGGTAATCTGCCAAGGAAGGTAACAGCAGAGCATCAGCGCAGCTTTCTTCCTCTCATCGCTCAGAACATTACGTTACTTTCAATGAGACCCGTTATAATTTATACTCAATCACAATAACAATATTTAATTCTCTGCCGTTTGTGACATCCACGCATGGATGTTATACAGTAATCCTAAATTGGCTAAATAAGAGTTAATATAGTGTATGTTGTAGGAGTACTGTGCAATAGATACAAATCATGGTTCAAAATAGTCACCTTTAGTTTGCAATTTAGGCAAATGCTAATACTACATCATAGTTTGCTTTGGGGAGGAACCATTGTCATGGGTTTCTGTTTAACCCAATTTATTAGTCCACATTAGCATTGTTGTACACATTGATGCTTAAAAACAGCAATATTCCAGGTCTAAAAGTTCTGCACGGTCATCTTTGGACCACTGATCTACAATGTACAGTCTGGCAGCTAAACGCCTGTTCATCAGTCATTAATAAGTCAGCAGACAGTCTACAGTATCAAGGAATTGTTTAATCAGTGGGAGTGTGTCTGCATGTGGCACGGAGTGAAATGTGATAAGCCCTGTCTTCTCTGCCCCTTCCCTCTCCATGTTGCTGATGGTACACAATAAGAGAAAGGTGGTAGCGTTCTCTCCCTCTTTATGTCGGACTGGACTTTAAACGCAGAATGGTTGATTACCAGGGCAGGTAACTCAATCTCTAGATCCCAGGAGCGTTGGTACACACATAACTGCACTCTCCCAGCTGTGCAGGAACCATGTTCAAATTTGGGCAAGTGAGAACAGAATAACTTAATAACATCAGCTAGCAGGCTTGTAAAGTTTCAATTCTTGGCCTCCTGTGTGGTATCACTGTGTGGCCCGGAGGTCACGGCTCAGGGGGGACGGATGTTCTACAGCCAGGTTCATTCTTAGGCCACACACTGACTGGTGATGCAGAAAGACGGAGGCCGACACCTCCTTTACAACGGAAAACAACCGTAGTGTGGCCTCAGGTTTGCTTTTTTTGGCATTCAGTTTAAAATATCATATGTATTTTAATGCGGTTGTATTGTGCTTTGGCACTTTCAAGCCGATCCCTTTGATCTCACACGTGCCGATACGGAGTTGAGCTTTTTATGCCCTACCTTTCAATGAAAATGGAATAAGATGGTTGTTTTTTTTTAGCTTTGCTTGTTGCTTATTTAGTGATAATTTGAAGTGTTTATGGAGGGTAGGGGGCGGGGGGAGGTGTCCTTACGGGTGTGTGAGTATATTTCAGTGTGTTTATTTTCACCTCCACTTTGTGTGATGTAGCGCACCCATGGTAATGCCTGGTAACCGCTCTTCTCGATGATCTTAAGGTAGCGTACCTAGGGAATACAGACAAAACAAACATAGTTATTTCACTCATTCATCCACACAATATATATATTTCTCTGAATTTGGCGATAATCTTGATTAGGATTGCAAAACAAGCCAATTAAACCCCATTAGATCATCAGAAAAGGTGAGCTGTTTTTACTTTATGTTTCAGGTATACATTTTTTGGGGATAGTGACAAGATGCAAATCTGACACTTGTTATTCTCAGGTAGGGCTCATACACACACATATACTGTATTTATAACCAGAGATCCAGATCAGTATCTATACACCTATATGTCTATATATAGATATCATATATTAAAAAGCAAGAGTATGTTTTTTTTTAATAAAGGGTACAACCTGAATCCCAGAAACGGTGAAATAAGGGATCTCAAAGTTAACTGTGATTGGTCTCTTTGCTTCCAGCTCATCGCTGTCCACACTGGGAAGCTCAAAGTGCGCTCGCATCATGTACTCCTTCCCACCCTACACGTGCAAAAATATAACAAAGAAAAAGTTAAAATGCTGTTAATGCCGAAAGAACATTCGGAGTCCACGAAGCAGATAAAACAGGTATTTTACTTCAGTTAATATCAGCTAATGCGTTAAAGCTCTATATATGTGGCAGCGTAGAACAACTCTTGTGTTATATAAAGATAAATTGAATTTATATGTAACATCTGACAGAGATATCCAGGCCATAAAAACAATAAACAGGTTAATCATTCAATATCACAATGCCATTAGCAAACAAGCCAGTCATAATCACATCAGTCAAAATGAGCTAAATTGTTATATGTTACATAACATTTTTCCAGCTGAGCCGTTCCCAGTTAAAACCAGTGAAAAGAGGTCAGAAAGAAACAAGTTTAGTAAAGAAAAGACGGGACTGTGGATGAGTCTGTTTATCGGTCTGTTATCACAACGACGCACTCATCGACCTTTGTTTCCTTGAGCCTCCAACAGACAAAGTTACAAAGTTAGGCAACATTTGTTGTTTTATAGTGTCCAGAGGTTGGTTTTGAGAGAGACAAATTTAAGTCATGTTGTTGCTGGAATACAATATGTCACCAGTAGTGATAATTCCTAACTCAAAAGAATCTTTCATGGTTTTGGTGGCAGCTGAAACTGACACAAAGCGTGTGAACTGAAGAGCACAAAATGGAGCAATAAGCGACGTGTGTTTTTTGTTATCATAACTCACAATAATACTTTGATAAAGGATATACTGTAGGGAATACTAATTGTAAGTTATTTTTTGACAGTGTGGCTAGTTAAAGCTCATTTGGTACATGACGTGTCATCAGTGGGTACTGAAATTGGAAATTGGAAAGTAAAAAAAGTGTTAAAACTGATATTTTGTAATCACTTACCGGGAAAGACTTGATGTTCCACTCCACCGCGCTCTTCTCGGGGACCCACTTGGCGCTGCCTGTGCTGGTCTTGAACTTGGGTGAGTCCGCATCACTGGGCACCGGCACCAGAATGGACACGTTGTTGGCAGTGGATCGGCTCTTGAACTGACTCCGAGCCTGCGGGGAGGTGAACGACGACACGGTTCAAATGCCGCCGTTCAACCAAATGGATTCCCATCCAACTTCCAATCAACGCCGCGGCTCGTTGATTCCTGTGGGCTGTGCGGCCGTCACTGCATCCAACCGATGGTGAACCTTACAAGTAGGCGCCATCGGGGACTAAACGTGTTTCAGTGAAGGGGCTGGCCCTAGTGGATACGGCTGTGTGGGGCTGTGTATGTGTGTTGGCATTTGTTGGTCACTCATCCTTACCTTCACCTTGATCTCCACGCGGCTGTGAGAGAACTTCTCGATCACGCTCTCGATCCATATGAGAGGCTTCACCTGTCAGAGGGAGGGAGGGAGAGAGAGAGTGAGTGGACAAGGTCGGAGAGGCAAGGAAAGAGCTGAAGTGCATCGCGGCGACTCAGTGGTGACACGGTGGACAGGAGGGAGAGAGAGAGAGAGAGAGAGAGAGAGAGAGATTGTGTTGGTACAAGGGAGACAATCACTGCTCAGCTGGATGGATCACACACACAGTAGGTTTCAGACACAGAGGCCCGGCTCAAGCACCCTCTGGTCCATTGAACAGCACGTCAGGATGACAAACTGAGCCGCCACTCACCTGGGAACTCATCACCATGTTAACCGCTGAGAGCAACGTGGCCTTTTACACAAACGCTTCAGCCGAATGTTATTTCAGACGTGGTTACGAAAGAGTCGTGACGGCAAGATATTCATCTACCGATGATCCACCGTATTAGATAACAGAGAGTACAGAGGTAAAAACATTTTAAACATTAACCCCTTAAACAAGAAAAATGAGCTTTACAAATACATGCCGATTGATCGTTTATCAGAATTTAACTTCAATTGTGTTTGTGTGTGCCACTCACTGTGGTGTTGAGGCGGTAGGACATGAGCTCGCTCTCGCCGTCGGGGGGGATGAAAGAGATGGTGCGGTCGTTCTCGAAGCGCGACAGACGGACACACTGATGGAACTTCACGTCCTCCAGCTCCACGGCCTTACTTTTCTCTCCTGACACGCACACAAACAAACAAACACACGGAAATACACACAATTTGCATTTGCAGTGCTGTCGAAATGGGCCTTTAGAAACGCAACCTCTGTAATGGTGGCATTTGTAGCCTCCTTCTCTGTGGTGGATGGTGGGTGCTAAGTGGTTGAAAACTGCTGTAATGACTGAGGGCCTTTGGGCCTTCAACCAAATCCCCCATTCAGCAGCGAGCTTAAAGCTTGCCTCACCTGCTCTGAAAGCAATCGTGGACCAGTAGGGCTGGAGAGAGGACGAGTGTGTATTTGTCTATGCTGCTTCCCTGTCCATTGTTCTCCTTCCCTCTCTCTCTCTCTCTCTCTCTCTCTCTCTCTCTCCAGTGTGTGTGTGTGTGTACGTGCATAGGTTTATGCATAGCTTCTTCCTACTTGCTTGTTCCTCTATTGATTATACTTCTGTGTGTGTTTGTGCGGGTGTGTCGGGATGTGTGACATTTCCTCATGCCTGAGAGGGGCCTGGCCGAGGTCAGGTCCAGGGAGAGCACAACACTCTCGGACATGCCAAGTCGGAAAGCCCTTTAGAACAATTTCTCTCTCTCCCGATTCACACCGAACACACCTGCATGCAGCGCTATCAAGACAACAGGAATGAAAGGTCATATGGGACGCTGTCACAGCCAGGACCTCAGGGGCCAGAAGAAGAGACAGGTGTGTGTGTGTGTGTGTGTACGTTTGTGTACATGCCAGGTGGGGATTGAAGATGCAGCAGAGTCCCCTGTGGTTCACCTTCAAGGCTGATGTAATATACAGCAGACAGGAAACAGCTAAAATGCTAAATATTTCTTGGTTCCACCTTTTCAAATGTGTAAAAATAATGGAAAATATCTGCATTTTGGAAGATTCAAAGATGTGACCTTGGGCCCTTTTTCAAACCTTTTACAAGAAATAGAGATTAATCTCAGGGACATGTGACCAGATGTAGACACTGACATTTTACAAACGATCTGATATTTTAGTGAAAATGGTAAGTGGCAAGTGGTCTTGCCTGACTGATTTCTCAAAAAGGGACTTTTTTGAATGAATACTATGAATGCGACTTGTATTTGATTGTTCAGTTTCACACATTGGCAATGCTGGACTCCTTCCAGCAGAGGGCAGCGTCACGTCACTTATGTTCTTCCTCACGGTTGGGAAGAAATTGCGCTGTGATAAAATGTGCTGATCTGCGATGACTGCGAAACGATACGTAAAACTGCTGAGGATGAAAGGGCCAAGCATATTTTAATATTTATTTGAACAGTTAGCTTGAGTGAGTTCGGTGTGTTTGTTTGATCCTTATTGCGGATGATCGTTTCTGATGTTTTTTTCCCAGACCCCAAGCACACAGCGGGGGGATAGTGGGCCGCGTCCACAGGATATCCACAGACCCTCACCTTTCATCTGCAGGCCCGCAGCCTGGGGGGGAGGATTAACTGAGAGGCAAAAAAGGCTAGACAGTGATGGAGCCTTTCCCCTTCAGTAACAAGTTGTAGGGGGGGGGTAAATGAAGGCAGGAGATAAAATGAGGAGGGAGAAGGAGGGGAGGGGGGTGCAGGAATAGACAAGCGGGGATGTAACAGTGGGAGATGTTATTGGAAGAAATTGGGAAAGCAGGAAGAGAAGGAGGGGAGGGAGAGGAAGGATGAAAGCTAAGCCGAGAGAGAGAGAGAGATTTGCAAGACAGCGGGGTTTAGACAGAGAAAGGAGGGGAAAGTGGAAGCCTGTCAGGGAGTTCAAGGATAGTGCTCCACCATCAACTAGTACTACATTTACAATCATATTTTTTGCCATTTCAGCATTTCTCTTACTTTTAAAAGCGAATTCATAGAATATTTTAATTTAAAATGAAATAAAATTCCCTTACTTACAATATTGTCAAATTCGTGACATGAAAATAATATTTAGAATTTACCAAGTGCAACTGAAAGGGTAGAAGGATTCAAATGCAATTTCACTTCACTATCTACATGACTCTAGTGCTTCCTCCTTTTCATCATTCAAGACACGTGTGATACTGACAATGACTCACTGTTACTTACTGCCTGTTATTTCAAACAGCACTTTGTCGTTGAGGCCCAGTCTGAGTTCAGGCATCCCCGAGAGGACGACTTTGAGCTTAACGTTGCCCACTATTTCACTCTGCAGGACGCTGCCATTGGCGCTCACCTATAGACGGAGGAAGGCATGGCTTTTAACAAGAGAAGTGTTGATTCATGCTTTGTGCAACAGGGTGAGCACTTGTAAATATCTATCACCTTTAGACTGAAATGTGCACAGTGTTTACTGAAAGAACACATTCTTAATGTTAGAAAATGCAAGATGTTTTAATAGTTGTACAATGCAGATCAGCGGCAGACAACTGAAAGAGTGTCAGCCAGCCGCTTGAGAAATGTAAGCGAGGAGTTGATGTCAATGAGAGTGAAGAACTAAAAACCTAAACCTAAAAACTCCTTTGTCACAGAAAAGGAAGTGGCAACACCTCATTAGTTTCACTTTGGCTCACATAACTGTGTGTTGAGTCGTCTGAGAGTTGTAGACAATAGAAGAACCTGAGCCCTTGTCTGTATTCCCTGATTAAAGATAGAAAATACTCCTCTAAATTATTTCATCATGTAGCCAAATAAGATCACATAATCTCACTAATCAAGGAATATAACTTTGTGTGTGGTATTACTGAACAAATTTGGTCAGACAATTTATTTATTACATTTGAGTAAACAATGCTGTTATTAGTATTCTTATATTTCCAAGCCATTATTGAGAAGTAATCTGTATTTAATACAGTAACGTTTACTGTTACCCTGAGTGTTCAACCCTTTTTCAAACAATGTACAGATGCATTTTACAACATTATAAGTTAAGTAGAGACCTTATCAAAAGTTTAAAATGTTGTTTGATAAAATCACTTTTTGAGTATTAATTCTGACTAATATATTCTGTCTGCTTATACCGCCATCAAATCCTTGTGAAAACTGTGGTACCATGAAGTCACTCCTCACTGCACACAATGGAGAAACGTAAACACCACAAAATGTAATATTGAAAAAGAATAAAGGGTTGTTGGTACCAGAGACTGTTTTCCTGAGCAATTCAATTCAAGGAAAGAGGCTGTTTAGAGTGGAAACTTGCCAGGGTTTTGACAAATATACTGACAAACCCACGTGACCATGATGAAGCAGGTTTTTTTTTTAAGTTGATGATGATGGATAAAATACGATTTGACCCATGAAGTAAAACCAATAAATGTCTGGGACGTCTGTAACTGAATAATATGATGTTAACAGCAAAGATTGTGCTCACCAGTAGATTTACAGACTCAATGACATCCATGAACACTTCATTCTTCCTGTACTTGATGCCCTCTGACCGCCAGGACACAGCATTAGTGACGGTTGCTGGAGGTCGCGGAGCGCCGATATCTAATTTATGACCCTGCTGGGTGATGTACCTAAAAGAGACAAAGGCATGGAGATGCGTCAGACAGTCTTTAAATCAGTCAGGGGTCGTGCTGAGTGGGACCCCTGCAGGCACGCGAGGCCAGAGTCCTCAGTGAGAGGCTTCCGACAGGGGTGGAATTCCCAGTTTTGGAGAAATACCTCAATATATTCATGAAAAGCAACCACTAAACTACAACACAAACATACGTTGTATAAATCACACCGCGTGACTTAAAATAAACAACCAATTCTATTGTAAATAAATGCAAGAAAGATGCTAATTATGTATGGAAGAAGATTAATTGTGGATGAAATTGGAAATTGAGAGATTGATATATATTCACAATATTCACAAAACGACCGGATGCAGATGTTTACATTAACTTGGATCTGGATCTGCTTACATTAACTTCCATCAAACAATACATACTCAAACCGCTAACCTAAATAAAAAGTCACATGTTGACAGTGATCTAATCTGCAATGTGCTGTGTTGTTTTCTCTTCTCTTCCCTCTTCACTTTTCCTATTTTTAGTTGTCCCTCAACTTAATTTCTACTCTAAATGCTTGCAGATTTACACCCAGAGTCAATCGCGTACTGACCCAATGTTCCACACAAGTCTGCTATCCTCAAGCCCGTGGAAGACCAAACGCTCTAATAATTCCATTTAAATAACGTACACCTGTTTTGTGGTTCTTTCTATACGGAAACTCTGCAGCCTCATAAATATCTGTGTGTAACAAAGCGGGTAAAGTTGTACTCCGCTGCTGAAATGATGTCAACGCGGACAAAACACTAATTTTAGAATACATTGTGCATGTGATTCTCACAACATATTTATTTATGCGCTCCTTCTTTTCTTGACTGAATAGGAATAGGACAGGAATGGAATCTGTGTTCCATATGCCGTTTCTAATTTAAGAGAAGGGTTGCACGAAGTTATTCACAGGTCAAACAGCAAAGGTATTAATAATGTAACTTACTCCAGACTTGAACTGTGCTCCTGGTAACCACAAAATACAAAAGCCTTGTGCATCTGTGTCATCAATTCAACCATGTAAAGTATATGAATTATACTAAAGCAAATTTTTAGCTGAAATATCTAATAACTCTCTTTCCTTCTTTTCATTTGAGTTTATTTAAACATGTAATAACAGTTGTTATGTGTTAGTGGTCGGCAGCTTAAAAGAGTTGTGATCACAACATCGACCAATCATTATCCTTTAAGTAGATGTGGTGCCAGGGAAGCAACAGTAACTTATTTACACATCCGGTAGCTATGACGCAAAAGAGTTCCGTTTCCTTTCACCAGTGAAGTCAATATTTTGGTGCTGTGCATAAAGTGTACAGTACAATTGTACGTTTCGTCTCTCATGTCAGTGGCAAGAAGTGCTCGACGTTTTAGATTGATTGACAGATTAAGGCACGAAGTTGTCCCCAATTTTCTGTCCCAGTTCCTCCCACTTAGAGGTCCTTCAAAGCGCGTTGACACGCTGATGTCTGATATAAAGCGGCCGCTAGTGGGCTGAGGTGCACTTTGGGTTGTCCTGTTGCTTTGGTGTTTGTTCGGGATTCTGTTCAGAAATGCTAATGAAAGGATCTTGGAGCGGGGTTGATGTATTAGCATAACAATGTCAATCATAACAAACACACACACACACATGCATGAAGGTTCCCTACAAAGACACACATGAACATATTCACATGTATCTCTGCAGTCTCACTCGCTCGCTCTTTTGCATCCTCCCACGCATGCACACAGCATGCATCACGCAGAAAGAGAGTGACAGTGCACGTCTGTATGCGTAAAGGGGCAAAGGGGGCGTGTGCGTGCACAAGAAAGAAATGACTTCAGTGCGTCTCCTTGGGGAAGAGAAGAGGTTTTCTGTCTCGGAGTCTAGAGTGTGTCCAGCTGACGGCGTCATTGTGTGCGAGTGCCAATAGGAGCCTGGTAATTATCAGCACGATTCAGACACCAAACACACCCACTTAGATTCACAGTCAAGCATTGGTGCGAAAACAGCACACAAAAAGAATCGATCACTACTCTCACATCTCATTTGAGACATCAAAATAGTAAACGGATAAAGGATGAAAATTGTTAAAAGATGAAACAACCAATAAAGCAAATGGCACCTCAAACTGAACTGTTGTGAGCTCCCACTCCGTCTCTGCTGGTCTATTACAGCCCTCAATACACTGCTGTTATCTCACTATGAAGCTTCAATGTTTTCTTTTCGGATTAATGATTCGATTACCATTTAAACTCTGTAATCAGACCAAACTGCCATGGTGCACTACGGCCTTTTTGAGAATTCAAAACATGAACCCAATACATTTGACATTTTATAACTTGACTCCTTATTGTTTTCTTACTCTTGGAGGATCTTGCTGTCCGTTGTCTGAGGGAAACCGAAGTCCATCACTTCGTCCATCAGCTCGTACACCGTCACAAAATTGTCACGAATACTCTCCTCCTCAAGCTCCTTAAAGTACTCCTTAAATACCTTCAGGAACACATGCAGACGTATGCAGTTGTTAAAACACGTGTCCTGTATGCAGGAAGCAAAAACCTGTAGCAAATGCAGAGCATCGGATTGACATCGTGCAAGCGAGGGAAAAGCCCATGAATAGGTGGTTAAAGAGTTGGACTAAAGTCTCAGTAAATACCTGTATGATTTTATAAAGAAATGAGTAGACCAGGGAAGCGTTTGCATTCTTCTTTGTCATCGCCACCACTGAAGAACAGACTGTTACAGAAATAACTACACCTACCGAGTTGACAGAGATATGTGACAAACGTGCATTATACCGTCTGTGGTTATCAAATGAAAGCAATTCAATAATACATTTCTAAAATGGATACAGTAGAGGTTGCTGTGTTTGATCCACAGGAAGTGTGAGGAACCATGGGTGATCAGAGGCGTCATCTCAGCCTCCTCTTCTCTCTTCATCATAATGGGCATGAAGTGGTCAATCTCATTCATGTCCATGTTCCCCATGTAGTTACGGCAGATTAGCACCTGGATCCACAGGGGAGAGGACAAAATCAGAGACAGAAGACGTAATTGTGGAACCGCGACCCAGTCGTTGACCGTTCATAGGTTTGCAAAGGGGTCGGATCAGCCTGTCGGTGGGTACAGCACGGAAATATCTCAGCAATTGCCCAAATATTGAGTCCTGATTCATCCATCGATGCCACCATGAAAGAGTGAACGAAAAAGCAATGAACATATAATATGAAATGCCATGGCATTTTGTTCATACAGACATGACAATTTTGTCAGAATCGTTATTTCTTTCACCTTCAATGAGTCAACTCATTTGGTTTATGACAAAATAACTGCAAGACTAGTTGCATTTTCCTCAACCTCAACTGTACTGTGTCTTAAATGCCAATAGAGCGCTGCAAGAATGACCCCTAAACCCCAGAAATGAGTTAACACTTTGGCCCTCTCCAGTTCCCTTGTATCAACTGAATGTAAATGTCAGCAAATATTTCCATTCTAAAATGACAAAAGGTGTAACACAGACATTTACATTGTAGATTTGGGTTTCTTTACAGCCACTTTCTATTGGATCCTCATCTATGTTATGGAGTCCTTACATTTTCCAGTTTGGCTTTTAGCAAAGGTCCAAGAAGAGGGAGAACCTGTTTGTAATATAATGGTGGCTGTGGGTAAATACAGGCAGCAAGCGAGTCAATTACACATGGACCTTTCAATGACTTCAGCCTGTCCCCATTACTCTGGTGACCTTTTGTCTTTTGAGACTGGTGTTAACTAGAAATCCTGGTATTTAACGGCTGAATGAGCGGCAAACAGCTGCGTTTTACAAGAAGAGGCCTCTTTAGGTGAATTTAAGAGACTGTTATTCCGACCAATACTAAAAGTGGATCAACAGAACCAGCAACACGCACATGCGATTTAAACAAAAATATGGACACGGCTTTCAAGTGATTATCAATGAACATTTACCAAAATTGAAGGAAACATAGTCCTAAAAAACTTGATATATTAACTGATATATTATTTAAGATTCACTTAATTTAGCCGCGAGAAGAAGCCGCACACCTTCCGAATATCAGTGGAAGCACACACACGCAGTACGATGTGCCAGCAGTCTTGCTGGAGTCCAGACACGGAGTGAAATGAGGAGGGAGATCAAAGCTGCTACGCTTGAGGGATCTAGATTACACACACACACACACACACACACACGTACACAATGTCTCCCCTCTTTCCTCAAACGGAGTCTGTTGAACAGAGGTCACACAAGGGCACGCACAACAAAGGCAGGGGGAAATACAAAATAAACAAAAAGGAAATGCCAAGAAAGTAAAGTTATCTTTGAGGGAATAGAGGATATGAACAGGCCACGGCTCGGCTTCTGTGAGACGAGACAGAGAGAGAAGAGTTCAAAGGTCACTAGAGACGGGGAATGAGGTCAAACCAAAATCTGCAATCTGGATGTAATAGTTATTTTAGAATATTTTGTCAATAGAGCTGGAAAATAAGGCGCCTTATGTATAATACTCCATTTAAAGTTCTGTCTATTTGACAACATTAACTAGGAGTTCAAAGACTGTGATGCTTTCTTGCAATTTCAGACATTCTGTATTCTAAAATGTTCAATCAATAACTGTTGTGTCATTAATAAGCTAATGCAATGGTTCAAAACAACATGCTCATCCACGACCCGTACTGCTCTTAATGAGCACCTAAAAAGGACATAAACCGTGCATATGCACAAATACGGCTTTGCTACAATCACAATGGTTTATTTAGAATAGCAGTGTTCTACCTTCAGCATATTTAAGAGTCGACATATCATTGACCTTTGGTCAGCTGGTTCGAATGTCTGTCAGTTTCACCCATTTTGAAAAGGAAAACATCAGATCGGGTTGTTTGTTCAGCAGAGGCAGAGACACTTCAAACAGAACACCTCACACAAACAGTTAGCATATTTCATGCCACGAAGCAGAGCGCAGCTACTTAATAATACAGGTCTCATTAAATTCTACACCGTCTTAAGACAGCATACCGTTTTAATATTTGGGTGAGCGATGAAACAACACATCGACATCCCTCCATCGGGCAGATTGTGTATCTCGTCACCAGTGGCATTCGTCTCTGACAAGGAGCTCGGAGGTTTTGTGTAACAACAATTAGAGCTATAATGGAACGAGGGTTGCAAAGGGGCGGAACATTTCCAGAAGCTATCCATGCAAAGTTAAGCTTGGGGAATTTTGAAACCAGTTTTTACAGCAGTGAGAGTAGGACGTATGCGTGTCCACACAAAAGTACACTGTCACCTCCATTATTTGCAGCGCTTGGGCTCCATCCAAAAAGTGTGAGTTTGGGCGACTTGTCATGAATCAAAGTAATTACTCCATCACATGTGCAGTGCATTCCTCCATCACATCCACCCTACAGCAGGAATATTGTGGCCACAAGGTAAATACAGCTAAAGTACGCCCAAATTTCCAGTGTATTCTCGTTAATTTCTGCATATTTTGATATGTACATTAACTCTAATGTTGAGGAATGTGCAGTGTTCCTGTGAAACAAACACATAAATGGGATAAAAATTCAGAAATATGAACCGCGAAGCCTCAAATGTTAAATGACACACTGTTATGCTTGTAGCTAATGAAATATGCTGCTCTCCCTCTCTCTCTCTCTCTCTCTCTCTCTCATTACAACCCCAAAACGTTGCTGGGAACAAATGATGCCATGCTGAGTTCAATCGCATGACATTTCAGTCTACCTCGCAGGTCCCTGCAGCCTCCAGTGTGCGGTTTGCTGCCAGGGGGCCACAACTCAGAGCAGGAGGGCTTGAGGGTGCAGGGGCAAAGGGAGGAGGAGGAGGAGGAAACTTCTTCTGTAGTAGTAGATTTTTTAATTGCAACTAGGGTACTGCAGCTATACACGATGGACCGGGCCTGATCAGGACTAGAATGGGAAGGAAGGCAAAGAGCTTCTGAATTGCCCCTGGGCAGAGACAGACTGAACACATTGAATCCACACAATCAGACATCCACGCTATGAAGGATTGATCCTTTGCCCCGGTGGGTATAATTAGGCATAAGGCTTCTTCATACTTTTTTACATAAAGCCGGATGAATATGAAAGAAGTGGTTAAAATGCAAGGGTTTTTAGTTTCTTCTATTCATCTTATACCCCAGAATACATTGAACAATTGCATTTCAGAAAATGTCATTGTTTAAATAATAATATTTTGAGGATTATCTTTATTTTCAATGAAACTACCTATTGTTTTCTAAATGTATTGTCAAGGCTATAGATGTCAAGATAATTTAGAAAATTAACCCACGAGAGTTTTGAACAGTCCAAGGTTTGTTTTGCTCATAAAGCTTAGTAAAATATATGAGGTGGTTGATGAATCTTTAGTAAACAAAACTGTAACACAACCAATGAGTAGGCTTCTGATAATGAACTTAACATCTTTGAGTGTTTTAGACAAAACAAGCAACTTTTTTTTTTTGTGACACCTCACAGAACCTGAGAATGATGGACGGATTAGTAGTTGCACGCGCTCAATGATGCGTTCAGCAAACTCTCGTGTGTTAGAAATATAGTCATAAAAGGAGGAAGCAATTTTGGCTATGATGTTAAATTAATATTAAGTAAGCCACTTTTTTGGGGGGCGGCCAGAAAAAAAAGCCAGTATAATGCTGTAATGTTTGGAGAGGGGAACATCAGCGGAACGGGTCGGGCCAGTCGAGCCTCTCCTCGTGCACGAGCGCGCATTCAGGAAATGTGAGCGCGTGCCTACCTAACAGGTGCAGTCCATTCACAATCAAACACCACAATGCCATGTCTGGACACGGTACGTGCGGGTGTATATTCTCACAGCAAAGTGTTTCGTTTAATGCCACCCCCCCCCCGAAGGCAACTTTACCAACAACAAGTCGCCACAAAGTTCGCCTTACCTTTCCCTTCAGGTCGAGGATAAATATCGCCGAGGCCGACATCCTGGCGGAGAGCAGTCGTCGAGGGGTAAGAACTGAATGAAGTGCGAGTCTACAGTCGGTTACGGGTCACTTACAGGGGATACGCTCCTATCATCATCATTCGTCCTCCTCCTCTCCTCCTCCTCCTCGGTCTTTTCTTTTCGACTCGCTGCTTTTTCCGGAGCGGAGCATCAAGTTGGCTGTTGTGACTGAGCAGTAACTTCCTGGGGTTTAGTGAAGGGATTTTTTTTTTTTTTTTACATTTAGTATTACCCAACATTACCACGGGTGTAAAGTACGCTACCGAATATGCACGCATTTACTCAAGCACAGCATTCGACACCAATACTTTAAGTACTTCAATCCAACAAAAGTATTCCAAATATTTCTGTGTAAGAATCCAATTTAAGGGTAATTTTGGATTATTTTTTACATTTGTACTATTACGTATTTAAATTAAACTACTCCATAATAGTTAAAAAATGTAGTTTGAACTATGAACTGAACTAAGTTCACAGTTCCAAAAGATGAACTAGTTCATTTCTTTTTCCATACATTGCTGCGAGCTATTATTTTTCAAAATTATTATTCCTTATCCAACCAGGGTTTTCATTAGCATTGAGGGGACAGCATTTCCCCTTTGTTGCTTTAATGTTGCTGTCATTCACTCCACACTAGCAGCAGTTGCAGAGTTCACCCCTACAGTACATTCTCCAACACATGCTGCTTGAATGGTCTCTTTTAAATAAGGAATAAAAATACGACAGTTATCATTAAGGTGCAAATGTTTGCAAAGACAGGACAGATTCCTCCCATCCTCACCGACCTTGTCAGTAACTTCATAAAACTCATTTAAAATATTATACGCCCCCTCTTTGCTACACGCAGCTGTGGCCTCCATGCATTTTTTTTTTTGATGACGCATGCGCGGTGCGACGCTGGTGGCTGGTGTTGCCAGATCGGGTGTTTTTTCCGCTACTTATTAAGGCGCGTTTACGGTGTGTTTTCTATAGAAATCTGGCAACCTATTGAACGATGTTAACCTGAAGGAACGTGCCGTTAACAGATACCAGAATGAACGAGTTCACAGTGCCGTTCATCGGGCAGTAATACAGTACGTTCAGTTCACGTTCACCCAAAATATGAACGAGTTCATGAACTATCGTTCAATGAACGCGTTCAGGCACAACACTGGGTGTATCGTTATCCACACAAATACATCATAATTTACTTCTTTTGTCTTATTAATCCATTCGTTTCATGTGTAGTTGAGTTAAAGCATCAATTGTACAATGGCTTAATTTACTTAGTCAAACTGCCAAATAAACTGTACGAACCCAAAACGAATAAGGCTCCTTTATTTTGAAAGCAGTGTCAGTGTGGCTCCGGTTTCGCTCTGTCTCGTATGCGTGAGCTTGACGTGCCGTGTTTCCGGGTTAGACGCCTCGCCTGGCAGCCTCACGCGGACCTGTCAGACCGCTCTTATCAGCTGGAGGGTCTCTTTGGGAGACACAGTGTCAGCAGTAATCCCGGTTGTTGACATACCAGTGTGGTCAGGTTTAAAACCAAAGGTGAGTGTGCTGTTTCCAGTTGGAAAAACAACTAAGCCAAAGACATTTTTGGGGGGGTTTGAAAACGGTGCTTGAACCCTGCGGACAATCCACCAACAGCTGTTTCTAGATTGTACTGAACTCAATTTAAACACCTCCATTCATTATCATTCTGAAAATAGCAGCCGAGTGAAGATAACACATTAAAAGTGGTGCATTTAATTATGTAGCAGTAGTATCGTAAAAGGCACGTTGTGCTTTCTAGCAAATAGAAAAATCCCAACACAAATGCTGTAATAACACAAATGAAAATATATAACATTAATTGAGCTTTTGTGTTAGGCTACGAAAGCTCACTCATTTTTTACAGCATCACAGTATCCGTGTGTTGCTTATTTGCTCTTCATAGCACTATACAATATAAAGACAGTTGAATAGGCTTCCAACCAAATGTCAAATTGATCTTTGATGACGTCGTACGGTCATCTGTACTTTTGATTGTGCCACAAGATGGCGACGCATGATGAAATGTCCCTGTTCATATTCAGCACAGCTGCGATTACTTATCTTAATTGAACAAGTTTCTTTTCATAACCTCAAATCAAGTAAAAACCGTTCAACCAATTGAGCCAAACACTGATCAAAAGGTTCAAAACTAGTTTCGGTCCATATTTACAAAAATGACATATCTTAATATTGAGATAACTGCTTGCTTAATAATGTTCCTTGAATTGAGTCTTGAAATGACAACACCCTTGTGCACTGGTATTCACATTGTTATGCTTTCCTAACCCTTTTGACAGCCAATATAAATCTTACTCTCAAATGAAGGAAATTTGGCAGTGGACTAGTTATTTATACACCCGATTAGGGGTACAGACAGTCAAGCTAAGCAATGGAAAATTCAATTTCATCCATCTCTTCCTCTGTGTCCTCCATGTTCTCCGCTGCTCTCTCAGCTCTCGCTCTCTCACTAGCCGGAATGTAGTTGTCCTCGATGAAGCCGTCATCGTCCTCCTCGCTCACAGGAGGGACGCGGCGAGGGTTGATCCCACGTGCCCCGTGCATGTCGAATTCCACCTCCAGCCCTGGAAGCAGTCATGGACGAACAAGAGTTATGAGGCATGACAATCATCTAAAAAGGTAAGTGCGATATGTCATTCCAACAGAAAGTATCGTCGGCCTTCATCCGAGCGGCCATTATTCAACGGCTTATCCGAAATGAGGCTCACAGGGAGAGATGGCTGGAGCCGATCAAAGCCGAATGAAGAATGAAAGCTGTCACATTGGTGTAAAACCTGAAGCTGCTGTACGGTAGACGAATGAGCTGGATACGTGTGATCAGGGGAAATTTGCCAAAAATGTTATTTTCAAAGGAGCGTTTATTGATCACAGTTTAATCAACGAGAGAGCGTCTTAAACAAAATCCTCACATTGTCCATCTTATTGAAATGTTTGGAACAGGTTGAATAGTAAAACCCAAAGTATTTCAGATTTCGTACGAGAGTTCACGCTGAACACAAAGCAAGGAATGTTTGTTATATCAACGTATAACAAAGACCACAACCTGATGGGTCACACTGGCTGATGGCGTCCGTCTCCCTCAGCCGCGTGTGCCTGTAGCTGTCCAGATAGCGCCGGATCACCTGGCATTTAGCTATGAGGGCGATAACAATGGAGATGGAGATGGCCGTGACCAGGACAGCCACCAGGAACTCCCAGTTGTGAGATGTATTTGTTTTCGATGACAACGTGGCTGAGAGAGAGAGAGAGATGAATCACAGGCGCGTCATTGTGGAAAGCACATTAATAACCAAGTTCATGCTTCTAGGCCTCAAACCAGGTGGACCATAAGATAGTTGTGTTTACCAAAAAACTGTGACTGAATGCTTACCATTTTGTGTTGCTGTTGGTGCAGCTGCTGGTGCAGCTGTGGAGGACATTCTATTTGGATGGTGGTTCCCTCTGGCTGTGCTCTTGTTTGTGCAGTCTGTTTTGGGGATTGACTCCTCCCGCGTGGCCCACGTTCCGTCTCGTTGGCTGCTCTTTGCTTTTCGTGCAGCATGAGCTCTAGCATGAAGCCATTTGTCAGTCAAAGGACCCGCGTGCTGGCGAGCTTGCTAGTCACTGGTCCTGGTGAAGTAGCTTTTAATTTCTTGTCCAGCTGATGTTTGGAAATGTGCAGAGCCGCTCAGTGCCGTATTGTCTTCAGCAGAGGGAAAACAGATGGGATCAGAGGGAAGTGTTGCAGGGCAGGCATTTCCCCAGATGAGGGAGGTAGTCGTCTGGAAGAAGAGCCGAACCTTCAAAGTTCCACTAGGTGGCGAGCTTGAGTGACAGGCCGCTCCTTGGTTCAGTGACGACTGAAACGTGGCGACAGCTTTGGGAATATGAGCCAGCGGCCTCTGGCTTCAGTCAAATGAGGCCTTAGAAAAAGAGTGAAATGGAAATGGTGATTGATTCATATTGAATCACACTTACTAACAAACCGAGGCGACTTGCAAACGAATTAAAAGGAAAGGTTTTCAGTTGAATACAGTAAACTACTGTGCCCTACATCCCTCTTGCATAATGGCTTTGAATTATGTTGGAATCGTTGTGCCAGTAAATGCATATTTTATAACTGAACCACACAAAAAGAACTGGGAAAAGAATGACCTAAATATTTCCCCTCGAATGTACAAAGAGTGAGCGTGTCATCGGGGGAAGGAAATCGCTGCCTGGATCCTCTGAATCCAGAACTCAGAATTGAGTGCATGCTGTTGTTGTGAGTGCAGGGAGCTCAGTAGGATATCATCCACAACAGGAACAGTGCGCCACAAACAGGAAGTGCCACATACTCGCCTTCCTCCGCGGGTCTAGCTGACACAAAGCACTGGTCGAGCTTGAGGGAAAGAATCTGACATCACGGATCAGCACAAAGGCTGAAAGCTGGCAATACTTAAATATTGAAGCCATTTTTATTCTCCTATTTTTTTGAGTCAGTAATATACTTTGCATTTCCAGTTTTTTCATTTGGTCTTTGAGCTTTTAACTGGTGTTGTTGTAAACCAAATTGGTTGTCAATATATCAAAGCGCGCTATGGCAATTAGTGTCACTTTCTACAATAAAGGAGCCATATATTTAATGATAGGGGGCAATACAACGATCGGACATTATCTGTTTGCAACCACCGACGTGAAACATGGCTTGATGAATTGAAAGCAGATATTTAGCGCACAGGGTGGAAATGGGAGGAAGGAGGAAGCCTGTTTGCTTTGCTTGTTCCCAAGGCTGAAATGAGTGATCCTCGTTAACATTTGTGAAAGTTTAGTCTTTCTTTCTATTTTATCCTGCCTCTCCTTTCGTTTATCAGGTTAGGTGTAGGCATAGTTCAAGTTTTTTTTTTAAATTTTGCTTATGTGCTTTGTGCTGTGAGATGAGAGTATTGATAACACTCAGGAATCCAAATTAAAAATAACCAATTAGTGGAACTTTGCAAAGCTCTTTCCAAATGTAACTAATTCAGCTGAACAGCACTTTTTGGGGGTTTGTTTACACCTCAGTCTTGATTTAGAAATGGTTTTCCTCTTTTCAAATGTGGTTAAATAATGTTGCAGTGCAGATAAAGAGCGCTCTCCTGCTCTCAACACTTTGAATAATTAAGGCACTGACAAGCGAGTACGAAATGTACACCATACTTTGGTGCTCCATTTTTACCGCTTAATTTAAGATCTCATTAAAGTTTTGTTTTTTTCTCAATGTACCAATACAATGGCAACAAAGAAGATGCGGGCGGCTAATATAGTAACAATCAACATTTTCTTTTGAATCAATCCCTAAACTAAAAAAAGCAGTCAGGTTTAAACACGGTCCCTAAGCTTATTCACGAGATGTTTATCTACCGAGGGAACCATGGAGTGCACTCAGACAGTGACTGAGGGTCAGTGTTGGCTGTAAATACACGGTCAGGGCCGCCCCGGTCTCTTCCTGTTCTCATGCAAAGCACAACAAAATATACAAACCTCACGGCAACGGACCGGGAGTCAAAGGAGAGAACGCTGGGAGGCATCTCTGTCAGATGCAGCCTCCGACACGGAGGCCTCATTTGCATCTTTGCCTGCTTTCGTCCGCATTTGAATGTCATTCACAAAGGACGGGACAGTCACTTTTTCTTCGTTATTCTTTGTTTTACAGCCACTAATTATGGGTGCAGTGTCAGTTCAGAGACACTAATGATGGCCAGAGGGAGCGCAAATATTGTTTCTGTCATCAAACTGAATTAAACATCAAAATTAGATTCTTCTCCTTGAGTGTAAAAACATTCTTTAGAACGGGAAAATGAACTGTTCACATTTTATATTTTTAATCACAATTGAGAAATATATCTTTTACTATTTACTCCTCTACAGTTATTGTGATTAATTTGTGGCCCCTTGTTTCAGTTGTTATATGTTCTACAGCCAATAACACATTTTCCTTATAAACCTCTGGGTTGGGTTTTTGAGACCAGCTGCAGAAAGTACAACCTCCTAATTGGGAGTCGTTTGACTAAATGAAGGAATTCGTTTTTGAGAACTGCTCACACAACATTGCCATTGGCTTCAGATTACAAATAATGTTTAACCAAGCAAACATCTCCCTCGCTGGCTTATCAGACACATTCATATGCCACGGAAAATCCAAGAGACCTTCTGTCGACCCTCAACCAAGGAGCCCATGGAGCAAGGTGCAGCAGGCCTGTCCTGCTTTGATGTGTGGAGGAGTCGGGCTGCACTGTGCTATTGTTTGTCAAGGATAACGACATAGGTCAGCTGTCTCGAGACGTGGTTTATGAGCCTGATTATTAAACTCGCACACAATCATGCTCACACAAGCCTGTGTAAAACATCCGATTGAGAATTCAACTGTTCCCCCCCCTTTTTTAGGGTTTAAGTTGAATAAGTTTAATTTAAGCAAGGTCATAAGAGTTCAAGTTAAGTATCCTCAAACGCCGCGGTTGTTTTTGGCCTTTCAGCCCTGGAGTAACCGCATGGACACAATAGGTGAAAGCAGGCCGCTGTTGACGTTGAGCTAACGAAACGACGTACCGACTTCCATCATGACCATGGCTCCTTTTATAGGATGTACACTTTTACTCCTTAAAGAGTGTCGAGATAATGAAAACAAAGTTAGCTGGTGCGTTGCTGTTTTGGGTGAAAACACCAAGTGGGCAACATGCGACAGGTGCAGGAAAAGGTTTGGCGAGCCGGTCGCTGAAAGGCAAACGCTTTGGTTCTATTTTTTTCTGAGAATTATAGCATAACCGCAGCACATGATTCCGCATGTTTCAACATTTTCGTAGGTTGGTAATGATTGCATACATTTACATACAGAGAATCTGCATGTCAACAAGCAAGTGAAGACCTTCTGTGTGGTCTTTGCCCCTTTTTAGAAGAGCAGCTAGTCATTTCCAGTCTTACCTGGTCACCTGCCCGTGGTTTCTCCAGTAAGTTCCCCCCTGGTCTGTGCACTCCCACGGCCCTTTTTTTTTTTCTTCTCTTTTCGCGTTCTCTGTGGAATGGAGACATGTAGTGCAAAGGTTGAACGAGGTGTGCTCTGCAGTAGCTTCCCGGAAGGACATGTTAATGAGTAACTTTGTAACCAAGGTGTCCTGCCCCCCCTCCCCACCCCCCGCCCCGCCCACTACTGCTTCTCTCTGGCCAATGGCACAGCAAACCTGGCCGAACCAGGAGGAGTTAAAGTAGGACTTGTGAGCAATGAGGCATGTTTTAAATGAAAACAGAACGTATTTACAGGTGAATCTGTAAGCAACCAGTCAAACCTGCTTTCTAAAAGCAAACATGTCCTCCAGTGTGTGATCAAATAATAGTGTTTGAAATCTGCTCTGTCTGGCTTTTAACTCTTGTGCGTGAGAGTAGTTTAATATGTATGCCAGCCAGGAGCCACGCCTCGCTTCGTTTATCCAAAATATAACCAACCCCCCCCCCCCCCCAGTCCTTGTCAGGTGAGGGAGGAAATCGGACAAGATACAAGTTTGTGGCAACGAGGTGTTCTGTTTGTTTAAAACACGCCAACCCGGGGGAGAGAAGAGACCTCGGGGTGCTCTGAAAGGAAAAGCGAGGTGACCCTGAAAACAATGGGGCCACTTCCTGGCCACTCTGCCACATCTTTATATCTCCCTCCCGTACTCCTCCTTCCCTTCCTCCACATGTTCCAGGATGTTTCCGCTGCATGTCTTGGGACAGATGGCAGGGCTGAACCTGGGTTGGGACAGTGAAATAATAACTCAGCTGCAAAAAAAATTAGGAATTTCCACCACATAATACTAGGGGCTGTTTTGGCTGTTAAATATATATTTCATGCAATGCCTTTTTTATTCAGCATCTATTGGACATGGTTATTGGTAGTAAAGATGATTTTTATTTGGGGTTAATTCGGTAATTGCAGTCATTGCCTTCAATTGGGATTAGAACAAGGGGAGAGTCTTTATTACATGTGTTGGCTCATATATTGAACACTTGGGGGCAGCAAAAACAAGCTGTGCAAGCTGTTATCACAAACAACTCCATGAAGCTTTTCGTATTGTTAGTAGAAAGTTGCTAATTTACAGAAGGAGTGTATACAGAATGACATTAGTATTCATTTGGAGTTGTGCTGGCGTACAACTTAAGTCCAATATGGACTCTGCTTCTCGCGCTATTTCTGGCAAATGTTTGCCATTTAGACAAATATAAACAAGGTAAATAGTGACACCAGAAATCTGGATAAGACTTTTGGAGGAGACCAGGGGCTTTCCACCCTTTTTCTACCATGGGATGTTTACTGTTTGTCCTCTCAGTGAAGTGGTGAAGGAGGAGTCTGATGTCAAGGCCCCTTCTGTGGTCAAGATGTGGCGGCATTGTGAAGTCCTTTTAAGAGGAGGGAAATAACAACACGTGTCGCACTGTACATAACAATGGAAAGTCGGTTAAGGATGATGTATCTGACACACCTGAGACTGGTCATTCAGCATTAAGAAGAGCTCAAATTATTATTTTCTTCCCTGTCACAAAGGTTCCTGCTGCAGCTTCTGCCATGTGCATCCATAAAGTGTACATTTTACAAGGTGACAGCTGCAAATTTGTAAGCCCATATGTAAGTTGAATCTGGAAATATGATTATGTGAGTGAGGCTCTATGCACATCTGCTTTAAATCTGTTAATGAAACAGCTGGAGTTTTGTTTAAAGCCAGCATTGTTCCCATCGGAAGTCTTGCAATGAGTTGTCTCCTTCTTTCCCTTCGTGTTGCTGCTGTGATCAGCCACTTTCGACATTAAGGTTATTTCATTTTCATTTAATTGAATCTTACGTCACATTTTTTTCCGTCTATAAACCAAGTGGAGAGAGTTTGTATTTGTTTGACTTGAGTTTCTGCAACCTTTTGCATGCATACAACGGTGTATAAAGAAGACATGGGTATTCCTAGTCTGAGTTTCTCTCTAATGGTGGGGATTTATTTTGTTTGACATTTTACTCTTCAAGGTGGATGAAAATGAAATGCAACTTAAAGCTGGACACCAAAAGTATTTGGATCCATGTTTAATTACCTAAATGCTTCCCCTGTGAGATAAATGATTTATCCAAATAACGTGTTAATCAGTAGTCTGTAATATTCTACTGTTTGTTTTGGATGTCATGGTTCTGTAAACGCACTCTAAAATACATAGCTGCTTTAAGAATGTCAGCTTGCTCTTAGGGAGAACTTGGAGATTGATGTAAAAGCCAGTTTTGATAAGCTCCAACTGTGCACATTTCTCTCGGTGAATGCTGTGAGAATATTTATGTGAAGAGGGAGAGTGTTGCATGATTCAGTAATGGTTAAGCGAGGAATTTGTGCTTCAAATTCCTCATATGGTGGTGATAATGACTCAGTATGAATGACTTGGTAATACTACTTTTTCAGAAGAGATCTGGGCTTCCTACACCGGGGGTTCAGTCCGTGTGTAGTAGGGAATCATTTTGAGGTGCACACTAATTTTAGGCTTTAAACCAATATAAATCATTTGCTACTTACTAGATTAATCCATTCTCATGTGTTTTGGATTTAAGCCTCTGCGAGGTCTACAAATGGTGGTCAATGGAGGAATCTAACTCATAACGCGGACACCTAGTTTCGTCTAACAAGTTTTAGTTGAAATGTATCCAAGACCAACATGTAAAAGAGGACATTCACAAAGCCTTAAGAAGCCATCTGTCAATAGGGTTCTGATTTTTTTCAGTCAAATAAATGAGTAATCTTAGTCGCTGCAGAACCGTGTGACCACGTCTGTGTGTTCGAGTCCGTGCGCGTTCAGCAAACAGCTATCAGACAGGAGCCGAGATCCTCCACCACCTCCACAGGCCTTTTCCTGTCTGTAGGGTGATTCCTGCCCCTGCGCCCCCTCCACTTCCTTCACACACATATCAGCCTCCTGCAGCAGCACCTCTTCCTGAATCGGGCTCAAGTTCTCTGGACACTGTGGACAAGCAACAACAGCTCATCCATCTCTCTCTCTCTATTCCCATGCTGTCTTCACATCTACTGACCACTATTGTTTGTATCATCTCAACATATTATCTGACATCGTTTACACAGGTAACAGCACGTTAAATTGCTCTTCTGGGGCTTCTGAGATTATCGTTTTAAAGTGATTTTGCACAACATCTCTACTCTTGCAATTTTCTGCCTTTCAGCACATCACTCCCAGGGTGTTATCTAACTTCCTTAAGCGGGCCTGCAATATCCCTGACATGTTGGCTGGGGTTTAGTGTCACTCCCTTTCCACAATTTCCTTGAAATGCGTGTTCCGATGGGACAGACGATCTTTATAATTAGGATTTTTCATGCCGATGAAAAAAAAAAAACAAAGCAGATGTTCCAATGTTTAGTAGAAAAAGTCATGAAAAAGTGATATTCCTGTTACTTTTTATCTCGCCGAGTGTGCTGACTGTCTGAAATCATGCTATCTGTCCTGATCCTATACTGGAGGAAGCCTTCTCACATTAGACCCACTCTAGTGGTGTTATGATTAGGGCTTCCTTCCAAAACACCAGTAATGAGGTGTGTGTACAAGTGTGTCTGCAGTACTTTTGAGAGGTCGGTAGTGGAAATAACATCAGCAGCCATCAACATCCGTCACTGTAGGGAGGGTTAGTTCGGCGTCGGGCTGAAAGGTCGCCCTGCTGTGCATCTGGTGATGGACACCGACCACCACATCCCCCCGGCTCGCTGCCCCGGCCTCACCGCAGGGGGCAGATTGGGAGACTGGAGGTTGGCGCGGCGCGCGGGGGGGGGGGGGGGGGGGGCGTTGCTTTTTTTTTCCAGTGTTGGACTGATGAATGGACAGGAAGAACACAAGTAACTTTACCCCAATTCCATTTGAGTGTGATTAAGAGAGTGTGCAGAATCCACACATATGAGGGAAAATAATTTTTAAAAGTTAAACGCAACACAACCCAGCTGCTACACAGTAGTTGCCGTGTGGTTAAATGATAAACTGAATAAAACGTTTCACTGTCATGGCCGTCGCATATTGTTACGTTTTGTTTTATGTCGAATCGACAAACGGCAAATGGAGGTCTCTAATGGGCTCCTTTTATCAGACAACAACCTGTGGGTGGAGGAGGTCAGGGGTTTGTAAGTGCAGTTTGGGGAAAACGTGAAGGGGGAATTGGGTGGCCTAGGAGGTGTGAGTGACACCTTTGCTTTGGCTCCCAGGGCCCAGAAGGATCAGTGCGTGTGGAGCCGGGCCAGATCGCCACAATGAGAGGAAATGGGAATTTAATGCAAACTTTCTCACGTAGTCTCTCACACCTCCCGCCCCCGTTACCGGTCTCACTTCCAGACACCCCCATCTTTGCCATCGCCACCTCCACTACAACCACAACAAAATGTCAGAAACCACTCCAATATGCCTGGGAGCATGCTGGTATCAACGTTCTGACACAACTTTTGCTGGTATTTCCCCAAAATAACTTTTCCGATTGGAATTTGTGAATAATGATACTGAAGAGTAGATTCTGTAATTGCAGCAGATAAAGACTAAAATATCACAGACAAGCTGATAGACTGATAGCATATCTCAACTAATTGTTAACAAAATGTACGATAGCATTGTTTTAATGTCAAGTCATGTGTTTTAATTCATTGTTGCCTTTTTCTCATAGTAATTTAAAAGCAATCGAATAGTAAAAACACGCACACACCTTTTGAAAGAAACCACACGAATGCTCTTTTGTCGCAAGCTGACAACACGTCCTTTTTTAAAATTTGTAGGGTTGAAAAAGAAGCAATCCTGAGCTTTTTTTATTTGGAGAATTTAGAGCCTAATCTTTGTCTCATAGTGTCATGAAGCAAGCGCTAGTCACAACAAACACAGTTCATAATTACTGCAGGCCAACAAAGACTTTTGTACACAATGGCTAATGGTCTGAGGAGCACAGTGTGTCCTCCACCCTCCACGTGCAGAATCATTTCCTCGGCGCGCACACACACACACACACACAGTATTCTGTATAGACACATACGCTACATTTGACATCAATGCACCATAATATACAAATACACATGCACACATTCACACAAAACCACCCCTGGTGTCTGGCTCCCGATTGTCTTATTGCAGCCAGAGGCTGAAGCGTCCGTGTTGACCTAGTCTTTGGTCTTTTTCCTTTCGGCTTCCCATAGCGGCTCCACCGAGCTGTGTAATGGGCGTGCCGCACCTTTCAATCCTTTCTCTATTTGCACTTCTTTCTTCGCTCTCCTCATTGGATGATGTTGTTGTGTTTTCAGTACATTTGTGATTAAACTTCAGGTACAGAATATATAACATTCTGCAAAACCTGAAAAAATGTCTTTGGAAAGTTGCTTAATTGTGTTTGAGACTAGTTTTAAAGTCGTTTGCCACTTGCACAAAGTGTTAGTGTAAACGCTTGTCTACGCTGAACATAAGTGCAAATGTGGTGCAAGCAGAACTGTGGCGTTAGCAGGGTGCTCTTGGCAGTACGGTTTCATTGTTCTCACTGTGAAGGCCATTCCCGTCAGTGAGAGTTTTTGAAGTGTGAGAGGAAATAACATTGCCTTTTAAAAGAAATGTTTCTAACTTCTGAGCTCGACGACAGATTAAAGGGACAATAAATGTGTCTGAGGTAAAACCCTGAGGTAAGAGTCCAAATAAATTTCTAGATTGAATAGCTCCAACTTGGGTATATCCATCCATCTATTTTTCCCTTAGC
Organism: Pungitius pungitius; assembly: GCF_949316345.1. Taxonomy (NCBI): domain Eukaryota; kingdom Metazoa; phylum Chordata; class Actinopteri; order Perciformes; family Gasterosteidae; genus Pungitius; species Pungitius pungitius. The sequence continues at coordinate 2,208,518 of NC_084906.1, forward strand.
TAAATGAAACCGCATTATTGTGGATTTAGTCTTTCCTTTGTGAACTGTCATTATATTATTCTTCATAATGAACATCAATGTGCCCACACAATAATTTTCACTTTATTTGTTAAATAATCAAGCACAGAATAGAATATTCCTGGCAAACCAAAAAAATCTATTTGAACTCTTGCAATTGCAAACAGGATGTCTCAAACAATAAGGAGTTGAGTCAACCTCAAGTCGATTGTCTGAAGTTGTGAGGAAATGTAAAGAAAACATCAAATCTGTCCACAGTTGTTATGGAGAAAATGAGAAACGGCATGTGCAGTTTCTTTAACTGGCCGTTTCAAAGTGGGACAGTGCAGTGCTTTTCCAAGATTGGGCCAGAAATGCCCGAATAGACACAACAATCATATTGTTCAAAATGTCCTGACTGATTTAAACAGTGAGGGGAAGATGGGAGGCTGGCCCTTAAAGCTGCAAAGATTGTAGCTAACTCACTGAAGTGAAAGAACAAAGCTGTTGCATTTGGCAGGACATGAACAGCTGCTGCTGCATTGGCTGTTCTACAGTATCTTAGCAAAGAGAGTCAGGGCTGTGATAAAGTACAATGTCTGCTGGAGGACACATGGGCCACAGTATTGCCGCAAAAATGCAAATGAAGCGTCAATTGAGAGTATTTTGGTGGACTGTATGATCATCAAGTGGTGGTTCTACTTTGATGGAATGCAGCTGGAAATCTTCCCAAAACGTCTCCCTTTAAATCTGGGTCTGACTTGCGCAAAAAAACTGGTGCCACATGTTTTTCCAACATGGACTGTGCAACATGTGTCTCTCAAGACAGAACCAAGTTATTCCAGAAATAAAAAAAGAAACAATACATATTACAATACATATTTCAACGTGTTATAGTTAATACTATCCTATCGTAAAATCGAGCATCACGTCACAGTGTAAACGGTGTAATTACAGAATGTACGCTCGCACAGCATTAATCGGATTGGGGAGGTCTGCAGCGCCAGCAGTCCGGCGCTCCATTGGTGACGCTCTTCCTTCCTTCCCCACCCAAAGAGAAAGCTGAACATTACCGAAGGACTAACTGTGCGCTTACGTCGACGGGCCGTTCTGGCGTCTCCGAAAGCTACGCTGATTGCCGAAGAGTTTTCACACCCGAACTGGAGGTCTGGTTGATTCGCCAAGACATGCGTAAAAAGGCGCACCGCTCGTCGTGCCCAAGCGTCACCGTTTTGGATGTACAACTCGTAAACGCGTAAAGAAAGATAGAAACGACGTCTTCATCCTAATGAGTTCTACAAACACCATGAGGATTTTGCGGGTGTTTGTGTTGTTCTTCCTCGGTGTATCAGGTAAGCGGTGCTGTTAAACGGAGCAAACTTATTTACGTCGTCATCTAAAGACATTTTTCGTAATATATTTTGAGAGAAAAAAAAAACCAATTCCTTACTCGAATGTACAATATAATAGTTTAAAGTCATAAAAACCCTCAGAATGTAGAATGTGGAAGTCTGAACCTTTGGGGAAAACAGGAGCTTATGCAGGTTTCCTGTCATTGTTCGGAGGATCTGGGCTTAAATTCCAGGCAGAAGAACTGCTGCACAAACTGATGTTTTCTCAAATAAACACATTCCTTTTTCTGTTTTTGTACATTGGGGCAGTTTCTTAATCTCTGAGGTCAGTGAGGAAGACGTTACAATTCCAAAAGTGACTTATTAATGCGTGGGATTCAAAACATAATTATATTGTTCAGATGGTTATAGCACAATTTGTGTGAAAAACGCCATGTGTATTAAACTGAGTTAATGACATTTTACACCAGAAGTGAAACCTTTTTTGGTGAAGAATAAATTCCAAATGTTATATATATATATATATATATATATATAATAAAAGACAAGACAATGCTTCATCTCATTACTCAGAAGGCATGAGCAGTCCCATAGTCAAGTTACGCTTCTAATGACTCCAATAACCTGTTTCAAACACAATGACTTGTCTTCTAGATGCTGTCATCGACTTGACAATGATATCCACGGCGGAGGTGACCAGTGTCAATCACTTCACCATCACTTGCATCAATGGGGAGCGCAGCCCCGCCCAGGTGGACATCAAGAAAGACAATAAAATATTCGGATTACCCATTGGGCCACATTTTAAAGTGTCCAAGCCGAGTAACAAGAAGGCAGTGGCCAGAGACTTTGGTGATTTGCATCATGTCGGCATCTTCTACTGTGAATCCAAGCAGGAAGTTCCCCCACTGGAGACAGCCATAATGATCAATAACTATGGCACAGGTGGGTTCAGACTTGATTAAAAAAAAACTAGTTTTATGAGAGATTATTTATGATCCATCCGGGTTGGATGGTGTGTCAGGTGTCAAAACTGTATCTGTTTTCATTTATAGAAAACTTTATCCCAAATTACCTCACGCTTACTGCTAACAAAGGAGAGACGGTTCACCTCAGCATGCAGATACTCAGCTCCCAAGAGAGAGACGTGACCTGGAAGTACAATGGTAAGCGATCCCACATAACTCAAGAGAGGAAATTTGATGCACATTAAGAAGCCCTTCACCCTCGTTACATTCTTTTAGACTATAGTACTTTCTTAACACATTGGAAAGCATGCCCTTAACGTTGTTTTTTTGTGTAGGAAACTACTATTACATGACCCACTGGAACGATGTGGTCAACCGTACAGCGGTGCTCACAGTGGAGAATGCAGCGTTTGCCAATCAGGGCATCTACAGTGCCAGCTTTGTTGGAGACAGCCCCCTTCATGGCGCTTGGATGAGGCTCATTGTCAGAGGTTTGTTGAATCCTGATATCCACAAGCTTGGAATAAAAAATACACACAGAAATTTGCACCCATCACGGTCGGATTGTGTCAAGGCGTTTTTGTCTATTTTTTCACTGCACACTATTAAATTTACCAAGGTTCATTATACAGTCCTTCGCCTAACAATAAGCGCTGTTGTAGATTACAACTAAAAAGGAAAGTTGTGGTGGGAAAAATAGCTTTTAAGAGGTTGAATGTCAATAAGGGCAGAAGAGGGTGAAAACACCACCGTAGCATTTGGGTTATGTCTCATAATTAATCATCTCATTAAAAGAGAATCAACCTGTATAATCCCAAATTGTTGTTTTTAATGCACTTTTCTTGTAAAGATTGCCTCCTCTTCTTACTTCACGCTATGCCAAGCTCTTTACCATTTTAACTAAATTTGACTAAATGTGTTTTAATTCATTACCGCGCAAGACTGCATTCTCTAAAATATGCACAAGCAGCACTCAAAGTGATGCTGGGTTTAACGCTGAAGGGCTAAACGGTTGTGCAGGCGGGTCAAAAACAATGTTCACATATTCAAGGAGGCCATAACTTGAAAACTGAACTTCGAAATATACATTTGATGGAAAGAAAACCTGTATTCCCCGTAGATTGTCCAAGTAAGAAGTGGGGTCCTCGCTGTGACAAGGACTGTCCCGAGTGTCTCAATGGTGGAGTTTGTCATGATGTCGACGGAGACTGTATCTGTCCTCCGGGATTCATGGGAACACGGTGTGAAACAGGTTAGTAGTCTACTCAATACGGTACAATACTGTACATTTCTGTCTGTGAACACTTGTTTGCACCCCCTTTGCTGCTGTAAGCCTGTAAGTGTACCTAAAGTGGGCCTAAGAAAAGAAGATCCTATTTTGGTATACTGGTTCCAAACAATGCATTGTGTTGGAATTGATTGGTGAACCAATGGTGTCCTACACGTCAGGACTAAGTTAAATCAACCACTGCATCTGAACTATGTCGATCCAAATTGGATCATTTGTGGCCCAGTGATTGAACTGTTAATTAAGGAGACTTTATGTGAGGTACATTGTATTTCAATGGCAAACATTGGATCAACATCACACCTACACAGACGGTACCTGTACACATTGTTTTTAAAGACAATGCAATATTATTTATTTGGTAATTTCAGATTATACAGCAACAAATTTAAATAGACACATTTGTGAATTTGTCTTTCTCTCATGGTTTGCAGCCTGCAGAGAAGGAATGTTTGGCCGAAACTGCCAAGGGTCATGTGACTCCGAGCTGAACTGCAAGGGGCTTCGATTCTGCCTACCGGACCCTTATGGCTGTTCCTGCTACAGCGGCTGGTTTGGGAGCCGGTGTGAGAGGGGTGAGCCCTGCATCACTTGAGATTGTCCCTTTCTTTTATAATTAAAGTAATATGCATGTTTCAGAGCATTTAACTTAAAAACATTCGGTGTTTCACACTGTGCAGTATAGCTTTCTGTTTGATATTTTCAGACTGCCAAAATGACATGTATGGACCAGACTGCAGGCTGAGCTGTAAATGCCAGAATGGAGGCGTTTGCAACCGTTTCAGTGGCTGCCAGTGTCCCACAGGGTGGAGAGGACAGAATTGTGAGAAGTCTGGTGGGTATCCTGACATCGTACCAATCCCTCCAACGTGGATTCATTCAATTGCTTCTAACTGTCAAATCTGCAACATTGTGTTTCCTATTTTTTAAGTTGAAAGCTTCAACTGCTGTAGCTATTGGCAGGCTTTATTTTCTGTGAAATAATCTTCTGCTATAGCAACAAAAACCTAAAAACATTCTTCTTCATCACTATGCACATGCTCATTTTTCAATCTCCGTTTATTGCCTCTCTCTATTGTCAGACCGGGCTCCCCAGATTTTGGATTTGGTTAGCAACGTGCAGTGGAATCTGAACTCCAGCCCCAAGATCCTTTGCTCAGCCACAGGAAACCCTCTGCCCAGCCACAACAGCATTGAACTGAGAAAGCTGGACAGCACTGTGCTCAAGGTAGACCGAGTGAAGGTTGTTCTTCTGACAACGATGCTTTCAGGGGGTCTGAATTGGGATCAAGCAAATGCACAGGTCGTAAAAAGTTGGAGTCAAGGTCGTCCGACAGTGATCAACGCAGGGAGAGGGCGCCCAAAGTGGCTGCTTTGAGGACGGATTGGAGCTGCTGCAAGATTTCTTGTGTTGGAGATTTTTCAATAATATTTCACAACATTGAAAAAGGCCGCAACATTAACACAACTGCTTGCGTACAGATGAGACAAAAAATGCTATTTGCTGCAGCAGGATATACATGTGCTAATTGGCTTTATTATTTAGTATTAGTATTTTTTTTAAATACTCTGCGGAGAGCTGTGCTACCTGCTTCTCTTTCGTTGCTCTAAGGTAATCTACTTTGGTTTTAGCTCCATACTGGAATCAGGAATCAGGATCAGGAAACGTTTATTGCCATAGTATGTTGTACATACATGGAAATTGTCTTGGCGGAAGGTGCATGAAGACAGTACAATAAAGACAACATAGTGCAAATGAGATAAAAATAGAATAAAAGTATAATAAAATATAAAATATAAGCTATGGGTTAGAAATACTGAACTGCTCTTGTGACATTAGGTAAAGAGTCAGGTAAAATTGTAGCACGCCTTGAAGATTGGACGGATGATTACAAGGTTGATTCTAGTTCAGAGGAAATCAACAACACAATGGCTCGACCCGATAAGGCGATATCAGTTTACAGTGCAGCAGTTTCCAAGTGTTACTCTTTTTGCTCTTTTTCCTCGACAGTAGAATTAATCTGATCCAAAATTGTACAGGTCTCAGCAGCAGCAGCAAGAAAGAAGAAAGTTGTTTTTCATCTTCCATTGCAGTTTATTGAATGCTATTTTTTCTCCTCTCAGGCTTCTCGGACTGTCATGGACTCGGATAAGAGTACAGCCTCGTTTGAAATCCCTCGCCTGACTGCTCAACAAGGGGGATTGTGGGAGTGCAGAGTGTCCACTAATGGAGGCCAGGACTCCCGCAAGTTCAACCTCACCATTAAAGGTCTGTGTGTGGTCCCTTTTCAGAGTGCATGAAGTTCTAAACGGAGAGGAACATCGAATTGTTTTGTAACCATTTCCTTCACGCTGGCACGTCACAAGACAGCAACAAACATCTAGCTCTTCAAATGGTTCCCCTGTGTGTACTCAGAGCCTCCCGTTCCCACTACTGCTCCCAAACTGCTGGAAAAAAGGAGTAAGCAGCTCCTGGTGATGCCCACGGACTCCCACAGAGGAGATGGCCCCATCGTCTCAACCAGGGTCCTCTACAAGCCTGTGGAGAACGTACACTCATGGTCCTCCATCATCGGTAAGTTATCATTCAGAAGTAATGCTGGCGTAGACATAGCCAAATAATTACCACCTATTTGTCCAAAACACCCTAATGAGGTCTGCTCTAGGTTAAGGGTATGACGCTCGGTCCAGTTCCCTGCTGTTTCTTGGCAATCAAAAACATGCGTTCGATTTCATTTTAATTTGAAATCATTTTCAAATGTCCACTATGTGTGTTTATCATGCTATAGTTTAATATTTTAACATTTCCTATCCACTTCCTTCCAGTTTATAGCGACAAAGAGCCGATCACGCTGATGAACTTGGAGCCGTCAACGCGTTACAGTGTCCGTGTGCAGCTGAGTCGTCCTGGGGAGGGTGGAGAAGGGGCCCCGGGGCCAGAGGCCATCATGGAGACTGATTGTCCTGGTAAGGCTCACTCATACCTGGGGTCACACATACTGAACATAGGTATATTTATTTGGAAATCTTGCTTGTCAAGAAATTTCAGCAAGGTCAAATATCTTCTGTCCGGTGAGACCAATCGTTTTCTGAGAAGGGCTTTTCCCAGACATTAAGTCTCCAGTTGTCTTTTCCCCAGTGAGTATATCTGTCCCGATGACTCAAGTGAGGGACAAAAATACTGATAAACTGAAACAATACGTGAGCACTTTGCTAAAAATAAGTCCAAGCGAGATCACAACTACAATAACAAAATACATGTCAGCGAGGACTCGCACGATTAATCAAGAAAGAAGCTGCTTTAATGTGGCAGAACCAATTTAATGCCTCAATGGCATAGAGGAAGTGAGCATACCCAAATGTCTGCAGTTGTTATTGGGTTTTCATTGTTTAAATGTCCCGCTGAGTTTGACTTTTGCTATATATGTTTATATCCATGTGTAAAATGCACACCTTTTTTGCTTGACTTTGATTTGCCTTTGGGAAGCACAGTTTATGACTATCCACTCTGGAGTGAGAAGTTAAATTCAATGTTCAAGGGCTTAGGATACAAGGTAAATTCTACATTTCATAGTAACTTTTAGTTTTGGGTGATGTTCCTGGAGCGATGTATCCTCAGTGTAAGTTCAAACGTATTAAAGCTCTGCACTCCTCATTTTCCTTTGTGAGACAATGGTGTACATAAAAATACACAGAATTAGTGTGTAGTTTGGATTTGGGGCCGTGCAAAAACATTGGGAACGCCAATCAAATTGAGCATGCCTTTGTACCTGTACAGAAGACCCATCTGAACCATGGTCAGAAGTCATGAAGGAGCGGCGCCGACATTTAAAGCTATTGCTAACTTCTGTACTGCGGTCACATAAAATATAAATTGAGTTAATCGTACATTTCACGTCAAAACACTGTCTCTCCAGGGGCCATTTTAGGTAAATCCTCAACAAGCTGTCAGCTCACACTGTGTTCTCTGTTGCTGCAGAGCCAACAGTTCAACCTGAGATTGACGTCAGCTCGGTGGAAGGCCGCAATGTGACCGTACGCTGGCGGCTACCTGCCAACAACGGCATTAGTGCCGGCGCAGCCAGTGGCTTTTTAGTGCAGCTGTTCGGGCCTCCGCCCTTTAGTGAGAAACTACTGGAGGAGACCACCCTGCTCACTGTGCTCTCGACAAAGTTCCACAACGTGAAGTATCTGCACGACTACACCATGGTGGTGCGCCTCGTCAACTGTGGTAGCCTGGGGCCGCCCTCTAAACCCTACCACTTCCGCATCAACAGCCAGGGTAACTAGACACTGCTGTAAATAAAAAGAAGACTCCTCCAGAATGTTGCAGAATTTTCAATGCCGTTGATTGTGCGTTTAGAGATGTATGTGGCTAAACAATACGTCTAACCCAATAGATCGTTTTAAAGGCTCCAGGGTTTTTAAAAAACACTAAAAACATGATAAGCGCTTTCAACCCTAAGAGTATAGTTGGTGCTTCCGGATTGCTTGGTGACTCTGACCCTGCCCACTGACCTTAATTGAGTTGAGGATGACTTTAGCAGCTCTCGTGTAGGCGTTGAGGAATAATCCAGTTTAGTCAGCAATCACCGGAGATGATCACGTTAGCAAAAGGTCAATCCGACACAATGGCAATAAATTCAAAATGAAATTTCATCCTTGTCTTTTTCATGAAAGCTTTCCCAGAATGCCGAAGGGTAAAAGCCTGTGACTGCAACGTTACTTTTGGTTGGACAATAGTTTACAGAATCACTGTTGATTGGCCTAACTATGAAAATCTCTGTGTCTCAGGTCCCTCATCCCCACGCAACATCCAGGCCGTGCCATTGTCCATATCAGCCATCCAGGTGAGATGGCAGCCCCCGGAAGATCCCAACGGAGGCATCATCAAATACATCATAGAGTACCAGGCGGTTGGCCAAAGGTTGCCGCACCCCTGGGTCGACACGGACGATGGGAACAAGACCACCAAAGCTGTGACGGCACTCAACGGCAGCACGCTCTACCAGTTCAGGGTGAGGGCTTTCTCCAAAGTGCCGGGAGAGTGGAGCAAGATCGTCCAGGCGATGACGCAAGGAGACGGTGAGCGCCGACACGTCGATGTTGTTTGGTTGGTTCATACTCTCATGCCAGCCTTATAGCTATATTGAGGGGTTAAAACCAGGAACGGGGGACTAACATAGTCTGGAAAAAAAAAAAAAAGGATTGCAGAACAAATTGAAATAACTGGATGTCTAGAGCAGTGGTTCTCAACTGGTTCTGGCTCCGGGACCCATCACCCCCCCTTAATGACAAGCTGCGACCCAAATCGAGGAACATTCTCAACATCTCAAATGTATTCAAAATCAAGTTCATAAGCTGAATATCATATTCAGGATGTTTAATCATCCTAAAAACCCAATGTCTCCCCCATATCAGAATGGTTTGACCCAACCTGGCACACGCTGCTGAAAACATGGACGTCCCTTCAAAATAAAATCAATAATTCAAAATAATTTAAAAACTTTTATTAAATATTTTTTTTCCCATGCAAAGGCCTGCGACCCACTAAAAACGACCCACTAGAGTGAACGATGGATGGACTGAAATAGATCGGTGCCTTTTTATAGCTCCTTGGAAATACATTTACTAGCAGTGGAACATTTCTGCGCCACGGTACTTGTGGCTATTATTGATCTTTTCCCAAGTGACGCAAAATGGGACCATTCACACAGGGACAGGGTTCAACATCGTATTCTATTCATCATCTCCGTTGGTTTTCTGTCCAACTCTCATTCTGACTTCTGTGTCCCCCCTCTCTGTCGCTTTCACAATCCAAAAAAAAAAAAAAGAAGGCCTTCAGAGTTTAACCCCGGCGACCCAAGGTGTGGCTGGGAGGCCTGTGGTGGACAGTTACCAGCTGCTGGTGGCAGTGGTGGGCTCTGTAACGGTCACCTGTGTGACCATCCTGTTGGCACTGTTGGCCCTCTTCTTCATCCGCAAGACGCTGCTCAACCGCCGGCGCACCTTCACCTACCAGTCTGGATCGGTATGGATTAAAAAAATATTTATATATATATATATAAAACTGTTTTGGGTGAGATCATCTTGAAAATGTATTTTGAGAGAAGGCGATTTTTAAGAACTTAAGATAAGTTGTGTAGTTAAAGTAGAGCTTAAGACTGTTTATACCCCCAGGGTGAGGAGACTATTCTGCAGTTTAACTCAGGAACGCTGACCCTGACGCGGAGGCCCAAACCGACACCAGAAGCCCTGACGTATCCAATCCTGGAGTGGGAGGACATCAAGTTCGAAGATGTCATTGGAGAGGGAAACTTTGGCCAGGTGTTTAAGCTCCTAATGTGCATTCTGGTTATTTTAAATGGTTCTCTTTCACCGGAAATTCCTTTTTCCTTACAAACATTCAAGCTAACGACTAGTCTCAAATACAGGTGATCAAAGCCATGATCAAAAAGGACGGCAGCAAAATGAGCGCTGCCATCAAGATGCTGAAAGGTGACCTCGGCACACGTACATGCAGGCACTCTCCAACACAGCGGTGTATTGAACATGTGTCACATGTAAGCTGCTTTGCTCGCACTTTGTCTGAAGATGCCTTTCACGCTGATCTTCCTGCAGAGTTTGCCTCAGAGAACGACCACCGAGACTTTGCAGGGGAGCTGGAGGTTCTGTGTAAACTGGGCCAGCATCCCAACATCATCAACCTGATAGGAGCCTGTGAGAACAGAGGTGAGTGAGCAGCATCTAGTGGCGTCTATGGATATGACTAAGCTGTTAAGAAAACTATGAAAGTTACCTTAACTTGATTAACTATTCTCTAAAGACACATTGTGATTGATGTGTGAGCCTGGTTTAACGTTTTAATCTATATAACATTAGGTCTTGCCCATGTGTATCTGATTCATTCATTGGATTGTATATTGCAAAACATATTTGGATCCTTTCCAAATGGTCTAAATGTATTTGCCGATACATTTTTCTAATAGAGGTGGCAGTATTGCTTTTCAGAAGGACTGACTAATGCTAATTTACTTTGTCTTTGCAAACAATTTCTGACGAAATCCAAACTAACGCTGATTTGATGGAGGTGTAGTGCTTTAAATAAACAAGTTGGATCATCGGGCATCTGGAAAGCACCAGTGTATCCAAGATAAATAATCCTCGCCTGCCGTAGACATTCTGAACTTTAGCATTGCATTTGTCCATGTGGTTCACAAGCAGACTGCTCTGCCACGTGTTGATGTATTAGTAGGTTTCCCCGGCTTTGACCCCGGCATATCGGCATTTAACATAGCTACAGCCCACGGCTCCTACATTGAATAATTGAGCTACTTTTGTTTGATCAAAAGATTGATAACACATGAGGGAGGAGGTCTAGTGTGGAAAGTACTTCAGTGATGACATTGCAATACCAAATAGGCCTTAAATAAATGGTTTCACTTCACTTAGCAATTCCGTCTGCAGACCTACACTCTACAGTGTTTACAACTGCTGTTAAACTGAGATCCACCTGCACTTGTCAGTGATTAGAGTACAACAATAAAAACCACATTTCTAGCTTTTGAAACTTTTATTTCTTCCAACAAGTTGTGTCATTTTCTAAAGCAGTTTTGAGCTTTTAGGATTCAGTTCTTTGTTTACATGCCTTTGTTTTTTATTCATTTTTAATAAGTAAAAAGCTAAGTCAACACAAACATGTTCCATTAACAGTATGGAAAGACGGGCCAGGAGAGGGTTTTTAAAATGGAGAACATGGGGAAAGACATAACAGGTTTGAGGGAGGGAAGGTGAAGGTGGGAAAATAAAACAGGAAAGAGATCAAGAACAAAGTCGTGCTTCTTGTGCTGGATCCCTCTGCTCCAGCTGCTACGATGTTCTTTAATGCAAATGGTGGCACAAACCATTTGACAGTGTTTGGGGGCATTTTGGGAGGTCTTTCTTGTTTGATGTTGAAAATGTGTCTGTGCCACACCCCACTAACTTTATTAACGAATAATGTTGGCACTCTCTGTTCCTAGTGAAATCAACATGAAACACTTTTAGCACAATTGCCTCATGACCTGTAGGAATTGTGGTTTGGGTTGCAAGCCGCGTCAACTATTAAAAAAAAAAAAGGCCTCAACCATCTGGTTGATCTCTGTAAGGATTTCATGAAAGGCCTGAGCAGCTGTAGCTGGGTCTCTTGCAGGGAGGCCAGCCAAGCTCATAGTCACAGCTTTTGGGGAGCTAAGCTTGTGGATAAAAAGTGTATTAGCAGCAGCCTTTACTTCTTCAAATCAACCAGAGAGTGTCTTGTGATGTAAAAAAGTATTGCACAAAAACAATTAAATCGCTTATGAGGATATCAAATATTGTAAAAAAAAGGGCACCTATGGCACATTTAAAGTGTCCTCTATGTTTGTTAGAAGATAACAATGTTACTCTGACTCTGTTCTCCAGGTTACCTGTACATAGCCATTGAATACGCTCCCTACGGCAACCTTCTGGACTTCCTGAGGAAGAGTCGAGTGCTGGAGACCGATCCTGCCTTTGCCAAGGAGCATGGCACAGCTTCCACGCTCACCTCCCAGCAGCTGCTGCAGTTTTCTGTCGACGTGGCAACTGGGATGCACTATTTAAGTGACAAACAGGTAGAGTGTATATGTGTGTGTGGCTGCTTGTTCATCTTCTTATTTGGATGAAAAACGCTGCATGACAGACGCTGTTGGAGAAGTCATTGAATAACTAAATACGGTCTCTTCCTGCCGACCCTCTCTTGGTGATAGTTTATTCACAGGGATTTGGCAGCCAGGAATGTTCTTGTGGGGGACAGCCTTGTGGCAAAGATAGCAGACTTTGGCCTTTCCCGCGGTGAGGAAGTTTACGTCAAAAAGACAATGGTGAGTGAATGAGTCATACGCCGCTGCTGCAACACCAACCAACAGCCAGGAGAGGGCACTGTTGTGTTTTTCATCAAGGCTTTCGCAAACAGCTCTCGTACAGATAATGTTTAAGTAAATATCTACTATAATTGTGTGACCCCACAGTGTTATCTGTGTCAGTCAACCTGCAGCCTGGTACACAACATTTAATATTTCACTAACCGGTCAGATTTACACACATCTTACATTTTTATGTATTTCGGTTTCATCAGACTGTATACGCGTGTGATCTCGTTGACAAGACATGCTTTAAACCACTGTCTTGTTTGGCTTTCAGGGGAGGTTGCCTGTACGCTGGATGGCCATCGAGTCTCTGAACTACAGCGTGTATACGTCCAAGAGCGATGTGTGAGTGAACAGAGGAAACTCATAAGTCGGATCAACACGATGCCTCACTTAAGCTGTCGCCTTCACCCCAACAGCTCGAGTTTGGTCAGGAGTCTGGTCTCTGGGGGAGTTATACTAGTTGTGTAAGAGTTGTGTAACAGATAAGCACAGGCAGGAAGCCTTTGGTACACCTTAGCAGAGAGACGTTGTACACTATCTACACGCAGTGCACAACAAGCATAAAAAAAAGTGTAGGTCAGCTAACAGAAGACGCGTCAAGGCTGCCGTAGAAGGGGGAGCTGAGTGCATCAGTTAGAGAAACACCGTGAAAGAGTGAGACAAGTGCACAAGATCTAAGACAAAGACCAAGGAAATGGCAAATCCCGCAAGCGACACTTGTCTACTCGTAAGATCTGCCAAATAGCAAACAAACTGCACTTATCAGATTGTAGGAGCAAAGGTGGTTTCATGTTGTTGAGATTCTCAGCGAGTCCTGTCTCATTATCATTACATATTTGTATTTGTTCAGATTTTCAAGATAGATACTGCATTATTTTCACCGGGTTCTAAATACCTTTTATTTCTACTGTGTATGTAAATAAGCAGGTTTGCAATTATGCAGGTTTCTTTACAAAGTTTTGATCTGTAGTTCCAGGTTAATCTTTTTGTTCAGGTGTGACCAATAAAACAATGCCGTTTTCTCTCCAGGTTTACTTTACAAACATTTAATTCCGTGCATTTTCTCCCCCAGGTGGTCTTTCGGTGTTCTCCTCTGGGAAATAGTAAGCTTGGGTAAGTAAGCATGCAGCCTGTGGTGGTCACATGACAGTGACAATCCTTACCATTGCTAAACCCAAAACCATCAAAACAGCATCTTTTTTTCTGTGTGTGTGTGTGTGTGTGTGTCAGGTGGCACCCCATATTGTGGGATGACATGCGCTGAGCTTTATGAAAAACTGCCACAGGGCTTCAGGATGGAGAAACCCAAAAACTGTGACGACGAGGTGTAAGTATTCAGCAACTAAAAATGAGCTTATTTGGTCTTTCGTTCCTCTGTTCCATCTTATTCATCAATGTCTATTTCTCTAGGTATGAGCTGATGAAACAGTGTTGGAGGGATCGGCCCTACGAGAGACCCCCCTTCTCCCAAATTTCTGTCCAGCTCAACAGGATGCAGGAGGCCCGCAAGGTAATGCTGCGTTCACACCGGTGGGAGAACAGGAAGACGTGCTCAATACTAGTGGAGGGTAGCTATCTGAGTGAATATCACTCCAAGTTAGCAGTTTTTGCCAAAACATACGATTGCAATAGTTATGTGGAATTAATATTTACGGCATACTACAAATAGTTACATCAGATAATTGTAGTCCAACGGTTTTCTGTTGAAATTCATTATGACGAAATTGTAAGTTTGAGGTGTACTGGCATTTCTGTGGTTCTTCTCCTCTCTGAGTGTGAGCTGTACACAGTGACATCAACAGCTTCTATACATCTTCCAGGCTTATGTGAACATGGCTCTCTTTGAGAACTTCACCTACGCCGGGATAGATGCCACAGCCGAGGAGGCCTGACCACCAGCCCCCACAGACCCTAGCATGTCACGTAGCCCCAATAGGAAGCCCCGAGGATGGTCGCCGCGTTACTGCCGCCCCCCGGCCGCTCGGCGCCACGACAGGAGGACCAGGCGCTCTACCAAAGCCACCAAGCTATAGACGGAGGACTGTGAAAGGACACTGTGTGGAGGTATCACAGGTATTAGGAGGAGTATGGCTAGGCCTTGGATGGATAGATGCGATTGCCACCAACCTTTTCGGGAATACTGACCCCAGAGCAGTCCAGGATAAAATACACAACATTGTACCTCTTGCAGTTTCAAAAGTTACAATGCTGAATGTTGTTGTTTTTTTTTAACCTGACTAAGAGGGGATGTGACAAATAAGGAGCTATTTGACTTGTTAAAACACCACGGGGTCTGTGGGTTGTCCACACGTGGCTTTACTTTCCCTCCATTTGGCCAAATGGAAAAGGACTTTTCTGTGAACATGAATATCAAAGGACACAGTGTGAATCACAAATATTCAAGTTCTCAGACTGTTAGAAAAGGATACAAGAAACATACATGCACTTAAACTAGCCTCGTTTCTGCCATTTGTGTCTTTAAATGTTTGCCTATCACTGCCATGTGAATGTAACTACGTGTGTATATATATTATATATATCATGGATGTATCAAAGCCTTATTCGAATGTAGTCAAGGATACTGACGGACATTAATGCACCCATGGTAGATGTTCCAGGTGCTGCATGTATTGGTAAAATGTTACCAATACGAGGCAGATCACCGTTAGACTGCCAGCTATCAACATTATAGTTTACCTTTAACATATACACATATGTATGTACAGTATCCATTGTATGATCATGTACAGTACGTTTCCACTACCTGGTTCCTTGAATAAAGGTGTTGTGTGGTGACTGGACTCATCACCACATTGATGGCTGTTCTATTGGCACAAGTCACGTTTTCAGTTATGAACAGATGTTGAAGCTAGCAAAGATTATTTAGTTGTTGTTGTTGTTGCTGCTGGCCTGCTCAAAAGTGAGCAATTCTGGGAAACCACAGGTCAGGCTGCTGGGGGGCCAAAGTCTCCTCTCAGAGTTCAGGAACACTGATACCCGGCTGCACGGAGCTGATCTGTCACTGGGTTTCCTTCACAAACCAACCGCAGGCGCATAACAGTCTGTCAAATGTGGTCTCGGTGGCCCGGCTTCCTGAGGACTCGAACACAAAGACACAACTGTGTGTAAAGCTGTTGCTCTATCGGAACTAGTGGAACCCCATTTTGTACCTAATTACACACATTCGGTTATTCAGTTTGAGGAAAAGGCAAACATAACAAAACAATAATCGAATTACTTCCAACAGCTATTCTTAACCCCCCCGGCCCCAAAAATAGAAATTTCGAGTGGGAAGTTTGGTGTAAGATATTAAAGGTGTTTAGGCCCTGAGAGCGGGTGGCGTGGGGGTCAGGGATGTGGGGGGGGAAACGGCATTAAAGCTGGTAAGGAAAGTGTTTCCTAGTGTGATGGGGGGGTGTTGACAGTGCTGCTTTGCGGGGTAAACCTCTGCTCTGCTGAGAAGGTTAGAGACCTCTTTACTTTATTGTAGATGCAGAAGCATTGTGTTTGCCAAAGGGTTAGGGGAAGTGGCCGAGGTGGGTTGGATGTTCATGTTTCTCTGGAGGTAGTGGCTGCTGTGTCCATCTTGTCTGCTGTTTCAGACCCAATTATGTTGAGCAGAGTAAAGGTTACCAGGCTGTTCATTCAGCACACATGAGAGTTTCATATATGGATAACAGTCTATATATTATATTGTGTATGTATATTTAACAAGAAACGATAATCATGACATTTTGATAGCAACATGTCATTCAACCACTAAATAACATAAACTTGAATGAATTCTATGCGCCTAAACAATCTGTTTGTTAAATTGAACTGAATTGTAAGAAAAATTCATTTAGGAATAGGTGATACAAGCATTTGTTTCGTGAGGTTTTTAGATCATCGGATGTTTAATGTTGCAGGTACTTGATGTTTTTGAAGGTGTCCTTTTAAATGTTTATCTGTATTTAGAGCAAGGAAACAATGTGCAAACTCAGGCAGGTGATGGACTGAAACATTTACTAGGCTCTAACAGCAGTTAAATCTCCTATTTGTTATTGGGTACAATACAGAATGTTTGAAACTAGGAAATCACTCATTTCTGTTTACTCTGTTTTTTTTTTTTTAAACTGCCTGGTTTGGTGCTTTCTTCCACTCAGCTTTTAACAAAAACACTTCCTGCTTTAAGCCCAGCCAAGCCCTCTAGTCTGATCAACCCCAACCACACACAAAAGACAACACACACACACACACACACACACACGAAAGAGAGCTTTGTTTGTTTAGGTGCCATTATGGTTTAGGATACACAATACCTCGATCCACGATGAATTTTCAGCGCGGGTGGGCGATCCTCGTCATGAGCGCGTGGACACAAGTGGGCTTTGTCGCTGGGATACTTTACCAGGATGGACCTGTCAGTCATCTCTCAGCTGAAGGTAGGACTTTTACAATAGATTGGTTAATAGCAGAATTGAACTATACAAAAACAATGTTAAGTCCAATTAATGGCTGTGGCTTTTTATTTACTGTTGCTTTGCTCTGTTAACTATATGGCACATAGCTACAAATGTCACAAAATATGTTGCTATTTCAAGTCATGGGATGTTCAGTTCTTGGAAAATATATGCTGGGTAGAAAGTAAAGTAAAAAAGTAATATCCTGGCAATGAATGGTTCCAAACAAACATTTGTTGCCACAGTTTAACATCGTGTTACCTAAAACATCTTTGTTTTTTCCTCATTTCTGGAGCAGATGTTTTGCTCTTAAAGGATGAGAAAGATCCCAAATGTTTCACCCGCACAGAGCAGGATTTTACCTGCTTCTTCGAGAATGCAAACAACAGAACTTATGATTTTTTCTACAAGTTTTCCAGGTACGTTTGGGATTTTGTAAATTAAAGTTAACCCACAGTAGATCAACATGAGATTGAATCTTATTTGTTTCTGAGTCCTGTTCTCAGAGGAACAGTTTGTTGATATTTTTGCAAAGTTCTCTTTGCTCAAAGAGTCTTTTATAATTTAATAATATCTGGTTGAATTTAATTTTTTAAACTTTAAATTGCTACTATTAAATATTATCATTCAATTTATTTAACCAAACCAAATATTTGTTTAATCTTTCACTTAAAATGATGTTATTTTATGTCTCCTCTTTGAATTTTCTATGTTACTTTGCATGCAAGTCAAACATTTTCAACTCCACCTCCCATTGTGAGAGGAGCGTTTGATTTATTGCTTACAATCTACCACCATGTCAGTTATTTGTGTCATTTATTCCAATCAAGCCTTCCCGAAAAGAAAAGATGTGAAATGTCGGTCCAGAGAACAGATGTTGGGACTTTACTCCACATCTGCTCATTTCCTGCGTCCGATGTTCTCTTGTATGTGGACGTACACGTTGAAGTGGTGGAGCGAAGCACCAACAGCAGCCTCTACAGTCGCACACTGTGTGTGGAGGACCACTGTAAGACTTTCATCTTTATCTCTAAAATAAAGCTTATGGAAATGAACTAGATGCAAACCTTCAGTTAGATGTCTTAGCCTGATGTGTTAAGTTATCAATATCAATCAGAAAAAAATCATTTGAATAATCAATTATTTAAAAATACATTTTGAAAGTGTTCTACGAACATTATGATGGATATTCAAGAATGTATGTTGTTGCAGATAATATACTAACAATACAATACTAAAGCTAATAATTACATAAATGTGCTGCCAAGTTTGGATTTAAATTTAAAGTTACTACTTGTGAATTGATGAAAAAACAAATATCAACTATTCTTCCATCAACACAAGATGATGCACTCACTGATTTGATTTGAAAAACTGATATAACGACTGTATTTGCGTAATTGTTCTGGAAACTGCTAAGAAAAGGCCATAAATAAAACCTACTCTGTAGTTAAGGGTTGTAAAGTTTCACGAGGCTTAGATTACCTGTGGCTATAGGCACTTTCATACCAGTATGACGAGTTTCACTACAATGAAATGGTTATTATGGAGACCAACATGAACATTAAAGGGGAAACGGGTGGCGTGGATACCTAATAGTACACGTCTCCATTCTGCTCTCTGGATCTGAGATGTCAACGGACCCTTTTGTAAATAGACAATACTTCTCTAGCATTACTGATAATAAAAGTAATTCTAAAAAAAAGACCAAGCTCTCAATTTCTGCAAGATTACGGGCCCCAACCACAACAGACCATTTGTGCCCTGTGTAACAAAGAGGTCCTCAAATCAATGTACCACCCAATGAAGTCTCGTGGGAATGAATAATAAAAAAAACAATAAGGAATATTTTTCTACCTTAGACCCATAGAGGAGGCGCAAGGGAGGAGGCGTGATTGTTACTGCAGCGTTGGCTGATTCTCCCACGTTTAACGGTCATGTTTCTTCTCCAGATCTCCTGGATCCACCCTTCAGTGTGTCTTTACTCCAAAATGGCCAACCAGGGCAGCTGCAGGTGTCATGGCGAACCAATGTCTCAAAATACTGTGAAGAAGATATAACGAGTAGGATTCAATACTCATCCAAAGGGCTGGGACAGCAGAGCGTGGAGGTACAAAAAGTCAAAGTCCTGCTTAATAAGACAGTTTGTGTATTATTTTAGTGGCCAGCATGAGTTCATGTGAATATCATAAAAAGCCATAGTATAGTATGTTGTGGAGCCCTGGATCTAAAGAATATACAAATTAATCTTAATTATACAATTACAAAATGTCAATGCACTTGAAACACTGAGTTTTTGCTTTTCTCAAACCTCCTGTCAATTGTTTAAATACAAAGCTTAGTTTGTTAATCTTAGTAACATTAATTAAACCATAATCCTATGAAGTAGCAAATAAAAAAGAAAACCAGAGAATATTATAATTATTTTGAAAATGATTTTTGGTTAATATATATTTTTTAAATATATAATCTATTAATTGTTGATGTAATCACAATATATCAATGTTGCTTCATAACTAGGTCTGTATAGGTATTTACAAAACAAAGTTCAATGAATCATTTTGTATGTTTTACAATATTTCTAATATAATCTTTTGTGATTTCTACAAACAAAGGACAGCAAGATTCTGGACTCTCTGGTACCTGGGGAGGAGGTTGACGTGCAGGTGACCATCAAATGTGCTTTAAGTCCGAATACCGGACACTGGAGCAGCTGGTCCCAGCCCGTGCGAGCCATGGTTCCCCAAAGTGCAGGTGAGCGAGCGGAGGAGCACTCACCTGGGGCCGCGGCCACGGACGCATCACTCTTGAAAGAGAACGGTCTTTTCTTCTTTCAGATGATATTTCTCTAACGTGCTTCACGGCGGACCTGCAGAGGATCACCTGTCGTTGGAATGGGAGCAGATATGGTCAAGAGCATGTGTATAAAGCTTCATACAGAACAAGGTCCATTACTCACTACCTTCCATCATTGATAATTGTATAGTACATGCTAGAAAACCACATTAGTTTGAGCATGAAATAATGTTGCAATCTATTTAGTTTGCCATCACCTTCTCTGCACCGTTCCTTTAACATCGTTGTCCATCCTGAGGCGGGGGGGGGGTCGTCAGTAAAGACAGCCTGTTCACTTCTCTGGGTTCTGTCTGCTGAAAACACACCACCGACACTCGCACTCGATTACGATTATATTATTATATTACAGTGACGTTTTGGAGTCGACGCGATGGACAGAGTGTCCGGCTGATGAGAATGTGACCGAAGTTTGCCATTTTCGTGGAGAAGAGTTCAAAAGAACGAGAGTGAAGCTGAGCAGCACCACGGCTCCTCTCAGCAGAACCTTCTATAGTCAACAGTTCACTCTCAGCAACAGCGGTGAGGGATTTTCTTCTGGGTGTTTTAACTCTATTTCTTCCTCCTGATTTTGTTATCTAAAGAGTACTTTTGATGTGATTGCAACTGAGTCGGATTCCCTTGCGTGGTCTATTCATAAATTGTGTGTGCCTTTTTTTTGGGGGGGGGGGGGGGGTTTAGTCAAAACATCCCCACCACACCATCTGAAGGCAGCATTGGAGAGAGACAAGCTGTGCTTGAAATGGGAAGCGCCTCTCGCGTCTCTGTCTGCTCACCTGCGGTACGAAGCCAGCTACCGGCTCAGAGCCGCTGAGGCCTGGATTGTAAGACTTCCTTTGCAGCTTTGTCATTTTAGGTTTCATCTTTGTGCAATAGTACACTAACAATAACAAAAGGTAGGCTGTGTGTGGTCAATATAACCACTAGATGACACCAAAGAAAGGAGTATTACAATACAACTGCTTAAAGTGACACATTTCAAAGTTATAAACTTTACTTATATTACCAAGCTGGATACAGGAAAATAATTTAACCCGCCAAGAGAAAATTAGTCAATTGTTTGTGCAAACAAAAAAGTATGCATTCAAAATAATGCATTAAAGGGTACATAAATACATATTTCAAGGTAAATGAAGACCGCAAATTGAGTTCAGTGTCCTTTTATGCTTTGTGTCCCCAGACGATGTCCCTGAAGGGCCCTCAGACAGGAACATGCCTAGAGGTTCCAGCAGGTAGCGATTACAGCTTTAAGTTCAGAGCTAAACCGAACGGGTCCACTTACTCTGGATTCTGGAGCGACTGGTCAGATGTGCTTACTGGCGACACCCCTGCTGATACAGGTGAGATCCCACTGAGGCGGACAAAAGTCAGTGTAGAACAAACATTTAGTAATCCCCATTGTTATATATATATATATATATATATATATATAGGATTATTAGACCTATGAAACTCAGACATTTGTTACTAATTGATTACATTAAATAACCTTTACAGGTGCACTGCTCATGCTTTGTGTAGCTGCGTTGATGCTGATTATTGCCATCATTCTCATCTCCGTGTTTTCCACACACCTTGGGTAAGAACAATTCAAATCACAAATAGTCATGTAAAGTATGTGATGGCGTCCCTAAAGTTCTTTTTCGATGGGCACCATTAAGTAGTAGCAGCACTCGCATTTATTTGATTAAATAAAACTTTCTATCCAACTACTCTTAGGATCCAACACATTTGAACAGTCATTTTATTTACATTGTTTAAAGATTAATTATTTTTTTTGTCTTTTTTTTTTACAGGAAACTCAAGCTGTATTTTTGGCCACCGGTGCCCAACCTTGAGAAAGTCCTACAAGGATTTCTGACAGAGGTCAATGGCGCGCAATGGGTATTTAAATCAATAACATAATACATTTACCAATACTTCAACGGTGAAGTGTTTTTTTTTTTTGCCAATTAAGCCAGAAAGATGCACCGTACCTACAAACGCTGTTAAGAATTATTTCTATTTCATTCAGACATCAAATAGTCATTTCTTCATCAAAGGCTGATGTACTGATGTTTACACTCAATTTTCGAGTTCTACCTTGTTAAAAAATTCCATACTGTGTGCTTGCACCACAGAATGCTCCGATGATGGCAAAGCAAATCTCTGACGAAAGCACTTCCTCTCTGGTGGTCATCATGTCAGAAGACGAGGATTCCCCATCTGGGAAACCTCCCGGCGGATCCACCAGGCTCCTCCCGACATTAGGAAGGCCGCTCTGCAGCGAGGAAACGCTGGCTGGAGGCCCCAGGAGTCACGTGACCTTCCCAGACTACGTGACTCTGAACAAAGACAGCGTCGTGCTTTGCCCAGCGGGAAACCAGTACGTCTACGAGGAGGAACGCCCCGAGGCGCGCGATGACCTTTTCCAAATATGTCACAGCTCCTGCACGGCCGGCAGGGACCTACTCAATCGCTCCTACCTGCCTCCGCCTGGGCCTGCAGACGCATTCACCTGCAAGGTCCTTGATGCACGGGGGCCAGGCAACCTCTATACCAATTTCCCCTGCAGCTAAATGTACAGAATAAAAGCCGCAGAAGCTTTACCGTGTTGTTACAGTAAAATGAGGATTCATTTTAATCTTAGGATACTCTCTCCCACCATTAGTCTCTATGTAAGGTGGACAAAGCAACATTTAAGACAATAACATTTCTATGAGGATAAGGCCTCCTATACTGTAATATTACTTCTATATTAGTAATGATATTTACATCAGAGCAAACACTGCATCAACGCTGCTGCCGATTTACGTCCACAAGAGGAAACCAGAGATGACGAGATGTTTGGCGATGTTACAAGAAGACATGTCTTAAGAACTGTTAACAAGTGGTATCCTAGAGTTAGTTTACAGTACCTTGGACCAAACAACTTCAATGAGATTTGAGAGGATGCCATAATGCTAAATGTGTATATATGTGAAAATAAAGGTGAAGGTGCCATGGGAGATTGGCACCATTTCACCAGTTATCAGTCCTGCAGAATTAAATAATTTCTTAGCTTTTTAGTGCTATATACAGGTTTACATTTTCTTTCAATAAACAATGAAAAGTTTTGTCTTCCAGTTGCATTATTTGTGAATAATTTGCACCTTCATCACAATGCAGAAGAAGAACGAAAGCATCTTAATGATCCTCTGCATTTAACCCGTCCCACACAGTGGGAGCGGTTGGGGGTTGGGTGTCTTGCTCTGGGACACTTCGAAGTGGGACAGCAGCCTTTTTTTCAGCCATCCACCAAATGCATTATTCCCCATTTACATTTGGGTGCCACTAGGTGGCAGCAGAACTCAACGGGACACGGGTCACGTATCTGTTGCCATGGTGAATTCTTTCTGAGACAATTGTGCTACTCAAAATCTAAAATAATATATCTGAAAAGCTGTGGATGAAATTCATTACCATGAAATAAAAGTTAACATCCGCAACGGGGGATAATCTGAACATTTGAAAATAATCACAACGCAGTTGAATACTAAATGTACATTTATTACACAACTAGACATGGGGCTAAATTTAAGATCGCTCAAATAATTATTACTCCTAATTGATATAAAATAGAAAAAAAAGATTGTTGTAATAAGGTCAATCACAACATCATGACAGCTGCGATGAGTGAGGGGATTAATAGAAGCACTAAACCCTCAAATATTTTCAAGAGCAGTTACTCACAGATCAAAAGCCCAAAATGCAATCAATGCTTTGAATCGACTTCAGTGAAAAGCTTATGGCGCCCCAGAGCTGTACAACCAATGGGCCATTTGGAGCATTGGGGAAAGGGGGCGACAACGTTGATGAAATCCAATGATCGACAGTGTATTGATCAGACTGTGCGACTGGTCCAGTCTGCTTCAAACCAGTACTGGATGCTCTGCCTCTCTGCTATAATCCCGCATTTCATTTCTGTAAAATATATTACCAGTGCCACACTTTAAACGGCAGGCCCATTACATTTAGTGCGTTTGCCAGACGGTGTGATATCATAGCCATAAATTAGCAGGGATTGTCTATGAGGCAATAGGAGAGTGTGTGGGGGAGAGCTGCAGTGTGGAGAGCGGAACAGAAAGAAAGAAAGAGTTGAAAAGAGTCCGTGTTTACTGGTGTACAAGCTTCTCCTCCCAACAGGAATTCTTTCCATGTTCGGTCACTGCCCACTTGCCCATATGCAAACGTCTACAAAAAGGGGGATTGAATCAACTCCTGATGTCATTTTATCAACTGTCATTTACAATCCCGCTGAGAAAAAACATGCTTTTCACATATGATGTGCTTCAACATGTCAACGTGTCCACAGCGCATGGACAGTTTGTAGTTACATACTTCATTCTACTGTCTATCTATACTCTATATCTGCAGGCCTCAAACGTGAATTCTGCAAAAACAGAGATAGGGCCACCAAAACAGAGCACAGTTAACATCAGTTAAACTCCTGTTTGCAACCACCGCTGTGAACCCACACAGTGGCTGGCTTGTTCTGCACGCCAAGTATTGTTGCAATCACAACAACAATACAAGTTGCGCATCAAGGAGAGCAGGGGTGTTGTAGTGAAACAAAGATTAGTTGATCTTATACCATTTCCCACAGGTGCAGCTTGTATCTATCCACTGTAGGGTCAGCACAGATCAATGCATGCGTCCATATATGAATCTAAATGAGGGCTCACCAGGGGGGGACGCCACATTAATTCACAAAATGAAAACAGATGGTCCTTGAGGAGTAAAAGCAAAAGGCTACTGAAGCTCCCGTACAATCAGAACCAATGAATACCAAGTGAAAGTCATGGAAAGTAAGAGCACACACGGTCTCAATGGCAGTTTCACATCAATAATAATGAATCATAGCACTGCAAACATACCTACTCCTCATATCTCCTGTAAGCTTTTCATGAACTGTACTTTCAAAAAAAGAGATGAAAAAAAATGAGTTAAATTGGGGTCATGCATTTATATAAAATACAGAATTGCAAGTGTATAGTTTTGAAATAATGTAGATTCGAGAAATTTATTCAGCACCATTAGTAAAGAAGCAGCAATATTTCTCACATATTTTTGGTTAGCATATTACAGAAGTAGCAGAATTATTTTTCCTTTCTTATTCTCTTGCTCCAAAATACTGTTAAACAACCACAACTTGGTTTATGGTCAACCAATAAGTAGTTTTAGGACTAATTAGAGTAGCTAATGTCAAAACAAAAATATTTCATGCCCCATTATGACTTGTATTCAGTTTTTGAAAGAAAATGTTAGTTCATTCAAGTCAAGAACAAAATTAGACTAATTTGACCATAATTTCTCATTTCTTTTTATTATAGAGACGACATTAACACAAAGCTAGGTGGGTTTTACCTCAACTGATCTACTTCAAGTAAATTAAATGAAATTTCAGCGTTTGGAGGGAAAAGGGAGACCAGATTTATCCCCCATGTGACGATTTATATTTTTGCTGTAGCCCCAAATAACTTCACCATCCTTCCTCTCAATCACACTATAGTCTTGATAAACCCCTGGATCCGTGTTGAATGAATACGCTCTGTCTAGGTTACCATAGGTTGAGAGACCCCCAAAATCAGATGTTGGCCTTCTTATTGATGAGTATGGAGCAGCATGTGAGGGCCCCGTCCACTTTGACCTTCTGCATGTTGCACACAGGGATCAGCATGTAGTCCTTCAGCTTCTCAAACACCTGCGGGACACACACAGACATGACCATCAGCGGAAAAAACCTCCCGTCATCCTGCACCCGTAGATCATTCCAACCAAAAGGTTCAAATGAAATGATGTCCGCTGAAATTCAACAGATCGCCGGTCGCTGGAATGCTGTGATACAGTTGGGAATCGAGAATTTGCTACAGTGCAATATGCTATAGACACCGTCAGCGCATCAGCTGTGATCCTCTGCCCCCCGGACACAGCACCTGTGGGCCGGTGTTTCGGGCATCATTGAGTGGCACTGAAACTAACTTCTTTAGGAGAAGACTGACGTAGCGCTCAGTTGGCGGTGGTTATATGAAAAGGCAGAACTTATGCCACTCGGAAGTTTGTTTACGCCATCTGACAACTTCATGAGTAACGTCATGTGAACACCCTGCCCAAAGGGAGACACAATATATATATAAAATAAGATGGGAGTGAGAACTATTACGACATCCTCAAAACGACCCTCGTAAAGTAGTGCGTCACCCTGTGGACTTTTTCCAGAAGAAAACCAGTGTTTTCCTACAAGACTTCCAAACCGGTGTATTTTTTCCTCTTTAAACTCTCATTTCAACACTGCTGTGATACTGAGCGACGCCTTGAGGCACAGCCAGAGGGACCAGCTCGACAAATTCTCATCTCGTGATGCAATATGGCTGACGAAGCTCCTGGTGATCTAAACTACATGTTTAAAGTCACCACTCCTGTGTGCTTTCTAACTCTTGACTCTTTTGTACCTTTTCTGAACACGTTCTATACAGTTTTCATATCAATGCTTTATTCCAAACGTCAGTATTGGATAACAGTTGATGTTTAGCTTGAGCACTAGATGAAGGGATCACATAAAAAAAAAAAAAGATTTACCACCATAGTCAATCAGACATCACCCATTTTTGTACTGCTCTCAGTACACCAACCTAAATAAAAGCTGTGAAGCTGCAAAGATTAAGCCGGAATATAGATCATCTTAAAGATTTCCACAGACAACCTTTCTGACTAAATGAGAAAGAAATTAAATAAGAAAATATAAACTTGGCTGTAAATATACATAATGCCACTGTCAGCTGTAATTGGTAAAAATAAATCCCTTCCTGGCATTATGAATACAAATTTAAGGCATGCAGGGTTGTATTTCCTCACCACAGGCTTTGGCGTTTTTGGTTGGCCAGGGTTTTGTGTCACATGACCCTCTCCTTTTAAAAACTAAAACATTTTGCATTAGCTAATTACGAGCGGTAGAAACCCCCTTTACATGTTACTTTGTCATTGAAATTATGCTTATGGCATATTTACATGTTGTTTTCTGAATAGTTCTCTACAGGTGATATTTATGCATTGGGTCCGTAAAGCTGCCATATTTTAAGTTATTAAAAGTTATTGCGGAACTCTTATGTAACTTCACAAGACAAGTAAAAATAGCCAGGGACAAAGATTTGAGTTAGAAAGCAGCAGAAGTCTTGCAGAGTGACCCCGTAGTCACATTTCCTTTGGTACATACTGTACAGCAAGGCATGATAGGCAACTCTCAGTGCTTATTTTTACACCATTCCTGGTGGGTTTGAACATTAAAAAGGAAACAGGATCATGGAACTAACATGCATTCCTCAAAGATTTCTCAAAATGGTTCTTCCAATGGATTTTCCAAAGCAAGCGACATGAGATACACAAATAGATTTTCCTTCTGCTCAAGTTGAATTCCCTCAGTTAATCTTTCTTGGAAAAAAGCTCGCCACTGCTGCCGATTTACGTCCAAAGACGTATCATTTCTGAATTCTTCCCTCTAAAAATAGATGGGGGAGGTAGGGGTTTTAACCACAGAGTACATTGTGAGGTCTGAGAACTGCCTCTGCAGATTGCAGGGTGCTGGTTTGGATCCTGTGAGAATCCTTTACCCTTGTTGTGATGAGGAGTGACCCCCAAAGGCAAAGAGAGACAATAATATGACACTCACGATCAACTACAGTGGAAAACAAATTGCAGGCGTCCTGAGGGAATTTGCAAGTGAGTCACACCGAGGCTCATGTAGTAGCGCTTGAGCGCCCACTTCAGGCCTATGTGTTTTGCAACGTGCGCGAGGTAAACAAGCCGCACTGAGGTGAAAGCACAGACTGCTTGTCGCGGGAACTGAAAATGGGAAATTGCGCTTTTCCTTGTCATGCACATGCATTCACGGGAGCGTCAAGGGCAAAGAGGGAGTTTCCCATAAGGAGATGGGAGGGCGCCTAATTATGTATTCTGCAGTACGTGCAGTATTACAGTTGCTGGAAGAAATCAAAGATGAATCTCCGACTCAGCGTTCACATTCCGTTGCAGCAGTTGTTAAACTCCAAACATCAGCAGTGGGAATATCGCGGTTAGCGCCCACCTGTATCACACCACAAGTACTTCACCCTTTGCTACAGCGCACTAGGAAACACATACATTACCCCACCAATAATAATTAATACATATATATGTTTTTTTTTACTTTGGCTGATCCATGACAGAAGGTTGATACCTCAGGCATCCTGAACCAGCATGAAGTACCTTACAGTTCAACAAGTAACACAAGTGACACAAACAGTTCATAAGAGGAGGTCATTTCACTCCCATCAGGAATTGGTGCTTCATTCTTTTGAAGATACATTTTGGGCATCTATAGTAATCCTCACACCTTTAGGACTGTAAGAGAATGCCGTCGTGCGCATCAGACCGCGTTACTGTGCGCGCTTGCATGTGAAATAAGCCGAGCGTTACCTTTGCACTTTCTGGATACTGCTCTGCGGTCGGGTGCAGGAGCACATGTCCCTTGTTCGGTAGATTCATGTAGATGCAGTTGGCAGCGAGGTCATCCGGCACCGTCAGTTTGTCATAGCGATGGTCACTCATTTGCTGCATGATCTACACACACACGGACGGGAGACAGACCGGAAATAGACATTGAAATAAACGACTTATCAGGCACTCTGAGTGTAAAGCAAGGCCACGACACCAAAAGCAGCACCGCATCTTCCTGCTGGCCAAACTCACTGTCGGGGCCCGGGGGGCCTAAATGGAGAACACAGCAGCAGACGGACATTCTTTCTCGGCAGATGTCACATATTTATGTAATCTGAAAGAGTTGAAAGTGCAACGGAGTGGGGGGGGGGAGCGAGGCTGAGAAGACGCCCACGCTGCCAAGTGGAAGTCATGGTTGAGGATGTTATGACCAGAGGAGAGACAGGTGCCTCTTAATGTTTATGAGTAGAACATCTGCGGACGGATACCTCCGAGACGAGAAGGGGAGGTGGAAAAAAAGAAAAGAATTCCAAGCATCAACATTCAGAAAAGGAATTATGAGAAGTAAGATTTTTGTACCAGATACAGACATCCCGTATGCATTTTTAATGCTCCTCCTTTTGTCATCAAAGGCAGGATCATTTGGCGGTATGCGGATGATTTTCAGGCAAAAACCGTCACTGGTAAAACTATCAGATACAAATGCTACCTACGGGATGACAACAAATCCAAAATACGAAATGCATGACGTCTCGCATGAGGCACATAGATTTGGCGGAGTGTCTCTAAGCGACTGAGACGACACAAACTCAAACATGGGAGGAAAACGTGAGATTTGTGAGCACAATGGGCTTTGTGGCCAATGACTGACCCTCTGGCTCTGTTGCAACTGGGGAGATCAGGACGGTGTTTGCCGCGACAGAAAAAGCCTTTTTTCTTTGTTAGTTGTATAGAAATGTGGAATATTTTGCAGTTATTTGTGTATTTTGCCATTCAAATATCCTCGTCTTTTTAAAGAGGGCGAGCTTCAATGATTTGTGCTCTTGTTTGTTTGCACCAGATGTTTTTTGGGACATCCCTCGATATTCCTTTTCCCAAGTAGATGGATTGTTTTTTTTAAATCATTGGTCTGGATGGGAGGAGCATGATGCTACTTACAATTTGATAATGAAAGGAATTATGCGCCATGTAAATGATGCCTACTGATCCAACCCAATATCAAATGTGCAGTAGTAATATAACTAATATGGCAGAGCTTTCTTCAATCAGCCAGCAAACAGGAAGGCACAGACGTGATGTTTCTGGCAGCGGCATCACTGCTTGGCTCAAAGAAATTTAAGAATAATTAAATGGGATTAGAATAGTTAATCGTTAAAAACAAACCAAGGAATAAGTTCTTCCACAACTTGGGTCGTCTCTTAATCTCTCTCTCTCAATATAAAGCCAACACACAAATGTTGCCCCAACGATGTAAAAAGAAAAAGGCATAGGCGGGAAATCGTGTTGTACGCCAGCACAGCTTTGATAGCTATGATGTAACAGTAGAAAAGAACAGTCCCTGCAGATGACAAAGTAAACTATCTGGGAGCTGACATAAGCCATTTCCAAGTGCAAGGCAGCAGGGTGGAGCCCAGCAAGTGCGTGCACATAATGTACGTCTGCACGCGTGTAACCAGACCGGACACATTCCCATGTCACTGGTGGGCGTGTTAGGTGATCGCAGCGGCCCTGAACGAAAACACGGTCCATGTGTGTGACCGCCAACACGGCCTCTCACACACAGGGGGGGGGGGATTAGGAGCGGTAGAGGGGACAATAAATGTGGACTCCGACAAAGATCACAGTTCCCGCTTCACTCAGTGAAAACCGAGTGAAGCGGCAGAATTTCACTGCGCTTTGTTCTGATCCGCTCAGAAAAACAAAGTGAAGAAACAAGTCGGTTCTCAGTTCAATGTCAGTGTGGGCAACAACTCATCTATTTTTAATGCCTCGGAGGTAATTTAAACTTATTGAAACATCTGGGTTCATGAATGAATACAAATTGAAGGCAGGCATGTTATTGTTGGGTTTTTAAGCAACTCTTAGATTAGATTAGATTAGACTACCAGAAGCTTCTGCTCACATGTAGTCAAGTTTGCTTCAGTTGTGTGTCTTTATAATGTTTGTAAGCAGGATATGTTTTTTTTTTTTTCAAACTCAACTCATCCTGAACTTCACTATGATAACCATAATATGTAGATGAATGATTGGTGAGGATCTAACCCTGACCAGCAATGACCTCACGGATCAGTGAACGGGATGCCAATACAATGAGGTAAAAGTGTGCGAGGGAACAAGAAGCAGTTGCTGCAGATATTTCAGGATGATGACCTCATACCTCAAGCCCGCCAGTGACCGCAGGGGATGGATGACGAAATCCATCCGGTAAATGTGTACTCTCACCCATGGGGGAGCTAAACTCAGACAGGGGACTACACTTCGCCTACAGCAAACATCCCAGATATAGACACAAGAGTAACTTACTTAATAACCACAGGGATATAGATAAAAAGAACTCTAAACCCACACTGCCAACAGCCCAGGGTCTCCTCTCTTGTCTGAATTGTCCCTAAAGACAGACAAAATTAGTCGGGCTCCAACTTTAATGTGTGCAAAGTGTCTTTGTCCAAGTGCACATGGACAAGCTGTCTCATTGACAACTTGTCCAAGAGTTGCATACGCATCCAAAACCAGCACTTTTATTTTATTAAAACAGCATTTACAACATCCCACTAACCCCACAATGAGAACAAGTCATTAAAAGTCCTCTAAAATAGTATCTAATTAGAGCAAAAGAAGGTGACGCAAGCTGTAATTAGAAAGCAGGCAGCCTCTCATTAAGTCTCACTGCTCTTTGCCACTCCTTGCTCCAGTAGAGAGTCAATGATGGAATAAAAAAAATAAAAATGTATGTACAGATTCTGAACTGTGTGTGTTTCAGCTATAGAAAGCCTGACCTCACGCTGGTCTCAAGCGCTTTGCCTCATTAGGATGTGCTGTCCGATGGTCTGGTTTATTGCACCATGAGATGCTATTATGGCTTTTTCTTGAATTAAAGTAACCCAACAGTGTAGAGTTGGGCCAGTAGGGGGAGATATCACACTAGTAGGCAAATAAAAAGGCCTGGCAGAGAGAATTCGTCAGGGCCAAGATGTACGTGTGTGTGTGTGTGTGTGTGTGTGTGTGTGTGTGTGTGTGTGTGTGTGTGTGTGTTAACACATTACATATTGTATTATTGAACTGTATTTTAGTGACTTGTGCAGAGAAAAGGTTCACATACAGTCTTGTGTTTTAGGGATAATTGCTAATTGATTCAGATTGATGGGCTGGGATGAGTTACTCTCTTAATTGTCTCTGTCAGGGTGTGAACTGCCTCTTGTGTGTGTTGAGTTGTCGAGCATCCCCATGGTTTATTTTATTTTTTTAGGACTATTGTGGGATGGAGCTGAGTGAGCGCCAGGGGCTACCCCCTTAGCTTTGCTGAGAATCTGAATTAATGACGAAGGATTAAGGTGACAGGTGGTCTCAATGTAAGGAAGTCTGCTCTGAGTCAACACATGAAATGTCCTGTCTTGTACTGTTATTCTTGCTGAATACTTTCTAAGGAGAAAAAACAGGGCTGTTAATGCCAACCACATCAAGCCAAGAGACGAGCAAAAAAAAAATTATATAAAAACAATGCCACTACATTGATTAAGTGGTTTCTATGACCACATCTGGGCAAGGTATAGAAAAGGGAGGATGGGGTTACTGCACACACACACAACACATACACACACTCCATACTTTGAGGGCTTTCTGCGCCGGTTCACTGGAGCCAATGACAATGAGGCCTGGTCCGCCCATACTGCAGAAGCTTTTCAGGTGCAGCCCTTCCAGCACAGGCACGGTGGACACAGCGTAGTCCTGCCAAACACAACACAATCGATTAGCTGAAGCACAACGCAAATATGAAGGAAGAACACAAGTAACTCTGCCTGCAGTCAAGCAGCGGGAGTCACTTTGGGTTTGTGGTGTCAAACATTAAGAGCCTGCCTCCTCATCGGCTGAAATAATGTAAGCTCGTAGATGACAAAAACAAAAAGACAATGTCATAGCTTAAAGCATAAATATACATATAGTTTCGTCCAAATGAGATCATCTTCTTGAAGGCAGGATTGGATCAGATTGGGTGTAAGAACGTGCAAATCTTCTTTTGTTTGGGACAAGGCTTCACAATCCGCAAAACACAAAGCACCGCCACCCCACTCAGTGTACGTGGAATGCAATATATGTTTTTAATAAAAGAGCACTGTGGTGTTTTTGCAGTATTAAACTGGGTCTAGAGTGGCTTTTTTTTTTTTATGAAATAGCGGTCATCTCAGGGGCAGCAACAGCACGAGTGTCCGGGAGATGATATTTCTGGGCCCAAGGCTCATATGGTTATTAGACAGAGCAATTTGTGCTGCAGGATGTTTCATACCAAATGTAGAAGTATAGAGTATAGAAGTCAATATCATTAGATTCAACACCTCAAATGTTTCATTTGGGACGCTTTAAAATCTTTAAAACATTCTCCATAACATTTAATATTCAGGCGATTAAGTACTGTAAGCAACGTTTAATCACAGAGGGCAACTGTGGTATTTTCCAGTGTGGCGTTTCCCCTGGTTTTGGGGTCTAGGAACAACAATTTCTTATTTTAGTGTATATACTAATCCTTGATGCTGGAGCAGCAACAAAATGGTTTCCCCCCCTTTTAAACAAGACAAACATATGGAAGAACCCTATTCTCCCACTTTGTTTCACTTCCAACTATAAAACTGAGAAAGCCAAGAATGAAAAAAGAAAAATATAGAAGTCTCATTTATGTTCCTGATGCTCACAGTAAGACACCAACAAAGAAAACCTGGTCACCTCTAAATCTCTTAACTTCTCAGAAAGAGAATAAAAGACTTTGTGGACCTTATTTTAATTGTGACTGCAATCATTTCCCACTTTCAACATGATTGATTGAGCGTTTGTGACAAAAAGCCGGAGTTGAGCCCTACAGAGATTTGTAAACCTTAATGTGACACCAAAGTCTAATTTGAATTAGGCAAAACTTAAACGCCCCCCCCCAAAACGTTCCTTCCTGAATGTACGTTCATTCATTTATACGAGCATATTTCTCCCAAAGAACTGACATTCATGTGTTATCTTAATCACACGATATGCTTTGAATAGTTTCTTATGGCTATGAGGTATTGGAAGTAGTGTGTACATTGTACATAGTTATACTCTTGTGTGATATTTTCCATTCGAGTATATACAAAACTTCAAGTCAATGTTTGTAGTGCATCAATAACTCAAATTTAAGCGCCATGATTCACTGAAGTAAGTTTTGTGAATGAACCGAAAAGAATCTTCTTGCCAAAAATTGAAATAAATCCAATAAATCTTTCCTTGGCACTTGTTCAGAAGATACAAAGGGGAATTATGCAATCTGAACTTTCTTAACCCCTTATCCATGAACAAAAAGTTGTAGTTCAAAATTAAAGTCATACTTTTCTTAGAAACTGAGCTAATGTTGAGGGACTGTTGCTTTTCATCTGTACTTGAACCCAGAAAAAGACTGAGCTTTGTTGTTAACGTCCATAAAAGTGTTCATATTCTTGTTTAATTGTCAAATTTGGAGTCCCCACATTTACGTAAAGATGAAAACAACTGCTTTGACTTCTATATTATTCTCACCACACTCATTTAATCAAGAGCCCCATCTGCTTTAACCTCTCCAAGGACCATGAAGAAAAGAGCCTCCACATCTGTGCGCAGTTGTTGAGTGATAAACAAACCTGGCAACAAAGTGACCCCTAATTTGATAATGATAGGGGGGAACATTACAGGAGGAATCAATCTGATAAAAAACGGAAAAAACAATAATGGACGCTCAAGTGATTTTTCCTAGTGTCATTTGCAAGTGACGGATCATTAAGTGCTGTTTTATCAAAGGTAGCCGAAAACACAGGAATCCATGAAGAGGAATTCAAATCAGATACAGACGAGGAAAAGGAAGCGCAGCAATGAGCCCACTTAGGTCACCGTAACGTGGTGAACTCTTAACGCCGTGACCTCTTAACGCCGCGACCCACCTCTGAACTTGTGAGTACTTCGGGTTTCCTCCCTCAGCGCAAAATCCTAAAGCAAAACGCATAAATCTGTAGTATGAAAATGAAACAATAACAGTAACCTAGATAGAATCGGTCTGTGTTTGTGACCCACACCATGAGCCGGTTTCCAGGCTGCAGGCCTAAATTCTTCCAGTTTGCCTGAATCTGTTGTTGCAGTGATGTTTGGGTTATTTCGCAGAACATTTTCTTTGGATGTGTGCGTTGTTGTCAGCTTTCCCCATATCGAGGTCAGGTAACGCCGCACAGGAATTTCTCTCAAGGTGGTCAAAAAAAAAAATGAATAAATACTAAATCAATGAACGCAACCTAGGAGACGGACCTGGCTTAAACACTTACTGTTGCCTTTTACTTTAAGAAAAACCTTGTGAGAACCCCAAAACCAACAAAGCGTCTTTCAATACTTTGACTTCTCCTTCCTGTCTGTGGCACTCCGCTTCAAGCTTGTTTGTTCCTACTGAAGACATAAAAACATTAAATGGAGCGCTGTAGTTTTTTGCTTATACTACAAAAGCCGGGGGGGAAGTAGTAGCCAATCTGGTACACTGGAGGGTATTTTTGTTAAGAGAGGAGAGAGTAGTGTAGCATCATAACAAGGGACATCTGTCTAAAGCTATGGTTTTGTGTGTGTTATTGCTATTGTGAGTCACACGGGTTGGTCTGCTAGTGTGTTTTTGCAGAACAATGAACGGCTTCAGTCTTTTATCAAATTTTACACCACTGCAACATTTAAACTCACCTGAAAGGCATCTGCTAGAATCTCTGCTCCTCTCTGATTGGTCCGTTTGGAAAGGCCCACAAAGAACTCTCGACCTGAAAGTAATTGAAATTGTTTAAGGGTTAACTATAAATTCAATTCACCTTACCTAATTCCATACAATCGTCTCTATGCCCGCTGCGACAATTGAATGCTGCCGCTCACCACAAATGAACGGATGCGTACACAAGAGACCTCACAACAATGCAAGGCTTTGGGCTTGAGCGGGCAATAAGGAAGCCTGGCAGGGCTGCAGCAGCTCACTGGGCTCTCTACATCGCTGCCGAGACTTAACAAAATGAGCCGTTAACCGGGGCCCTGCCAACAGGAAATGTTTCCAGCCACGCCATGTGAAACCCATTTCAGCTGGAAGGAACCAGCACACAGAGCCGGCGTCTAGGAACCCAATTAAGTGCACTGTGCTTTTTCCCTGTGGCCTAGCTGCGCAGCGCAGAAGGGTCTGACCCACATTTCACTCACCATAGGACTGTGCCCACGACTTTCTGCCCGTACCATATTCTATCATCTAATGCCAGAGGGAGAAGAGGCCCGTGGTGAGAGCCTGCAGTCCTGCTTATTCTATTTGACCATAAGTAGTCTACAAGTGTTTGCTACAGAATTAAGGTCTGCTTAGTTTGCTGAGGAAGCAGGTCAGTGCGGTTCCCTCAGAGGAATGTTTGCCCGTCACCATGTTTTAAAAAACAGTCATAGTTGTAAATTGAATCGTGTCCCTTGATTCAAAATAACAGGTGAGGATTCCTGTTTTAATCAGAAACATGCGCGTGTATTTTGTTGCTGCATTAAAATATGTCTCTGATTAAGATGAAGCAATCAGCAATACCTTCTTTTTTAGAAGTTAGTAGTTAACTCTCAAAAGGAAGTGTTATCCTTGATTTTTGGTCTATGATTCATTTTTGAGTTCTCTATAAAGGCTCAAAAAACAAAATATATATATATATATTACGGTCGGATTGTAGATTACAAACACCCCCGGACACACAACTCCCTTCCTGAAAGCGTAGTATGCTTGGATGTTATTGCGGCACTACTATTTCCTTCAACTATGTGATATACCTTGTATGAACTAACAGAAACCTAGGATAAAAAATACCTGTAAAAAGCACATCTCCTCCATCCAGTGTGGCGTTCTCGTCAGTCATTTCCACAATGTTCAGATTCAAATCCTTCAGAGCGGTTTTCATCGTCTCGGTCTGGAACAACCACAAGAACAAAAAGTACATTAAAACATCTGCTGATGCTCAACCAACAGTGGGACGACATAGTAAACTACATCATTAAATGGAAATAAACCATCAGTATTTCCAATCTTTGGGAATAAAATGATACGGGGCAGATTAAAGCAGACATCTATAAACCTCAAAATTGAAAAAAAGGTTTGTGGGCATTCAGTGGATTTCTTTAAGGCACAGTGTTTACCAGTACCCCATACAATAAAAACCATGTCTCCCTCAAAAAGGTTGCTATTTTATCATTTAATGAACCATAAAATAATGTCCTTTTGTGGAAAATAGCCTGAACTAACAACATTAACTAAAAAAAAAGCATCTTCCTGTCCTCATGTTCTAGGTCATCCGTCGTTCACATATTTATTGAGTGGAAGCAAAAGCATGATAACAATAACATACGGATTCCCTGGATGGAAAGGGGGGGGGGGACAAAACACATTTTACCACCGTGTCCTCCCTCCTGAGCTGAGGGAAGAGCAGGTATGTTCTTTTGGCTGAACTGTGGCTGCTCTGCTCTCCTGTCTGACCGCCCAGTGTGATTTCACCTGGCTGTTTTTGGGGGTCCCGCGGGACTAGTTTCCGAGGCCCGCCATGTTAGCGAGAGCATCAGTGTTTCCACAAGCCCATATCTCACTATGACCTCAGCCTGCGCACAGCCCTTTTCGGCGCGCTCAATGCTTCTGCTTCTCCTCATTTGTGGAGAGCCGAGCCATGAGGTCATCCAGGTAGACTGCCATGCACTTCCCAGATAAAGGCCTGTATGTGCACACATGAAAAGACAACTGTCCTTTTCTTATGCACAAATTCCTGTCATGGTAGGATACGCTCAGTTGCCAGTTCAGTAGGTACTACAGTGATCCCCCCCACCAACTTTCCTCCTCTTACGTTACATCCTCACTGCAGGTATTCTAGTCACACGCTTACCTAAAAGCTTTGACGGTAACTGCAGCATGTTTACGCTACTCATTCGGTTTGGTTTCTCGGAATTTTGGCTGGTGAATAAAATGTTGGGTCAGATTCTGAGGAAGTAAACAATCCAGATGACTGAGACAGAAGGTTTGTCATCCTTTGGATTACTGGTCCCAGCTAGCTCATTCTTGCCTAATAACCGATTCATCCTTTTGTTACTCAGTTTAAACCTTTGACCTTGACTGCATGTTTGACATCAGCGAGGCCAGATTTGCCCCCCCCCCCCGTCGGCCGTTTGCCCGACTACTTGGCAACCTGTGATCAAACCACCTTTCCTAACATGGCCGATCCTTCTTCTTCTTCTACAATCACAGTGGTCGTCTGCTCGAGAAATCACAGGACTGTACGAACCAGCACTTTACCTCAGCTTTCTGGTGTTTTCCTCTGACATCACATGAGGTGATGTGACCAAACAGGCGTTTAGGTTCCCTCCTCACTATGTGCATAGCAATGGTGTAAATACAACAATGTGGCCTCTGCTCTGTCTGCTCTGTACGACTGGAAGCTTTTATTGAGAATCAGCCCTACCCAGCAGCACCCCCGGGTCCGTGCAAACACATTTATTTTAAAATGGGATGAAGAATCCCAAGGAAATCAAGACACCTTTTAAAGTTTAATTGGAAAACTACATAACACTGAATCTCATCTCAAATTGTGTCTCAGCGGCTCAGGCTCATTTCAGCAGAGGTTGTTTGTACTGAAAGTATTCAAACGCTCCAGCTGCCATGGAGGAATGCACCTGCCCAGCCACAAGTATCCCACTGGCTCAGCCGGCAACAACGGGCCTGACAGAAGCCAAAGAGGTGGTTTACATCACATGTTGATGCTGCCATCAGCATCGCCCTCATTTATACAACAAGGAGCAGGCCACTGCAGGTCGGCAACCCGCACACACTTCACAAGATCAGGACATCACCAAGTTAGATATGCGTTTGAGTATCGACAAAGAACATACACAACGTACTGGTTTGTGCATACAGAAGAGACCTGATACACTGTTTAAAAGGTTTACGGGGCTATATCACTTTGAGGTAGCAGATCGCAACCAACTGAAAGTACTCCCTTGTGTGTGTGTGTGTATATATATATATATATATTATTTATTTATTTATTTTTTGGACTGAATACACCATATTTAGAAGTTCTGTCTTCTCTCTCTGGCCCTTTTCTCCTTCGTTCCATCACGGACATTCATCCTTTATGTATTTTGCCACATTCTCTCCATCTCTGTTCAGTGGCAGGGTCAAGATCTCTCCTAGTGTGGCTTCTGATGCAGAGTGGCCCATTATCTCTCACCACGAGGGACATCCAATATCAGACCCTGCCTTGGTGCCAACTCACTTTGCCAGCACCTTCTCCCCCCCTCCCGGCCCCCCCACCAACTAGGCCCCTCTCCAGTCCTCTTCCCTCAGCAATGAGGGGGGAAAAAAGAGGAGAGCAAGCAGCTAAATGCTGTTAGCTGGTAGCCTGCTTTGAATGAGAAAGGCCTTTTAGAGCCTGAGATCCCGTAGGTCTGCCTGGTACATTCCTGCCGTTCCAACACAGGACAGGGGAGATGGAACCCAGAGTGCACCGTGTCATTGGAGGCTCTTTACGGACGCCTTCTCCATTTCCTCGGCCTTGATACCAGTTATCGCATTCTACTAAAAAAAAAAAAAAAAAAAAAAAAAGGACCGTCAGTCTGTGCACGGTGCATTTGTCTTGTCGAGGCAATAGAGTACACAACAAAAGCATTCCTGAAAGTCATCCTAGCCGCCCTACACCAGGCGACAAGGTCCCACGCTCCAAAATAATGGGGATCAGCTACAGTTTGAGAATGTATAAATTACATGAAAACAATGGCATGTAGTTCCAGGCAGTTTGGTTGATTAACGATACAGAGAGAACATGAAGCGGTGACACATTTGCTTAAACTGATAACCATCAGTTTAAGTGTGAGCATGTTGTATTTAGAGCTGGGTGGCAGGACAAAGGGATCGTTCCAAAAGGATTGCATGGTCTAAACATGTTAGTCCATCATATCCTGCAGACACAGAACACATTAGTATCTGGAGAAGTGTTTCTGGCAACCTGTCCATTAAACCATCAAATCTAATTTTAGCTCCGTTTTGGTGTCCACATTCTCATGTGTTCACAAGGCAGTTGTCAGGTGTTAAGTGTTGAGCATCTGGGGTTTATGATAGTTTTTTCCTCTAAAAGAGACTTCCTGCTCTGGGTGAAAATGTTTGATGAGAGCCAGAGGAATCAAAACAGAAAATGTGTTGGCCACAAAACCAAAAATCGAGCCAAAAGACAATACAAGTCTTCATTCTCACCCTCACTCCTTTCACACTCCACAAAGGAATAGCAATTAGATATATGAAGAAAGACTGCAGCTTTGAGGCTTGTAATAGAATCAGAAAATACGTAAATGTAAACATAATACCTTTGCATTGATTACACTGAACAGCTGTGTTTAAAAACAAAGACCAACAGTTTGCAAAGGCAGTTTTGTGCGTCATAGCCGAGGGTTTGGCTGGACATTCAGGACACAGATGATGATCATAACAGATACTGTAGAAGAGGCCTGATGTAGAGGAAAGTTCAAAGACCAGTGGAACACAGAATAGGAATAATGGCCACATTTCAGGGCAATTGACCAGATGGAATTTGATGTTAATGAACAAAGCAACAAGGTTCGTGTGTCTATCGGAAACCTACTGTGTATCACGTCTTTGACGTCATGGAGCAAGCGTGACGTTTTCATATCAGTGCCAAACGATTTCATTCCAGCCAAGAGTAATCACAAAGGATACACAAAGCACTCCTACTTGAGTCACATAGGTAGGCGCAGACACGGAATAAAAGGGCCCAGTCTGACGCTGTCATGGTGGCCAAATGTTGCATTCCTAAAGGGAACTAACTGCAATGGTTTGCACTCGCACAGCCCGTAACGAAAGAATGAAATGACAACATCTCATTTAGTGGCAGCCAAGGGAAAACAAACCCTCCATGCGCGTTATCCAAACAACTCGATGGTGTATGTTGGAACATACCTGTGGTTAACCCACGCCATGCCTTCCTCCGCCTTTGCAATTCCCCACTCTCCCCCCGTTGAGCTTTAGGATAACATTAATGTTGAGAAGTAGGTCAATGGGAAGGCCTGCACAGCAGCAACAGTCCTAGAGACCCTCCCACCACACCGACCACAAGGAGGCTGCCGCAGTAAGAGAGCGGTTTCAGCCAGACCCGCTGCTCTGTCAGACCACTCTCCACTGGGGCTCCCTGGATATCAGGGCTCCGAGGAGGAAAACGCCTGACTGGAGTCCTTCTTGGGAACATTTACAGGCGTCTGAATGATGAGGGATCGCAGAAGGGCCGAGATCGTCCGAATCACGTGAAAAGATTGGTCACTGCGTCGGACTGTGGAATCGGGTGTCTTCTTAAAACCGTGTTATGCATTGGAGGTCATTTCATTTCAGAGAGCTGAGAAAGGCTACGGAACCCTCATTAAACATTAAGAAAATAATTGCTCTCATGGCTGTTCATTAGCTACTCCCTTTATTAATTTTAGATGGAAACTGGAAATTGAAAGAGAATTTCCCAAATATTTAATCATTTAATGTGGGGCCTGGTGTGATGACAAAGAATAATATAAAACTTCATCTACCTAAATTAGATTGAAGGATCAAAGACCCAGATCCCATTTTCCAAATGCAATTTAAAGCAGAGATGATAAGCTTTGTAGCTGCAGATGTTCTTATAAATTACTTCAGATTAATGAGTCCCTCTGTTGAATAAGGCTTGTAGAATGACTCTTCTTAGATAACACGTTCAACTTCTGAGATAATATTCTCATTAGAGAGGACGTTGAACATTTCTGGGCAGTCCAGCTTTAGAGTTAACTGCCAAACAAGTATCAATAGTTGGAGAGTGTACATTATCACAATGCACACTCACAGGGACACACAAGAACATGCAAGTCTCTCACGGAGCTAATAAAGGGCTCACTCCAATCAGCAGGGCTGTAAAGGATATGTCTGCTGCCACTCGCTGTGATGGCTCCACAAATACAGATGAGCCGCCGGCTAGGAACTGTTGGAAGGCAAAAGGATGGAGGTTGTTGCCTTCGAAAGGACGTGAGCCTCCAACGTGGGGGGGTGGGGGGGGGAAACCGAGGGCTTCGGTAAATACGTCTCCACTTGGCACCGAGGCCTCTGTGTTTGTTTTGTTTGACCCCTTCGGACTGGACGTATAGACCCAAGCGAGGGGGAAAAGACAATAAACAAACCTACGTCACAGAGGATGACAGTGGTGAGATTTACTACACAACCAAGAATTCATGCTGAATGGATTTTTTTTTCCCAAAATTGGTAACCGACACAAGCGTTGATGCAATGGCGGCTGGTTGATTGACAGCAATGGTTCTTTGTACTCAAAACCAGCATCGTCAATGATCCACACTTATAAAATGTTTTTACAACCTATTTTTCCTGTGCCCCATACATCAATTGGGGAAAAAGTGACATTTTCTAAAGATAGCAGGCCTAACGCCAGCAATGGGAGTGTGAGATGGTTAAAAGGTCGTTCCACTCTGCTCCAACATTTAAAGAGGGGTCATGAACCTGCTCTTCTCTGATAAACCTAGGTTAGTCAACACTTAACCGACGTTGCTCAGTGAAAACATTATAGCCAGCCCTCATCGAGAACAACATACAAGATGTTTTATGTTCTTCTTCTGTTTGTTTTTCTTCCCTGAAGAGAAACACAAGTGGGAATCCGTACTCACCCCCACCTTTGACCTACCTGGGATGACAGACGCAGGACCACCCAGTCCTCTTGCAAAGGCTGGGAGTTCAAGGTGAGCACATTGTGTGTGTGTGTGTGTGTCTCAATCGAGTGACTGCCACACACACACACACACACACATAGAAAGTGTGTGAGCAGAGGACCATAAAACTGTTTGTCGTTGGTTCACGTATTTAAAAATGTTTACAATCTGGAGATCAAATGAAATGGAAACTTCTTGATTTGTAAAAAGGACAACAATGTATGTGCACAGTAGTTTGGGGGAAATCGACCTTTAAATCAAGCTAAAACCTTCAAATCCGGCGCAATGGTCCTTTGCATATCCGAGAGGAAGATGTCTAGAAGCTTTCTGTTGAAAAATTCATC
The DNA here is from genome assembly GCF_949316345.1 of Pungitius pungitius. Lineage (NCBI taxonomy): Eukaryota > Metazoa > Chordata > Actinopteri > Perciformes > Gasterosteidae > Pungitius > Pungitius pungitius. The sequence goes on from NC_084906.1 coordinate 2,251,150, forward strand.
AGTGCAAAATGCAAAATGGCAAAATGCTTCAGCAGACATCTACCAGGTTGGTTTTGAAGTAGCACAGAAGGGAACGAGCAGTTCAATGGAAAGCTCAACGTCACCAAACTGTCACCAGAAGTCATTTCTAATAACCCGTTGGGCTGTGCGAGCGCCGTGGTTAAACCAACTCTCATCACCGCCCGGAGAACGCGCGTCACGTGCACCGAAGGTGATTCGGTTGAGGCGATTCCAGAAGGAATCCCCATTGTGTTTGTTTTTGTTCCACGGCTCGAAGGCCCCTGGAAAGCCAAAGTAAAAACAACATAACACATTTAAGCTGTTTCAACATTCGCGAGGCCCCAAGGTGTGTCGGAGAACGGAATGTCCAACCGAGCCCACTCCACAAAGAGGTGTGTGGATGTACAGCGGCGCGGCAGCCTTTCCTCCCGTGGCCTTTTCCTGTTTGATTCAAGTAGAGCTACAAGAAGGGGGGGGGGGGGGGGGCAGAGATTTTAGATGAGTCACTTTTAAGTTCTTCTTGAAGGCTTCCCCGACTCTCTCTCTCTCTCTCTCTCTCTCTCCCCTCCCACGCAGGGAGTACGCTTAGTGCACAGTGCCGACTCGCTCAAGGAAGAAAGAGGAACCCGCTGCTGAGAGGTAACGCAAAGCGAGGAGCGAGGTTGAAGGGACGTCAGAGCATTTCGACGGGATACGAGGAGTGCGACTGATAACGGCTCTTCCCTCAAAAACATTTCTCCCGCCAGGTGCTCCGATACTGTTTTGGTTTAAGCTGTTGACATTCAGAATATCTGCAGAAAAAAAAAAAGAAAAAAAAAAGTGCTGCTTACCGTTTAGATTGTAAACTAATCTGGTTAAATATTTTCCTATCTGCATTCTTTTCATTGTCGAGTTATTCCGGTGGTTGCTCACTCTGTCCAGAACACTAAGAGCGCACGGAAACCCGCTGCGTCCTCCAGAAAGAAAACACCATCATACCACACGGCTACACCCACCATTTCCAAAGAATGCGATGGACTTCTTCCCAAAGGGGGGGAAAAAAATCAGAGTTTGCCAGGCAAAGTGCAGCCTAACTGCCCATTATGGAGGGATTTCCCCAAACAGCCATGTGAAGTTAGATGTATGGGAGGGGCCAGTATGAAAAGATGAGGAAAAAGGGTTGTGTGTTTTAATCTTAAAGGGGGAAAAAGAACAAGATGGGCCAAAGGGTTTCCCATAAATGTTAATGATGGGCTTTCCCAGAAATATTTTTTTTCCCTCCTTTCCAGCAGGAAACAGGAGGTCAGGTGCTAACTTGGAATCAACCATACTGCAGGGAATGGTAAATGGACTCGTCCAATTTTCTTGTCTTTGACCAGTCAGGGCACTTTAACACTTTAACACATGTGTTAAATTAAACTATTCATACAATGATGCCGGGAGCTGGCATTCAGTCTCTTTCACACGGACACTTGGGCAACGTGCCCATGGACTAGTGGAGGGGCTGCTGAAGTGAAGCAATTTCACGCAAGCATCCCATCTATTCCAGTGCTGTTGGTTTATAATCATGGTAAGATAGTGGGAGGATTGGAGGAGTTACTTTAACACATTCTCCATATGGACAGTTTTACTTTAACACCAGAATGCTGAGACGTAGCCACAGCTACTTGATGACAAATGCAAAATAAAGTAACAAATGGCACCTGCAGATCCCTTTAACACACTAATGGTTAATTGATTACAGCTATAACCCTTTGGTAGTAGTAGTAGTAATATGTCCTAAGACTGACAATGATGAAGGGAAAACCAGGCACCAACTTAATAAAATACACAAATAGTACCTAGGACATAGATTTCTGAAGAGTTGTTGACTGTCAGAAGCAGATGCAGTTCTCCAACTCTAATGCTGTACTGCACAGTCTAATTTAAACAGGTTAGTTATACAAAATTCAAACCCTTGTACAATTCATTTATATATTAGCTGTAAAGTTAAGTTCTTAGGGATCGACTCATTTCTGGCTCTTCTGCATTTGCCCCTTAGCTGCAGCTCACTGTTATGCCGGGATGCTTTGCACGATGCAAGTCCGTCTGCAAGCTGACATAACGGAAAGCCCATCATTCATCAAATTTGCCAGCCCAAGCCTCTCGCTGGCTGGCGTGTGAAACCAGTCCCCGATGGCCTCCTGCTGCTTTCTTATCAGTGACATCCGGGCTGCCAGCGCTCAGGCCCGTTTTAACACATGCGCGTCCGTAGCGAGGCCACAGCAACTCCCGCGCTTACATTGCCTGCTGAGGCCTGGACTCTGAGGGCTACAGAGCTTCGCCTCTCGACCTCGGGCCTCCATGCAAAAACATCATCGCCGGCGTGACAAAACGAGACGGGCTGTAATGGAAACGGCACACTTTCCAGACACTCGAGGGAATAGCGAGCATCGCTGCCTGAGCAAAAAAAATGTACAGACTACCAACCGTAGCCCCCCCCGCCATCCTCCCACCCTGTCTGCTTGTCTGGCCATCTTTCAGGAATGACTGAACAGCTTTCATAACGATTAGACCAAGTTATTGATAATAAACCCTTAAAGACTTAAAGAAAAAACTGAAAACAATGAAATGCCCCATTTATCAGACGTTGTGTGTTCAGTACAGATGTGGTTATTGTTTTTGATACGGATCCTTGGGTGAATGAGCAGACCAATCAAACGGGAAGACTAAACTTCCACAAGAATCACACTTAATCAGTTTTGCAGTCTGCAATGAATTTAGAAAGCACGTTGTTGGAGTCTGTGCTGCTTTTCTTTGTCATACGATAGTTTTAGAAATGTGGGCTTGATCGTGAAATGAACAGTTAGTCGCTTCCCTACTGTATGATGTACAATGGACAGTGGGGATTGTTTGTGCAGAGAGAAAAAAAAGGTACATTAGCTTACATTGGGTCTGTACTAGTGCAGTTTAAGACTCTCCTTTGATCTCATAGGCATTCCAATTGAATGTACTACTGATCTGGAGGTAAATTAGGACATTCGCTGCACTTAATTGATTTGACAAATGGAGAGTTTAGTTTAGGATGCAGCCTTTGCTATCTGGATGATGTATTGTACCAGAATAAAAACAACAATGTAAATGAAGTAGTGCTGAAGTGAAGGCATCTGCTGTAGGTGGATCACAGCAGAAGCTATGTGAAGTAAGCGTGTAACACCCCCTTACCCCCCCCTTCTCTCCCCCTTCTTCATTTCACCGGTATAGAGGTGGATCGCATTTCGACCTCCCATCTCCATCAGCCCCCTTCCATCTGATAACCTGTGGTGAAGTTCAGAAGCTCTTAAACCTGGCCATTCTTGACATTCTCGGGATTCTGGATGGTGTGACCTCATTGGGTGAGCGGAGCTGGTAGGAAAATAGCCCCCGGCAGAGTCTTTGCTTCAACACGGAAACTTAAGCTATCAAAGAATGCATGTTGTGAAATCTTACTGGGGCTGCACTTGTGAGTGAAAACAACATGTTTTCCTACGCTAGCATGTTTCCAATCATCGTGTGTAGATTATACTGCAGGTATGAAAGCTAAATGTGAGCCACATGTTCAAAAACACACACACACACAAACCCAAAACAATCCACAAGTATAAGAAACATTTAATGCATTCATTCAATGTTCCCACCACATGTTAAATCACTGCAATACAAACTTTAAATAAATCCGATAGTACAAATTAAAACAAATATAAATCAAACTGCTGCACTTGTCATGAATGAGCAACATGAGGGAATTACATCTGTACAGTAAATCAAAATGCACGGTTCAAATTTCCTATCCGTAACATTTTGTCAGGGTGGATTTTTTGTCATCCATGCAACCGCAAAGGTTGTAATTTAGGAAAGCTAATACATAAGTTCCGAATGTACAGCATGATCTTTGACTTCGAGCAAGGAAAGGTGTTTAATAATCTGATATTTCAAACTTTAGAATCTAAAATTGATCATTATCATTTATGAGGTGCATAATTGCTTCCTTGCAAATTTCCCCACTGTTTTGGCCCCTTATTTTGGTCTCATATCACATGTTTGGATGCTAAATGCTGAACTACATCCCCCACCTGGTCACTAACTAGTCCATTGATTGGTGCTGAGCAGGTGTAACAGCGTATGGAGGGTTTTAGAGCCTACTCGATCTAGAACAAGCTTCTGGATCATAAAGCCCTACTTTTACCAAGACAACAACACAAACAGGATGTTTGTGTTATGACAGGATCACAATATAAACATGAATTCATGAATTCATGTTTTTGCCAAATGCAAAGGACAAAGTCAAATTTTGCAATGTTTTACCACATTGGTTTTGTTCCTAGTGAAATACAGAGGAAAATGGTTTTCTTTGGTAACTGGTCATTTTGATCTTTTTGCTTTGTCATGCGGATAAGAAGGAAACACTTGGCCTATCGGAGCTCGTTAACTGGAAACTACTATGTATGGCTTCATAGGAAGGATTTATGAAGGCGGGGAGACTACAACGACTGGCTGAAGAAGCAAAACAATGCGCTAAAAGCTGCTGAGTAGCATCCTAGTTATGTGGTTATAAGCTACAGAACACTGTATATGCAGTATAGGATATATCTTCATTCAATGGAAGCTTAAAAACAAAGAACAATGTGAAAATCAGAGTGGGGTTTTACTGTAGGTCAAAAAGCAGGAAGAGACAGGTTGAGGTATGATGTGCTGGGAGTGGTGGATGCAATAAGGGAGAATAAAGAGGAGGAGATGGTAGCAGGTGTAAGAAGACCATTATATGGCCCTCTACTTTATGGAATGTTCTTGGTATACAGAGCAAAGCAATTCATTAGGTCTGCTAATCAAACCGAGTGCTTGTCCCTGTGTGTGTGTGTGTGTGTGTGTGTGTGTGTGTGTGTGTGTGTGTGTGTGTGTGTGTGTGTGTGTGTGTGTGTGTAACAGAGTTGCATGCCTCTCACTGGAGCACATAATTACAAGCTGGTGATAAAAGAGGAGAAGGGGGCATTGTGGGATAGCTGTAGTGAGAGTTGCCATTTCTGCCATGGTTTATTGAATGACTAGGTAGACATGATTAACTACATAGCTGGGAGCTCTGGTATGCACACACGCACACGCACTATGCTCAATACTTGATCAAAAAAAATCTGCAAATGCTTAAAAAATGTCACGTGTACATGTAAAATGTCGCGTAGCCTGAAATGTGCAACACACACACACACACAGACACACACGGACAAACTACAAATGTGGAACTATCAGCACGTCAGGCCAAAAGAAATGGGAATATGTTTATACTCATAACCAGGCTTTGAAAACATTCATTTAGTCAGACTCTGCTGAATCATTTACCAAAACTGAGGTGGAAAAAATATATATATATATAAGCACGGAGTCTGGCTTTTTACGTAATGCCAGCAGCCAGTCAGTCAGAACCACAGGATGCATACAGGGGAGCAGAGAAAACAAACACTGAAGGATGTCCTTTCTGCATACTTGATGCATTTCCCAGCCACAAATACCAAAGTTCGCCGGTACGCTGCAAAACAGATTCCCTCTAAAGCGACCTGTGATTTTACCGTATAAGGATTTGACCACAGTGGGTCTTAAGTTGTGTGTATATGTGTACGTGTCAGTATTTGCGTAGGTGTGCTGGGAAAAAGTAGATGAGAATATTTTGTACAGCTGGTTCGTCTTGAAAGCAGTTCTTCTGTGTTATCATCTTGAGATGGTGGCCTTTGAAGAATCTCCGTGGTTAAAGAAAGCTTGAAGCTAATGAAGGGAAAATCTCTCAGTTACCACTTGCTGTGACATTGTTAGGACCCAGCGGCCTATGATAACAGTACACAAACACACGCACACACAGAAAAGGGCAGTTCTTACACCATTAGTGCTAATAATTACTGAACTCCACTCTGCTGCCACTGGATGGAAAAGATTTAGTGATCCACACATCACAGGCGACGGACCTCTTATTATTGCCATCTTGTTAATAAACCATCAGTCTGCAGGTTTTTTTTTTTTTTTTACCAATATTAGATGCTCAAAATATGCATTATAGTGTAAATATATGGTCTGTTGTATTTTGCTTTACCTATCAGTGTTTCCCCTACTAATATAACAGGCGGCGCCCCCACCGCCCCTATGAAAAAGTCCCTCACCCCCCGTCGGCTGAAGTTGGAATCCTAGGGTGGAAACACTGCATATGCTGGTGAAGAGTTTAAGATAATTACAGAATACTGAGGAAACAACCTTTGATGGATCTCATACCTCCACTTGATTTACCCTCCACCATTTCCTGTCCTCTATTTAGACTGTGACCCATCAAATGAAGGCAAAATGGAAGGCAAGATTCCCTTTACCCTGGGGAAGGAAAAGAAAAATCTATAATTTGAGGGACAATAGATTACAATGAGAATGACAAACACCTATTCCATTCCTGTGCAGTAATACGATGGTCTTATAATAAGAAGTGATAGTCTGGCCGTGTATGTCTTTTCTGTGCAGCTGTAACAGAGAGTACATCAAAAGCAACATGCTGCATGTCAGATCTAATAACGGCAGTTGAGTCACAGCTGCACGTCTGAAACCGCCCACCGATTAGGATGCACAGGCCTTTGAACTAACGTGACTCATGCACAAGCTCACTGAAGTGCGCTCGTTGTGGTAAACATGAAGGGGGAAACGGGCCCAGCCTTACAGCCTTACAGGGCCAGGGCCACAGAGTTCAACCCCTTGAGGTCAAGAGGACACATGGTGCCGCTTACAGAGGCAGCAGAGGCTCACTCGGCCTTGCATGCAAATGATCGGACACGAATCCACGTGCGTGCGCTCAGTCACAGTTCGACCCTTAACTGTCCAATCAACAGCTGCCGAGGCACAAACGCGGCGAGTCAGCCGACCTCATGCCAACGATAAGAGTAATACCTCCCTTTGGAGTCACGGATCAGGGCCGTACACGATGACAAATACCTTTGGCAGTGCTAAGCAACAGCTCTTCCTTCAGGGTCTTGGCCTTGTTTAGCCCCCTGCTCAGGACATGCACGCATTGGTCCAAAATAGGATCTCCTGTGTGTAAAAACACCTCACGCGCTGCACACGCCTACACACCAGCAATGACATCATACGACAAACCCAGTGGCTCTCATTCATTTCAAATAATAGGAGAGTCAATACAATTAGTAGAAACATGAACCAGTTTAAGGGAATATATACACATTGTTTTGTGTATCTATGACATCCAGTTTAACCTATTAGCTTATGGACGTAGAATTCTCTTTTGGACCCAAACTGTCTCTCGACAGTGAGTGCCTGCAACATCTGTCACAAAGAATTCATTTGACATATTCTTGCACCATCTTCTCCATTTTTAATCCATCGTTCTTTTGCAACTAAGCCCTCAGTTCAGATGGCTGGGATGAACTAATAATTTTGACTCAATAAATTCAGACTGTGGCTTATTTCTGTAAGTAATTCTGACCGGGCAGTCATTCCCTCATTGTCTCTACAGACACCAAAGATCCCTGCTGGATGGTTTGCAAAACAGTTGCATAATATAGAAGATTAGAAGTGAAACTGAACCGCATGATTTAAACGTTGCAACAAATTGAACCATTTGTGTGCAAAAGCTTGAAATTGAAAAAAAACACTACAACCTTCAAAAGTGGTTGTTAATGAAGGAGAAACAGATGCAGCAGAGTGACACAACAATACAATGGGTGGCTAGTGGGGGTTTTCCATTCTCAAAGGGCCCCAGACTGCTCCGAGTTAATAGGCCATGTATCCTTTTGCTATAAGCTATCAGATTTGGCACTACGGGAGGAACCAATGTTCTGATGCGTCGTAAAGGAAAATGATCTCACAGGAAAAAAATATTTGCGTACATCATTGCAAAATCTTTCCAAATCCTTTAAACTTTGTTATGATTTTCTGGCACAAACTATTTAAGACTTTTCCGAAAGAAGCCGACGGCTCTCACGTCGTTATCACCCGGTGATGTCATGGACCCAATCGGAGAGGATTACGCAGATGGCGGGAGAGATGAACTCCGTGTTACTTAGGAAAATGCGGACTCCGCTGATAAACTATGGGAAGAGTGACGAGGAATTTGGCTCCGCTGTAATCTCACTTTCTGACAACAAGGATTTGGATCGACAACAAATGAAATGTAAAATACTCAGACTTATGATTGCAAAAACAAACAAAAGTAGAAAAAAAAGCCAAATGAACAAGGAAGATTTGCGAGGATGCAAGAGGTTTGATGCGTAACGGCATTCCGTGTGAGAACAATCAATTCGAGGCACTTTGTTTCTTGTGTTCCATTAGTCATTATGCTGGAATGGAAATAACAAAAGGAAGAGCTTGGAAGAACTTAGCAGCGTTCACAACAGTTTTGGTAGCTATTTCAGGAAAGTACTGAGCCTTTAAAAAAAAAAAAAAAAAAAAAAAAAATGGAAAACCATATTTAAGGAGACATTTTTAGTGATTCCAATTTCACAGAAAGAACCAATGGGCTTGGGAAAGTAAAAAAAAAATATGAAAAGACATCATTTGATCATCATCAAAAGCACAAAAGGGGATAATTAACATCTTTACTTTGTGAATGACACCATCATTTTGATCTATTTAAGTTGGAGTTTTCATTGAAACAATGACATGTGACTGAGGAGGGATGCTTTATTCTGACTTTTGTGATTAGCCATAGATGTGTTTTCAAGAGGTCGCAAGTCAAATAGGGAGTTAACCACTAACCTAAATGATCAAACAGGTGTCCCGTGTGTCCATTATTGATCCATGAAGCTAAATGAGGTCAATGCGTCATGGTCCATACTGGGGCCAGAGCCCAACATGGTCAACAGGCACATACATGGACTCAACAGTCATGCTGACGGGTGCTGAGCAGGTGACATTCCAAAGGGGACCTTCACGGCCCGCCGCCATGACACGAACATTCCTGTGCGCCGGACGCGTGGCTTTCCATCAGTTTACAGGTTCATCTGTCATTTGGGCGGCATTTTCACAAGCATTATGTAACTGAGAAAATCTTAAAGACTCGTATATGGTTCCAGTGCAGATGTTGATTCAACATGTCATACTCACTTTGTCCTACGTGACAAAGTGAGCCCTTTATGTGATTATGTCATGTAATTGTAACTTGCACTCCGCACTAAAAGAGTCAAAAATAATTTAGCTTGAGTCCGTAATGTGAAATTGTGCATTTAATTGTAGTTTATGATTGGTGTAAGCTTTCCAGTTTCCCCATCGGTCTACATATAATTCCTGTGAATGACCTAATGAAGGGCAATAAACTTTCACTGATGAGATCAAATAAAATCTGAGATTTATGACATCAAATACAACCTTGAAAAAAATAAATAATAATAAGGGAACCAATACCAACGCAGTGACAATGCTACAGATTAATCTGCCTCAACGGCTGTGTAACAGTGACTTCCATTAACCATCTGAAAATCTTCAGGGGGGGTGGGGGGGGGTTTCCAAACAGCACCTCTGACCAAAAACAAACAAGGTATTCAAACCAAAAGGTGTCATTTACGTCTTTGAAAACCCTGAATTTGATCATATAAAAGCAGACATGCTGTCAGAGGACTGGAATGTGAAATGGAGCACAGTGGGAATGTCTCACAGGCTGTGTGTGTGTGTGTGTGTGTGTGTGTGCGCGCCTAGGCTCTGGCACTCGACAGGTGTGCTTCTTGGGATTGAACAATCCCTGTTATTGCCCAGCCATCCTTTCAGAACTGCCTTGCACCCGGCGAATCACATCCAAAACACTGTTAAACAGGTAGTAGAGAACAACCATCAATCACTCAGAGACCCGACGGGCGCCCATCCACCCGTGCACACGCAACACAAAAGCGAGGACCCCTCAACACAAAGCGCGGCGTGTATTTCTGGAGGACAATCTCATTTTTCCAAGCATGTTTCTGTCATTATCATTCCTGGAGTAGCTCATGTTTGAAGTCAGCGGGCCGTGGAACAGCACAGTGCTCACTCTGCACCGAGTGGGCTGCAAAGAAATGATGGGGAAAGCAGGTGCTGTGATTGGGGCTACGCTACAGAGAGAGAGAGAGGGGGGGGGGGGGGGAGAGCTGGAAAGACCAGAGAAGGAGGGGGCCACAACAACGAGGCTGAAAGCTTTGCGACCTCATTTCCTACAGACTCAAGAGTTCGATTCGTTTCCGTATCCACTTGGCGTTGCGTTCTGATCAGTGGGTTTTAGCATCTAGCTGATGGACTGTAGGTCTAATAGAGAGTATTTTAAAAAGCAAGGCTGTTTCAGATGTTCTCAAACAGAGGGGTAAAGGTGCTAAAAACAAATGGTGTCTTCAGTGTTTCACAAAGCTTGAATCTTAAAGACGATGAAAGTTCCCGATATTTAAAATGTTGACCCTATCTGCCGCCTGCTTAGTAAATATTATAGTATAATATATTATTTCATCAGACAAAACATTAGCAACAGACGCATGTCGCCTAGCTGACGCTTCATTTTGGGAATAAAATTCAGAACGGATGATCCAAAGATACTTCCCTTTATGAGAAGAAGTGCTGTGTCACAAGCTTTAAAGCTCGTGTGGATCCCTGAGAAAAAGAACAGTGTCGTTGTCTTTTTCTCAGCAGCCACATCAATTATCAGCCAGTTGGTAAGATTCATCATGTGTCTAATGCAATGGCAACCATTACCATATTTCAGTAGTTACTCACTCATAAGACAGTGTGTGTTGTGGTAATGTTGCCCTACCGACTACAGGCACTCTGAAAACACAGGAGGAAGGAACAAGTGTGTCTCGGAAAAAGAGGCTCAAATGTTGGGAGGCTTACTCAAAATGGAAAAAAAAATATGCAATAAAAGTTAAACTCAGTTTAGGCATAAAGGGAACATCCATTTGCTTGTCTTTGGAAAAAAACCAACACGTAAGCCCGTTTTAATGTACAACAGTTGGTTATGCTTATTGATAGGAACTTTATTTTATTGCATGCTTCTCTGACACAAGCATCTACACAACACCACAGCCTCACACTGCGGCGGTGCCACACACAGAGCTAATGAGGAGGACCGATTAAGCGGCGCTCCTGAAGCCTTCGGGCCGATCGATATGAATCACCGAGAGGAACCAGTAACCAGATAAACTGCTATTGTGGTGAACAATAGAGACCCGTATGAAAACGCACACAGAGCGGACCCGACATGCGCAGCAGCAAACGGACTCGATGTGCCAAAGTGATAAAAAGGTCAATCGATAGCGTCCCGGGGGGGGGGGCGGGGGGGGGGCGTTGACGAGGAGGAACTGTGCCGCCTGTTATGGCTGTTCGCCCCCCGAAAAAGGAAGCCGACAACGTGTCCCGGTGACTGCTGGGACACGGCGACCCGTGTGTGTGTGTGTGTGCGCGTCTGGACGGGATGTCTGTGTGTACAGTCCCGTATTGTGCTGCATGGGACTGGTTTTCTTTTCTTTTTCATTTGAACGGATCGCAAAAAGGATGTTAAAGCGTGTGACAAGAAGTGTATCTTTTGGCCAACGTCGTGACAGACGTCTTGAGGCGAGCTTTTGTGCGCGGATCTCTCAATGGTCCATGTGAAATAAAATTGATTTGGTAGCGGAACTAAAATGTCACACTCGCGGCCAAACAGACGCCACCAGCATTGAACCGCTTTCCCTCAGCGGCGTGTGACATTTTGCTTTATAGGCAATTATTGATATGCATTTCAACAAGAGCGTGTCATTATCTTGGATCCGTCAAACAACATTAGCTTGAGGAATCCAAGGATGCCAACGGTTCCCATGTGCTTCAACCTTTCCAGAGTGTGTGCTAAAAGGGAAATGGACCCATTATGCCGCAGGAAAGGATGGTAGATTCTTCCCTAATGGCTCTGCTCTAATGATCCTGGCATTCGCAAGACCTTGTACAGTCTCCCAAGCCTTACAACATGAATTCCCACTAATCTGCTTTTCTCTTTTACTGTAAATTCTCTTTTCCTGTAAATTGATTATCTCTGGATTTTGAACTGCCAGCTGTGGCTCTTGTGGTGATTGCGTGGTACATTCATGAACCATTTTCCAAAAATATTCAGAGGCTTAGATCTACAAATATAAGGACTACCCTGTAGTTTGAGCAATGAGGCCTTGTGGAGCGATGGTGTGTTGATGCTGTCTGCTGACCTTCTGATGGGAACATCCTCTACGGGCCAAAAGGATTCCAGTTCATCAGCCTGCTTCCTGACCCTCTTGCCACTGACCTGTGATCACCTGCCAGGACGTTTCTGTTGAAGCAAGGCAGCGAGTGGGAGACTGACCTCATCAGGGGCGAGTTACCTCCTGCGAGGTTTTTATTATTAACCTCATCTCGTGACGGAGTCATGCATAAACACACGTTTGCTTTGCTCCGAGGGGCTGCTGGAGGGGAAGGCACGGAGTAACTCTTTCCAATTTTCCGGAAGTCTGCTGGAGCCTCCCACTGCTCTGGGCCCCAGCGGATGACTTCTTATTGTGGGTTTGGAGCCCCGGAGCAATTAGATGAGTTTATGGTAAGCGCTAAGAAGCAGAGAGGCTTGTTATTCTGTCAGAGCTGATTTCCTTCTCTCTCCAAACGCCGACCTCTGTGGGCTGCCAAGAGAGGGCATGGGCCACAGCAGCGCATTTAAAAAAAAAAAAAAGGGGGGGGGGGTTAAGGAAGCGGAACATTTTTTTTCACCCTGCAGTGTTTATTTTGATTTCCTGTAACAACATTTTGTTGCCAAGCAATTTGAGCCAAAACATGCTGAAGGCAACTGCATTTGATCCAATGCAAGTCATTGGTTATCTAGTAAAGAGTATGATAGTATCTATAATAGATGGCTTTGTGAAGTTATAGTGCAAAACAAGCATTTTTAATAGCAGAAAAACTCAAACAGCGAACCCCTGTCATACTCAAACAAGTCATGTGCTGGTTGTAGGTGGTTAGAGGCTGCAGAAGGACTTTGTCAAACAATGACGCATCTTGCCACAAGAGTAAAATCCAAAAGATTCTTTCCACAAAGATAGACATTTCCAAGCGTGAAAGCACTAGCATAGCATTCCTTACATGAATGAAAAAAATAATAATCTATGATGCACCTCCCTGTGCAGTCCCAAGAGCGTTTCCCAACACTGTTGATGTCTTTTTTCCAAGTGCAGTGCCAACAAAATACTTCATCTGCTCCACCTCTGAGGCCTGTGTATCCTCCTGAGTCTTTCTGCGGGATTCACCTCTTTACCGAAGCATTTGCTGGAAAACCAAATAAACAAAGTTGCACAATGCAATGAGGGTCCTTGTGTATCCGACACCAGCCGTGCTGCGGCCCAAATCTAACAATTTTTACGGCCCCAAAGTCGACTAGGCTCCCACCCATACAGTGTATACAAAACTTCAACCTGCTGGGTTGCGTGTGGTTTTGCTTCTTAGATGAGTGAAACGTACCCGGAGGTGAAGGAGAGATCCATCCGAGGCTCCTCTGCAAAAAAAATGCCGACGATGATGGAAAGGCTAAAAAAACGTAATGCATTTTCCCTTTCAAACGTCACAACTTAGCGTTATGAGGTAAGGGGTTTATCCAGATGTGTGTTAACTCATCCGAAGCATGTTGCATTTATTTTCTGACGCCCTTTGTTGAATATCGACTTGTCATTTTTTGTACTTTCCTAAAGAGTAACTTTGACAAAAATGCCAAAGTTACTCTGACAAATAGAGACAAAAATGAATGATTCCCACATTGAGTACACAGCAGCCTCTGAATTTCACAGGGTGGATGAGGATTTTGACATTGTTTGGCAGAGGAAAGTGAAAGGGCTGCTCTGAGGCTGGAGTATGCTGGGGTTCCTGTGAACCTAGGAGGCCCTTAGAGAAAGAATGGTTTAAAGCAGTGGTGTGTGTGTGGTGCCGAGGTTGGATTATGCAAAAATGATTAAAAAAAAGTTATTGCCCTCACAGCTTGTTTTGGGGCTGATCGTTAGTTTTGTCCCCAAAATTGTTTGATATTATCCAATTGAGCAAATACAAAATCAAGGGTTTAATGTCTATATGTCAGATTCATGGTTTAATCTACATCAAATTCCCACAAACCAAAAGATGCAATTTGTTGCAAAAACATTTTGTTGATTAGCGATATCTTCACAATTGAAGAGCTTGATCTAGCAAAGATTTGGCATGAATTACTCAAATCAACAAATTTTCATATTTTTGTGCCATTGGATTATTGAACTAATCCTTTCAGCACCAGCCCATTTACGCTGGCTCTGCATTTTCTCTGCGTGTGACTGAGGCTGCTGGAGAAGACGGCTGTGTTTTCAGTGTGATCCTTGGCGTGAGAACAGACTGGGAGCGGACATCACACCACACTGCGACAGCCGAGGGCAGACAGGGGAGGCAGCGCACACCTCCCGGCCCGGCCCCCGATACCTGCCCTGCCCCTCTCACACAATCCCCTACTCACCATGCACATGTGAATGCGTCCATGCACACGCACACAGTGCCCTTTAAGACAACTGCCCAGTGCACAACTCGGGTTCAAATTGGTCCAGATTCATGCTGCTGCACATTTTTTTTTGTAAAAACCAACATTTCGCACAGTAAGTCTAACGTGCAAACCGTTCGTTGCCCGCCAGGAAACGCCCCCGAGCCGCCAAATGCAAGGATCATCAAACCACAGGTCGGCATATCAAAGATCTCTGAAGAGGCAACGCACAAGATGCTTCATTACTTTGGCAGAGATGGTTTCTTCAAGTCTGAACAAATACCGTATGACAGAGATTTTTGGAACATTGGCACACAACTCAAATCTCTTCTGTTCAGGCATTCAACGTGAAATGCATATAGATCATCACTAAAACATGGTTATTGATCCACGTAGCCCCAACCTCTGGGCAACTGCCGTCGGGTACATACTGGTGCTTTATTAGCTGCTACTTACAAACTAGTAGGACATATTGCCAAACGTCCTTCCAGTGGATAAAGATTCACATTTCTTGTGACGTATGGATTATTCATCTTCATTGTATTGAGGCGGCAGCGGAATTCTCACAAGGACATCCCAAAACTATGACTCTGGCTATAATAAAACATCACTTTCAGAAACGGTTGCAACGGATGCAGCGGAGACCCACCGCTGTAACACGTGCGCAGGTGACACGTGGGTGCGAGAGATGCGACAGACGAGCACTGTCCCTGTGGCCTCCAGCCTCGTCCCGACGGAGAACATTGTGGCACCCAGTCGATACATACTGCCTCCTGAGACACCTGGGTCTCACCTCCTGTGTCTGAGAATGTATGGACTCGCGCGCACGCAGACAGGGAGCGTGTTTGTGCGTCCTCGGGAATGCACGGATACAATCTCACGCAGATTAACAAGCAGTAAGCATACGCTATTAACCGGTCTTCTTAGGTTTTTAGGAAATCGCAGAGGGAGTGTGCAGGAGGAATAATATGTCAGTCTTTTTATTTCTTCATTAAAAACAACTAAAAGTCTTCCTGGAGGTGAGGAACGTGTGAGCAATGTAGCTTTATCAAACGCTTCAGTTGAGATATTTCATATGCAGGGTTAGGGATTTATAACTTGTATTTAGCTTTTAAACCTAAACATACATCTCAAAGATGTGCGGATACCTGAGTAATCCAAAGAAATATTAAACCTTGCGGATTGTCAACATCAATTTAAAATGTGAAAATATTGATATCAGCGCATGTCGTTTTACTTCCAAGCACTTTTTTGGAGATGAAGGCTTTCTTCCCAAATGCTCTAAATCTCTGGATCATTACAATAAAACTTCAACCTATTCAGAAGAGTGGGAATAGAGCGCCACATATTGTTTAGTAACAGAGACTTTCATTACGTCGGCCAAGATTCACTCAGTGTTAAATCCAATTTACTAGTGCCTCCTACTTTGGCATTATTAAAAACTACTTTGCAGATCGCAAGATTCAGACTGAATGAGGGAGCAGAGACAAAATGCTGCTTCAGAGGGGAAGGTTCTAGAACTAAAACCGCGTCTGACAAAGATCACTTTCATTAAAACCTGTTGCGATCGAGCAGCTCCCATTTGGAGATCGAGCAGAAACAACTTCCAACAGGAATATTGTGTACTCGTCACAAACAAATATATGAATGCTCACCATCGTTCAAAACATTAAAGTCTTGGCTACAATAGCAACCAACGGTTTGAAAAGACTCCAAAAATAACTCCAACGAGCTATAAAATATAATATGCATATTAGTCCATTGTAGCTTTCAGAACTCTTATCAACGTGAAACTTGTCCACGCACAGGACATGGTATGGTGGACATGCTATTTTCAGAGACCAAAAATCAGCCTCAGAGGTGTAAAGACTATTGAGTTGACCTTTCCGCCGAGACCGAAAGCAGAAGAAGTTCAAGCAGTGACAGGAACATTTACTGCACGCTGTGATAGATGAGCCAAAAATCAAGAGGAAACACTCTTAGCGTCTCCAACCACGACGTCAGCAAACAGTGAACCATCATAATTAACTTGACTGAGAGCCGCCTTTAACAGCCACAAAGATCGATGGGGGGGGGGGGGGGGGGGGGGGTGCACGTGTGCCGTGCGAGAGCTTTTCTATGGGTGGACTTTAGTACACATTCATACAACTATGTGTTAGCGCTGATGACGTGCGTGTTTGTTTCCCCCCCCCAATGGTCAAACAAAGACTCGTTCTACTGTAAGTGACTCAACGGGCGAGAGGGGGCAGTTTATTTTAGGGTGCGTGTTGAAACGGATGCGGGCATCGTAGCAGTGTGCCGTTGTGCGTCACGGGTCTGGCTCCTGCTGCCATCATCTTGACATGTAAATACAAAAAACCCTCGCCGCTCCAAGTAATGCGAGGTGAGGGGAAGTAGAATTGAGGTGGAGAGCCTACAGTCACAATAACACAGTATCAGGAAAAGTACTTATTCCCCTTGTTTTTATACATACAGTGTGTCCGTTGCTTCTTACTTCACTGTTGATTTACCTCCAGCTCCCCAGGAGCCCTGCTCCGTTTCATTCAAGCACACCGTGCCAATGTTCTTTCCACGATGCAGCGAGCCCCGTCGACACTAAATGCAGAGTCACATCATTTCAGCCAGCGTGAGCTCAGAGGAAAGCAGACAATCTTGAGTAAGCAGTCGGATGGCGAGGTTCTTTGATGTTCCGAGTGGGGTTGGAGTGCTTTGACAGGTTCACGCCTGTAGACACACAGTGCAGACAGGACGCATTGTGCGCATTTCATGTACTACTTTTCGGGTAGAATCACGAGCTAAAAAAGACCTTTCAGTCTGAATAACCGTATTCTGTTTAAAGCATTCAGACACAACTAATGATTGCTTTCATTATTGATCTGTTGTCTTTAATAATGACAATTTCCCCTCATAATTCTCCACATACCACATCAAATGTCTTGTTTAGTCCAAGCATTTGTTCAAAAAGTGCTTAAATGAAAGCGATATGAAAGAAAACAAATAGAGAAGTTCTTTACATTTAAGAAGCGTTTAGATAATTGGGGGCCTGGTCCACTCTCAGCCTCAGACGCTCAGTGACAGCAGAAACCATTTAAACACAAGTGTCAACTGGACTGACAGAAGATACTGATGGTGCAGTTCAGGCAAATAATGAAGGTTATTAACAATTTGTTTCTTTCAGGTATTCGGTTGTTCGAGTGAGAACGAATCGGATGGAGTGAGAAGTCAAAGAGTGACAGGGAGCGATGCGAGGCAAGTGGAGCGGGAGAGATTATACGAGTGTGCAGGGATTCGTCTCGTTCAGTCTCGACTGGTTTTTGAAATGTTGTCAGAGGGCAGAAAACTGTGGCAGACGCCATCACAGTATTGTATATTATACCAGTGAAGTATATCTGATTAAAGTGAGGTTCAGTGCTACGTAGATGAAGTAGTAAGGTCAACATGCCCAAAGCAAGCTGCCAATGATACATGATAACGATGTATTTCAGAGCTCTTTTCACTCTTTGCTTTAGAAACCTCAAAATCATGCATTTAGTATATGTATGTTCTGAACAACAGCTGTCAGGTCAAAGAGTCTCTTCACAAACTGACATGTGAAGCAAACAACCTGATTCACTAAAGAAGGGACCACAATTTGAATAAAATACAAATATCCCTGGAATTTTTCCTTTAGATCAATCAAGATGAATGAGATCAAAAACCCATCCGTACAACATCTCTGGAACCATATCTCCAAAACATCTAGAGTGGCACCTCAACATAACAACATTCATTTTATTCAATACATTCTATCCCAAAACTCTCAGACAATGCTGTGGCCTTTCTGACTTTAGCGGCATTTTCCCCCAACGCCACGGTTCCCGACCCACTTCCTGTGTCTTCCACTGCTCCGTCTCGCATACCAAAGCAGACATTCACACGCCCACGGTGACCCGGTCACACTGCAGGGCCCAGAGGAGTTCCTGCTCACGAGATCACTGCAGCTGTCTAGCAGGCTGTTGCACCACGCGGGGTTGGTGGGGTCGCCGAGGGTGAACCCGAGGGGGGGGGGGGGGGGGAGCGCAGGGTGTAAGGTGACATCATGGAGGGGCGAGGGCTCCATGATGTATTCATGTTCTTCATGAAAGACTTCCTGGTGCACACTAGAGGCAAAGTACTGGCACAAGTTGATCGAAATATACAGACCACATTGTGATAATCCCCAAAAAAAAGATCTCCCCCCCCCTCCTAGTAATTTTCTATGCTATTATCATATCACAGTAAATATAAATTATTCTTCCTGTTTTGATGGCAGGCTACACTGTAGTGCTCGGCCAAAGACAGATTCTTCATCGGAAAGGCATCTACAAAGACCCCGAGCAGCAGGATGTTGAATGCTGAACCCGAGCAAGACCTTGGAAGACGTTTCGGATTCGATATCCTTTGAGAAGTGAATGAATGAAAGCCGGCGGATGAGAGAGGAAGCTGCACCGCGATGTCACAAACCAACCCGCCAGACGAGGAGTCAGACAGCCAAACAGTGAGAGGAAGGGCAGGTTAAATGTGGAAGGAATGTGGCAGACAGTTGGGGAAGGTACATTGACCCCCCCCACCTCCGCTCTCCCCCCAGCCCACATGCTACTGGCGGGTTCCAGGTGTCTCACCCTCCTCCTCCTCCTCCTCCTCCCCCGTTCACACGCGGACGCCAAGCCTCCCTGAAGGAAACCAGGTCGGTTCCGTTAAGGAAGTGATATAAGAGGCGGGAGGATGGCGAGGAGTCTGCATTTGCACGCAGTCTAGTCAAAACAGGGCTTCTGTGCGGTCTGGTGTTAGTTTGGGGGCAGCCTCACGAGGCATGACCAGAAAGGGGCCCGCACGGACATATAAACTGCCGGGACTGAACCTAAATATTGTGTCTGCAGCAAAATGTTCCATCCGGTCTCCAGACCAAAATTTCACACTTGTCCTGACGGAGTTCAGTACTTTTTAATGACCATTATTTTCCAGGCCCACTGAGCGGAGCTCACAGTAACTGCTTACAGCAGTGCACCATTATCAGATGCAGTCAGTACCTGCTGGCACTTCCAAAATAGATAATGGCTATTGATGCAATCGCAGCGTTAGAGTAGTACCAGTGGAACCGGTGGCAGGATTAGTAACCTTTTTCTGGTGCGTTTAAAACTGTCCATTCAGGGGATGAGGCTAAATCACACATCACCTGTTCTCAAAGCAGCTCTTTTGTGCTTCAGTAAAACAGTGGAAGCAAAACGTGAGTGGAGGATCAGAGAGGATTTTCTTTTCAGGCAATTTGGTTTGTCTGTCAAACTCCAGCACAACCTGAAGTGCAGAGAAGCAAAGTCGCCCAGCTGCAGCTACCCGGAGACAGATGAAATTATATGAAGCAGTTCATAAGAGTTCTATTAAAGCAGTACTTGTCGTGGCTGCTGGATTGCGAGTGGAGTTTATTTCTCTCCAACAATTCTGCAAAAACTGTACTGTGAATAGCTGCTGTACATTTTCAATAAAACTCATTCCACGAAGAACACTTCAATCCTTTCCGGTTGCCTAAGCTTGCTCTTCAAAATCTCAGAACTATTCATTGGACAAATATTTGAGTAACCTTTGCATACGGTTAAAAGGGTTCAAAAAAATATACCTGCCTTGTTTTGGGAGCAATGAAAAACAATTAAAAATGAATTAAAAAGAAACCACTTTGGCTGGAGCAGGACTATCAGAATTTGCTCATTGTAATGCAAAATGCATCTCAAGAAGTCCGCCGGCTTTGGGCTCCATTCAAATGCAGGCACAAGGCCTGCTACGGTTGCAATGCTAGAAACAGGAATCCGTGCAGATTAGGTGGAGAAGGGAAATTATTAAACTAGCTCACCGTGCAGTGCAAAAGCAAGCTCAAGGGCCACATACAGAAATCCAAAAATCACAAATACCTATTTTAAGTCAATGTCAAATCTTGTGCCTTTTGAACTTTGCTGATATCTGCAAAGCTAGAGACGAGGTGTGTCTGGTCTTGATGTGAAGGTGCAGCTGATCTGCTCACCTCTGCTCTTCAATCTGTCACAGTGAGTGAACCCCAGATATCCTGTGGAGAAAACCCACCTTTCCCTCACTGCACACACTGCTGCTTGGTCAACGTGTCACCTCGACTGACAGCACTAACTGTCCCTTAAACTCAGCACCTTGTGAACCCCTTTACCCGGAGTTGGTGCTGAGAAAACTACTAATAAAATATGTAAGCAAGAAAAAACATGCAGGTTTTGATAGGCACGAGGAATGCCAACAGTTCAAAACTTGCATCCGAGCCTTTACAGAGAGCAGCGACGATCCCACACGATACGATCCACTGTGAACTCATCCGTCCTGAAGCTGCAGTGCTTTAGGACGGATGCAAAGCTGCAAAGCTGCAGTGCACGCGCGCTTCCGTGCTGCTAAACAAGGACAGGTGAGGTCATTTTTTTTCGAGCTAAAAAAAGGGAGCAGGAATAGCTCTAACACACAATGTGAGTCTGCACACTCTAAATTAACATTAACTGTGATTTACTTGGGGTTCATTTATGATAAAACATATTACTGTATGCTGTACTGCAATGCATAACTATTCTGTGAATTATAGAGCCGTGAAATGCTTTCAAAGCTCAAAACAGTATTTAAGAAATGGTTTTCTCGATGGCCATGAGTAAATATGCTCCATTTCACTGACATTGAAAGGGTAACTTTGTTATGTTTCAACCTCCACCCCATTTTCCCGATATTGTGTGACTAAGAGAAAAACATTTCAGAAAATTGTTCCCCTCAGTATGGAGACTGACTTCTGTTAACAGTTGCTCACAAGCTTTAATGGAATCCTTTTGGGGAAAGGTGGCACCTTCATTAGATCCACTAAAAAGGGCCAGTTTTTGCAATTGTCGTGCTGAGATTGTTATTTGAAGTGGCGAACATTACGGAAAAAGTGAGGAGAAAATCTCTCCAGGTGGCATGGTGGTCAGAGGGAGTTTGTTGATTTGCAGGACAGAAAGTGAAGCTGTGTTATACGATTTAAAAATTTTGTGACTCAATATTTGTCAGCTTTCCCATAGAGGAAGAATGCTGTTAAGAGTGGGCTCTCTTGCTGCCCAATATATTGACTTCAGGAGACTTGTGCAAGACGTAAGCAACAACAAAAACACAGGCTCAAGCGAAAAGATGAGGAGGAAAAAAAAGCTGCATCCGTCAATCAAGGGAATTTCATAATGTTGTCAAACACTTAACAATCTGAGACTGTCATTTTCACAGGATCCCAGTCAGCCTGAATCCAAAGGTCACCTTGCAATCTGCAGCTCGGCATGCAGCTTGCTGAACAGTTTCTGCTTATCAAACTAGGTTCAATATCATAGGAATAATTAACTTTGGCTCGGTTTTTGAGTGGTTTCAGACTATGCTTCAGTCCGCAGTCAACCGCCCATTAGGAGAAGCATTTCCCTTGATAAAGCTTTAAAGCCACAGCCTAATGGATGAAATGCATGCTGCAACTTTAAGGAAAGTTTTCCGATCCATCATATGGGAGGGGAATTAGGTACAATAAATTAGAAAAAGTGATGACCCTACCCTTTAAAAAAAATAAATAAAGAAGAGTTTTTTCCTTTGACGATAAAAAAGGAACTGGACAAAGTCCATGTTTTTCACTGGCAGCGCATGAAGGAATCCTGGCTAATGATGAAGTGAGCTGGATTAGGGAATTACGCAGTCGATTATAAATTGACTTGCAGAATTTGTAAACTGATCATGTGAATAACGGGTGTCACGGGGTGCACGCGTGTGTGGAGTGCTTCGACCTGTACTGATCATGTCCTTCTCTCCAGAGGAGACGCTGTGGGATCTTCACCTCTCCTACGAGCTACGGACCTCTGCTTCCTCAATACACTGAAATTAAACCTCCGAAAAAACTGAAATCTGTGATATTTCGGCTTTCCGATAGGAAGATCATAGAAACCTCACAAATGAGTGGTTCCAAGTCGTCACACATGCAGTGGCAGGCAAACCACTGCAAATGAACCTGCAAACTGCAAATGAACCTTCCCTCGTAAATCTTGGCCTGGGATCGGTAGCACGAGATGGGAGACTGAGAGTGCTGAACACATAGCAGAAATAGGCCCTAGCCAAACATGCGGATCACGATAGTGTAAGGTCATTAAATAATAAATTGCCGACCAGGTTCATAAATGAACTATGAATAAAATGCATTTAGTGTACATCAAAATACAACCATGATTCTGGAGATGTGTATTAAATAAAGTAATGGGAGCATTGTAAAACCACTGTAATTGAATAATACCAATGTACAGTCATGATTGTGTTCAATGTAATGTAATCTACCGAACATGCATTCATGTAACACTTGACGGGACCACAACTGATTGACTGAGAGGCGTTCGAAATCCGAGCTACATTGAACTCACCAGGAGACCACTCCTTTACGCTTTAGGTTCAAAAAACCGACTCGGCCAACTGAAGTCAGCTTGGATATTTCTCTCAACAGTCTCATAGTCAACATGGCAACACGTGTTTAAGACTAAGTGTTGTGCAGCCAAATCTACATGTTCAGGTATTTGTGTGCTGTTGTCCATGTCTGAATAGATACAAGTAAATCCTTCAAATCATGGAAAAATGGCAGCTGACCGAGCAAACAAAGGAAGGAAAAGGTCTACAGGAAGTGACGGCTCGCACAATGGTGGGTCACCTCCAAGATGAAATTCCAAAACTGCCGTTTCCCATTATTTCTCAGGTCAGACAAAACGCACATGATTAATTATAGCACTGTCCGTTTGTAGGTGAATAACGAGGCATCGTGTGCAGTATTTTAATACCAACAATAACATTAGCTAAAAAAGCATCAGCATTGTTCACTGCAGGCTGCTTTGTAGAACATGTTGACACTGAGAAATGTTACAAAGGCTAATAACACTCAAGGTGATTGGGTAGCGTGTTGATTCTCAGGTTTAGATGGATACAACGTGCACTACCAGGAAAACCATCTCAGGCTTTATAGCCATTATAAGAGTGGTGCTCATGATGCATCTTGAGGTGCGTAACAAACCGTTACACTATTCTCATTTAATTCCTAACTCACAAGGTTATATTTCATTTTTACAGTGCATTAAAGCTCAGTGAACCAAGGTATCCAATTCAACTGAATAGCTTATTATTCTTCTTCTTCTTCTTGTCCAATCAATTACTTTTTTTATTCCTTTTTTGCAAACAAATTGTCTATGGCCTTATCCTCACTCCTTTCTACAGCAAACTTTTCCCGTACCAGGAACCAAATCATCTATATCTCTATGAGAAACGGAACAATTTATAAATGAGAAAGGGTTTTAGAGAAAGTGCCGCCGGCTTGCATGCAAATGCCCGTCTTGTGCCACGCTCAGAATGAATGAAATGTGGTGGCTGACAGTGGCAGCAACAGCTCTTCAATCAGTATCGGGATACCGAGCACCGGACAAAGTGACTCTAATGTGGAATGACAGGGGGGGCTTTCACAGAAGCCGTCCCACCGTTTCAACCATTGTCATTTTCACATATACACGCGCACACACACACTCAGCAACCTTACATTGCAGCTACCGTCCCTCATTGGGTAACCTTGTGCACTGCCATTGTTGTTTGGTTTTAAAAATGTCCTGCTTCATTGACTTCAGCGTTTATAAAACCTTTTTCTTTTTCCTAATACGTTTTTAACAGTCTTAATCAGCCAATGAGATAAAAAAAAAAAAATACAGTGCAATATGCACGTAGACAAAAAAAAAAAGGCCTTGCCGTCATTGAAATGGGCGTGGCCTCAAGCCTACATGTCCCTTTCTATAGGCTGTTGCACAACACGGCTAAATTGGGATCTTGATGTGGCACAGCTGGTGATAAGCAGCTTCCAGAGCTGTAGTCAGGCCTTCTGGACAAACCTGCCTTAAAAATTAAATTTCATAAGCATTTTTCCAAGAGAATCACATGTCTGGAGTGCGCACGAGTTCATTGTGAACCGACTTCGAGCGGAAAAATCGACAAGAACATGACAAGAATCCTATTTCAAACCACTGCTCACAATTAAGACTGTCACCTGATATGAGCCACCTTAATATGAATCACTATTCCCTGCAGAACAATGATTGCAGCCAAGTGGCAACGCCTTCCCCTCCGCTTCCACGTCAAACTTTTTTTTTCTCGTTGGTTCTTTAACTATTTTTTTTTTTGCGGGGGGGGGGGGTGCGAATTGAATCACGGTGAGAAAGCTGACACTTCCCTACCTCTCTCCTCCTGCTCTCTGCCCCGGGTCTGGTGATGAGCGCCGTGTCACCGCACACCACAGCCGCGTCCTCCACGAACACGCAGTCCGGCAGCGACTCGTCCGCGGGCAGCTCCACCACCTCCAGCCCGAGCCTCGTCCCCAGGACCTCGACGTAGTCCTCGTGCTCCGTCCTCGCCTTGGCCAGGTCCACCTCCGCCTGGCAGCTCCGGAGCGCTTCTTTGGCCAGGGACGCGGGGATTCCCCGAACGACGGCGTGGGTGTAGTGACCAAAACCTGACATTAAACCAGCCATGTTTTCCTGGCGTTTTAATTCACACGCTCAAACCTGAAGAAAAAAAACAAAAGAATTTATATATATATGACTGACAAAAAAATAAAAAAAAACGACAGCCCTGCGAATGAATGAGAGGAAGTCCTATCAGATAACCGGATGCTGCCTTGCTTATATGTTCCTTGCTAGTTAGTTGGGTTGTAATTCTTTATTTACAGCAGCCGGCTGCACACGGTGTCAGTCTGCCCTGCTCCGGTTCTCCAGGCGAGGGACAGCGCGGCGGTGACGCGCACCGACCGTCACGTGTCAGCCCGCCGAGGCGCGTCAGCACAACAAGTGACAGTCAGAAATGCACTGGATTCACAATCAATCAGCAGAGCAATGTCCAAAATGCTCAAGTCTCCATGAAATGTATTCCGTTTTCTCCATTTAATACAACGTTTTCGTTGATGGCAGGAATAGATCTAACCTGGAATGATGAGTCAATGCATCAATCAACAGACACGCTAATGCGACTTTCATTAGAGGAATTCTTCAAGCTGGAATGCAAAACTCTTTTTGGATTATGTATTCCTTCTCTTTATCTTATATTATAATAAACAAAATATTTTCATTGTGGGCAATTGGTTTAACATAGTAAGCTATTTTAATTAGTGTACTGTACGTTTTTCTGCCTTTAAATCAAAATCCAAGAAAATAATCCCATTGACAAATCAACACAAAAATGTTGCTATTAAACATGATTTCAGCACTTTGCTAATTAATAAAAAATATATATAATCTAGCGGCAGCCGTAGAATCAAAAGTGATTAAACATCCATAGAGATGTCTGTATTTTACCAATTGATACAATTTAACTTATAAACTTATAACTTATAAAATGGTTCTGTGCAAAACATTGCTTCTCGTTTGATCTGAACACACCTTAAGGCTGGGATGGCATACAGCTCAATCATTCCCACATCTTCCAGTGATGTGAAACAATGGACATTTTTGGGGTTGACTATATAATATTGTGGATTGAGTCTTGTTATTATAGAAGTGCAGTCAGAGGCACCATGTCAATATGGCACCTTTTACTTTGCCCGCATATTGATACATGCAACTTTGAGACCTACCCATGGATGGAAACAGTAAAAAAAATGTACACAAACGTCAATAGAAAGAATATTTATAAAAAAAGGAGGATCTCTGCAGCGTGAGAAGTGTATAGGGCAATGAGAATGTGTGTGTGTGTGTGTATGTGTATGGGAGGAGGGAGGGAAGGGGTTACTATTCCCTATGGTGCCATCTATGCAAGGCTCTACGCCGGGCAGAAGCAGTCTGAATGGATGGAATGTTTCTCCAGACGTCCCAGAAGCACATTCTTCCACCGCAGGACCTCGCTTTGTCTTTTCTTGTTCCAAATTCACTCAATTATCCCCGACTGTTCTAAACATTCCAGGAGCCCCACATTCCTTTTTCCACTCCAGCCGGGATCACCAACCACCACCACCACCCTCCTCCTCCCAACACCAACACCTGCCCCCACCAGGATTTTGCATTCTTTTTTTTTTTTTTTTCCATCATGGAAGGACGTTGCCCAATGAAAGATCCTCTCTTCCTTTTTTTTTCCTCTCTCCATGCTGAGGAATTTGGGTAACTTTAGATGAAGGAAAGCCCTCATACTCCAGCACACCTGGCTGCTACAGTGCGGAGTTATACAATGAGAAATGAGTGAAAGCAGACGTGATCCTCCAGCTGCGGGTAAAGCGGCAAACAAAAAGCAGCAGCTCTTATTTGCCTGGTGTGATTGCACTTATGATGAGATACTGGACGACACACAGACAGCCTAATTACACCAGGTGCACCGGGGATATTTCATCTGCATCCGTCGGGCAAATGTATGAACCTAATTAACACAGAGAGAGAAAATGACAAAGCAACATGACATGAAATGATTACAAAGGTATGGCACTAGATGGAATCGTGTTTTAAAGCCTTTCGATAGCGGCTTTTCATCATGTTTTTTAGCTATCTTAGAAAATATTTTGCTTTGTAAGAGTCTCTCAGCTTGAGGAACAGAAGCAAAACTGAGGAAAATAAATATGTAAATCTAAAATGGCTTTGCTGCAGAACACATCTGAAAGAAAGTGTTCTGTAATATGATTCATTAGGCAGAAATAGCAAAGGAGTTATTTTCCAAAGAATAATAGCTGGTGATGACACTTTTTGACAAAGAGGAGGTACCATGCTATCCCACATCTCATTTAGCCTCAAGGATTTCTGTGCCGTTTGCTTCCCATGTGCAAGCTCAACAATACGTTTTCACTGCAAGATGTGCATATGTCAGGGATGGAAACATAGTCTCTAGATAATTAATAAGACCTGTAACTCCTCTGTTTCACTTGTCAATGTGTACTTGGGAAAGAGACCATGGTGCTGCTTTATCATTGTGCGAGTTAGGGATCAGGTTCAATCCTTTGGCGCACAATATCCAGTACCATCAGTGTATGACTGTGTGTGTGTGTGTGTGATTGGGCCAACACACAAAAATAAATTTGTCTTGGTAGGAAGTAAAAGCTTATTGGCATTAAATTACATCAATACATTGATCTGTGAAATAGCCCCCCTCAACCAACAGCTACGGCTAAATGGCCAAAGAAATCATTCAAACCTGGACTAAGCCTTTTTCCTTTTGAACAATCACAACAAGTTACATAAATAAGTTCAATAAAATCCATATTAATATGTGATTACAGAGTTCTGCCTCATCAAATCTATCATTCATAAAAACTGAAAAGTCGTTATTTCAATCGTCGGCCACATCTGTGTGCCCCCCCCCCCCGCTCTCACACGAGAACGATCCATAACTCCTGCTGCTTCTTTTAGCTGACAAGAGGAAGGAAGTGTAGCCGGAACACACTGCATACCAGTTATAACGTTCCTCTTGAATATACTACACGGGAATCTATTGTTTAAACCTTCCATCTGTCACTGTCACACATGAAGGGGGGGGGAAGGCTCGGGGCTGCTTGCTTCAGACTCCCCTGAGAAACTACTCTGCTGTCACTTCCACTGTAAGTACTGCGACAACGACTTTCCATTACAATGAGCACAATGAAACACTCAATAATCCCTCCGTGAGATCATTTAAGCCTCCCAGATGGAGGTTGTGGATCTGCTCAGATACACGGCGTTGAGCATAATCAGGTGAATCGTTGACGTGAAGGAAAGGTTTGTAGTATGTAGCCTATGTGTGCACGTGGCGGTTCTGTGGAAACTATTGTTCCCGGGCGATTGTGGCACAAAGACATGTCCGGCTTTTGGAATGTTTCCTGAACTGAGCGGGCAATTAAGGAATGTATTAGTGCGTGTTATTCTCCATTGACGCACTATGACACATGGGTCAAACAGACTCACATACACACGTACCCTGGAACGTTTTTAGGTCACCAATGCAGAGGACAAGACCTGCTGTTCATACAATTCCGCGACATTAAAGGGTTATCCCCCCCCCCCCCCCTAATCTGGTATTGTTTTTTTCTCAAAGTTAGGAGACTTGTGACAGAATGTCAAGAATGATTCAGATAAACGTCAGGATATCCTGACTTTTAGTGCCTTGTTTGGCTAAAGATGCCCATTTCCCATAATGCAACAAATATTACGTGTTTTTGTTCGACATTTGCTGCCTGGTAAATGTATTATAAAGTCCATGGTCACAGTTTGTAATGCAGGCTCTCTGTTAAGAATATTGATAAAGTCTCTACGCCCAAACCGAGGTGATGGAATCAATATCAGGTCTATTTTTTTCAAACCTGTTGTTGCCACCACCAATGACTACAATAATTATGTAATGGGAATCATCATTTTGATGGTGTAGAATAAATGAAGAGCCCCTTAAAAGGTGAGATTTGAGGGCAGACATAATGCCGCTTGGACACACTCGCGAGAGCATTGCACACGTGTTCGCAGACACGCCCCCTTTCCAAAAAAGGCACACCTCCAGGTCAAATGCTCACACAGACGTATTAGACAGTATCGATCTGTTCACATTGTAATCACATGTCTGTCATATTAGAGGTACGCACTGACGTTTGGACGTTATCACTGTTTGAAGTAAGCCACGTGACACACAACTTAATCCTGGACATAGTCTGGATTACAGCCAATTTCAAAATAGCTTCAGTGTAACCTCCAAATCGGATACGCAAAGCACCGCCAAAAAAACATGCATCCGTTAAGAATTTGAGTTTTTATGAGTCATATTCATATAACGGGAGCATCGGTGGTGGTGCAGGCTTTCTAAAGAGGAAAAAAAAGTGCATTACTAATCGCAGTCTCAACTTCCATCCCGAAAATAAACAGGAAAAGAAGATAAATCCAAACTCACCAGAGGGGACCTGCGGTCTTCTTGTTCAGCGCTGCGGTCTCTCAGCAGAGCGTCATGTTAAAATGACACCAGGTCACAGGGGAGATCGTCGTGAAATCACACCAATAAACACCATGTCCTCGTGCAAATATGTCCTCGTCGGAATCTGCCAGCCGCTCACGGCGACGGTGACTTGGTGTGGCGCGTTGACGCACTACGTCTCCATCTGTGGAGGGTTTTCGTCAAACGGAGTGATTAGAAAACCCTCGGTGGAGGGGACTTATTGAGACCCTGCTATGGAGGAGGGGGGGGGGGGGGGAGAAAAGAAAAGTGGAGACAAACATCAAGTATTACTCCCCCCAATAACACCACAACATATCTGGTGGAAATTGGATTACTTCACCTACCCCCCCCCCAAAAAAAAAACGTGATGGACACATTGCGTGAAAAGTTAAATTGCCTCAAGGAATGAATGCAAAGGAATTTCCCTGCACGAGGAACATATTTAACAAGCGCTTAAGCTGTCAGGAATGCTTTGTGGTCTGCTGGCCAAAGGGAGAGAAATATGTTAATAATGTAGGCTACTGCCATACCCAAATATGGCAATACTGTTACGTCTGAGCCCGAGCTGCGCGCATCTGGAAACGCTTTGCTCCTCTGAATAAAGGCGCTGGGAAGCCAGAAATAGACGCTGTTGAACGTATTCCTGCCCACACCGTTAGACTCACAGAGAAGAAGAAGAAGAAAGAAAAACACCAAGGTTATTCAAACGTGGCCACTTGCAACGCGCTGTAAAAAAAAGTGTGTGTTCGAGGCTATCGTTTCCTATCATTTCAACGCGTCCACGGCGCACGTATGAGGAGAAGCCCCGATTAGTAGTAGTATTTCTCATAATGAACCCTTCAACTAAAACCAGGAAGCTATCAAATATTGACTCGTATCGTTCACCCCCCCCCCCCCCCCCCCCCCAAAAAAAGTCCCCCTGAACCCGGGTCGCTAGATGTGAGAAGCGATCAGAGGAGGAGAATGAAAGGAGGAATAAACAAGGAGAGAAAAATATGAGACGGAAAAGTGTGTTCAGATGGGATCCAGGGGGGAAAAATCCATTTGAGAAAGGAGGGGGGGGGGGGGAGAAGGGTTTAGACAGGGTGGAGCTTAGGTCTTGGATGGAAAATGCGCCGAGAAACATTCCTGGCATAGTTTGGGAACAGTTCAGCAGGCAGCCGAGGAACGACGTCAGCTTCCCACTACGGTATAAAAGCGCGGAGGTGGCCGGACCTCAGCAGACTGCAACCGCTTTACCCGAGAGCTTCATCTACTCCAAAGGAGCACCGAGCACCAGATCCTCACCCGATAAGCAATCCGGGAGACCGAGAGAGGGAATACCCGAGGACTCCTCCGACTAGAGGCTAACTTTTCACACAACCGGGAACAGGATTCCTCTGGCACGCGGACGACAAAAAGAATATATTCAAGATGCTGAGGCTTACTGTTGTCGCGGCATTCTTCGGAAGTCTCAACCTGGTGAGTTATGTCTCCACTTCTGTTCTAAAACGAGCACGCGTGGGACCCTTTGGTTTTTCACTCGTGCGTCGTGTTGTGTGACTTACGCGAGTCGGACTTTAACGGTGGTGGATTTGGTTGTTGGCTGTACAGGTCCTCTCCTCCTCCTCCTCCTCCTCCTCCTCCTGTCCCTCCGTGTGTGACTGTCCGCTGGAGATGCCCAAGTGCGCGCCCGGCGTGAGCGTCGTCCTTGACGGCTGCGGCTGCTGCAAAGTTTGCGCCCGGCAGCTGAACGAGGACTGTGGGCTGACCGAGCCCTGTGACCACACCAAAGGGCTGGAGTGTAACTTCGGGGCCAGCTTTGCTGCTGCTACTACTCGTGGCATCTGCCGAGGTATGTACAGGCACCGATCCGGATCCAGATGTGCATGCTTTTGAAATGGCATGATTGTTTAAAAAAAATATATATATATTTAGTCACATAGAAATTGAATGAGAACAGACTCAAAGTACAGATAGTCCACCGTGTGATGTCTACAGCAGACATTTCTGCTTAGAGCGGGAAAGAATAACATTCCTATCCTCTTGTTTTTTTTTTTTCCCCTTCTCTCTCCTTGCAGCCAAGTCAGAAGGCAGACCATGCGAGTACAACAGCAGGATCTACCAGAACGGAGAGAGCTTCCAGCCTAACTGTAAACACCAGTGCACATGCATCGACGGGGCGGTGGGATGCGTCCCGCTGTGCCCCCAGGAGCTGTCCCTCCCCAACCTGGGCTGTGCCAGCCCCAGGCTGGTCAAGGTGGCGGGCCAGTGCTGCGAAGAGTGGGTGTGTGATGACGGCAAGGAGACAGACATCCTGGAGAAGATCTTTGGCAAAGACATGAAGACCGATGATTTGGAAAGGGGCCTCACCAACAGGAACGAGCTCATTGCCATTGTGAAGGGAGGACTCAAGTCTCTAGCTGGTAAGGAAAGCTGTTTTTGATCCTGCGATGCTTTCAATTTGTTCGGTCTGGATGTACTTAAATATATGTAGGATTCTATGGCACTCACGTCTACCCATTTTTTTTGGGTTGCTTTTAATCACAGTCTTCAGATCACCGCCTGAAGTCCACATGTTTGACAACCAGAAGTGCATCGTCCAAACCACACCCTGGTCCCAGTGCTCCAAGAGCTGTGGAACAGGCATCTCCACCAGAGTCACCAACAACAACAGCGACTGCAAGCTGGTCAAAGAGACAAGAATCTGTGAAGTGCGCCTCTGCACCCAGTCGCCTTACTCCAGTCTGAAGGTAAGCTTAGGCCACCGTGACCGAATGTGACGGAAACATGACGTTACTGGAAATGAGTCACTTCTGGGTCTGGGTGCATGACTAATCTCCGCTTTCCTTGTTGTTCACCCCTGTGCAGAAAGGAAAGAAGTGCAGCCGAACCAAGAAGTCCAGTCAGCCGGTGAAGTTCACCTACGCCGGCTGCTCCAGCCTGAAGAAGTACAGGCCCAAGTACTGCGGCGCCTGCATGGACGGCCGCTGCTGCAGCCCACACGACACCAGAACCATCCGCGTCAAGTTCCGCTGCGAGGACGGCGAGACCTTCAACAAGAACGTCATGATGATCGAGTCCTGCAAGTGCACCTACAACTGCCCCCATGCCAACGAAGCCTCCTACCCCTTCTACCGCCTCTCCAATGACATCCACAAGTTCAGAGACTGATCGGAGAAGGGGCCCCAAACCCCCTCAGCGAGAGAAAGAGGTGATCGGCACCACTGGCGGCCAATGGCGCTCCAGATGAATGCAGGGGTGTAAATAGACCCGCCAATCAACTACCAGCTTCTTGTTGTAACTAGATTCCCAAGGAATTGTGGGCTTACATCATGAGGACTTAATGAAGTGCACTGTTTGCTGTGACGACGTCAGCATTCCTATCTAAGAACTGCTTCATATTAATGGAGCATCACAAGTAGCTTCGTTATGGAGCAATATGTAATTAATATTTGTACATTAACGTTAGCCGCTGATATCAATTCACTGTGTATATTTTTGATCCTTTACATCAGACATGACAGTAGACTGTAGACTTGTGTGTGTATTTGTAGGTATGCACACACGCAACTTCAATTAGCATCACCATCCTGTATCTTAAGAACAAAACACCAAAATGTAACCTCTGGACTTGTATAACAAGCGTGTGGTTTCATTCCTTTCTGATGTGGGCATTATTGTTCATGTTTTGTGGCAGCTATTGAACTTCCTTAATGAAAAAGACAAAGCGAAACATGTCAAAGGATGAATGAATGTTTTTATTATTGTTATTAATATTATTTATCAAAATATGTAGCTACTTTATTTGGATATTATGTGTCATACTGGAATAAATTGTAAAATGATTTAATTTTATATGCCACAAATAAAACCGATTTATTTATGAAATATGACACTGCCTTGAATTCAGTCTCATTCGACTCTGCTCAATCGCACAGGGCAGATAAGAGGGGGTGGGGGTGGGGGGGGGTCAGATTCTCAGACAGACACCTTGGGAGGGTCAGTCCCTACACGCACAACAGAAACGTGGAGGTTCTCTCCCCACTCTCGGTGGCCTTGGAATGCTTTCATTTGATCCGTCTGAGACACGAACACTCGACTGATTCTGAGAGGGCTCCACCAATAGGAACCGAGTGGGAGCGCGCCAAGAATCTTAAGTGCTGGTCTGAATGGGCTGGGATTAAACACCATGGGGGGTGGGGGGGGGGGGGGGGGACAATGGCTAGTATTGTATACAATGGGTTGTGTACAAAGGACGCGTTCCCGGGGAAGTTTTTTTCTTTTTTTTCTTTTTTTCTTTTTCTAGCACTACCAGATTGACCTAATTCATTAGCCGTTGCATTTCAAAGTGAATGAGTTGCATCGGTCTCTGCAGGCTCTTAGACTGCAGGGGGGGGGGGGTCTGCTAAACAGTTGTAAACAGCCCTGCGAGGTAGAGAGGGCTAAAGTTCCCCCCCCCCCCCCCCCCTCCAGGGTTCAGTAAAACAGCCATGAGCAATTATCAGGTAGAAAAAGAGGAAGGACAGGAAAAAGGTGGAAACACAGTTGCGTCTGTGCTCACAGAAACTTCCAATTCCATCTTCCAGCGAGCGAAGAAGTGTGTCGGCATTGTCCCAGACCCCTCTTTCAGTCACTCACGTCCAGCTGAGCTCAGATGGGCCCTGTTACACTTTCGAGTTCGATGACACCGAGCCACATGAAATGTGGAATGCTGGCATTATTATAAGAGCACAATAAGTGTCCTTTGGCCTCTGTGTGACACGGGATTTAATTGCAGATGAGTGCACATACAGCAGCAGAGAGAGCAGAGCTCAGGGGCAGCGACTAGGAAGAGTTGCTCTTTCTGATCCAGGTATAGGGAGCGGCTCAGGAATGCAGCAGTGGCTCAGAAAGCAGACATCCTGATGGGCGGCAGATGTTGGGGGAAAAAAAAAAACATTTCGGAGCAACATGTTCACTTCAGCCGAGCAGATTTTCCAAAAAAAAAAAAAACGCACACAAGACTCCCCGAGGGGCCCGCTGGAAGCCACGGAAGGCATCGCATCGCCACACAAACAGTTACAAAAACATGTCTATCTGACGGGAAATCGCACTCCTGCACCACATTCCTGGCAATGAGCCTCCATCGAGTTGTGTTTAATAAGAGGTTAAGCAGGACACGTTGCCTTTGAGTTGAGCTGCATACCGTGCAGGATGTGCCCAATGAGGTTTTTACAGATTGCTCACATGAAAGGCTCCCTGAGCTTAACTTGATCACAGAGATGTGTGGCTGCCCCTTACGGCCCGGATTTACACACCAAACCCTTTTCTTTTTTTTTGTGGCTCTTTCCCTTTCTGCTGCTGGCTGAAGAGAAACAAAAGGCCCACCTCTGCCCTTCTCGGAGTTCGGAAGGCAATCAGACTGTCATTTGTCCCGTTGACACAATGCAATGCAAACTGGGTTATGCAACTGTGCGTCTGTGTGTTACGTGAGCGCTCCTTTTGGGCCGTCCGGAACATTCCTTCATAACGTACGGACCAGCCCAGCGGCGGGGTTTACGATCCCTCGGCCTTAACAGGAGCCAAAGATTGGGTCGTCCCTGCCAACTCCAGCACCAGCCTGCGAAAACTATCGCTCTCAGACACACACGCGGGCCAACCAGGCCGCCCCCCCCCCACCCCCCACCGCACGACAATGAACTCACTCGGCGGCGACCTCGCTCCCTGCACCAGAAGTGTGTTTATATGACAAAGACATTAGCGTGGAAGCAGTGCCCGCGCAGCCAGGAGCCGGCAGGATGAGAGTGATGTCAGCGCTTTTAACAGCCCCCCCCTCCCACCCCCCCCCCCCTCGTCTATAACCTCGGATTAATACTCACTGCTCTACTGAACCCAGGGGCAAGATGGAGGGGGGGGGGGGGGAGGTGGGGGGGAGGGGGGTTCAAATGCACCATCTGCTGGACAAAGCAGGAACGATGCATTTTGTTTCGTTATGGCGGCTGGACGGACCCCCCCCCCCCCCCCCCTGATGAAACCCACACATGACACAGATGTGCCATGTATTTACACATTAGATCTAAAAGATGTACGTCGTCGACTTCCTCCCGCCTCACTCTCTCTCTCTCCCCCCCTTCTTTTTCTCCCCCCTCCCACGCACAAACACACGCAGTCGACAGTGACGCCAGTGGACAAGTGACGAGCAGGCCCCGAGGGACCGTCCGCTGCTCAGTCGGCCCCCGGAGGGCCGCTGGCCGGCTACCGGAGTGCTTATCTACTCACACAATTTGAGCAGTGATGCGAGAGGGAACACTGAGTCTCTGTGCGGTGTGAGTCTCAGCCCAATGGAGGAGAAGGCTGCACTGAGTAATCTCCAAGGGGGGGGGAGTGAGGGGGGGGAAATACAGTAAACAGCGGAGCTAATGTCGGCATGTGCTGCCCTCACTGTTGTTTAACATGAAAAGACCACGCAGGCCACATAATCAGCAGATTCCATTTGTGTCTTAGATATTCTCTGATGTTGTTGAAGGGTTGGAACAATGATCATTCAATCATGTTTTTATGCACATTTTTGCATTCATAAAGTCAGCTCATGGATATCTAAAGGCTGTATTACATACTTATAAAACGCTTTCATTTCATCCCAAGCACATCTTAAAACCAGACAAATTGTGTTGTTGAATATTCCACAACTCAAGTTAGATAATCCTACTCCTCAGATCATCGTAGACTTTATTAATATGATTTACATGTACAAATGTGCTTTGAACTCTCGTGCTGTGCCTCAGCACGTAGTGGCAAAAACAGTTGAGTTTTGTCCTTTAAACCCTTAGATCCTATTCCTATGTCCTTGTTGATTTTACCACCGTGAGGAAAGCAGGAAAAGCAAGGTCAAGACTCGCAGTTCTGTCCAATAATTCAATGCAAAGGGAGTTTGACCATCCAATGTTGCCGGTTTATTGTACAAAAAAAGATATTGTCACAAAACAAAGTCACTATGACAAGCTGAACTCGGCCCAAAACGGAGACGGCCTGGTTCACAGCCTCAGCCCTGAGGTCAATGACTGTCCTTTCGAGGGCGGCACCGTCGCCACCTACAGAGGGCGCACACTCCCGATTCCACAAAAAGAGGAAAGAAATATAAATAAAGCACTCAAGATACAAAAAAAACCTTAAATGCGGCTCCTACACAGCATTTCGCTGAACTTCTCCCACCCTTTTCTGTCCCCCCCCCAATCTGGTTTCCACTATTGTGTAGGCATAAGTGCAAGGCCTTATGGCGTCATTATATTGGCGGCGACTTTCCACCCTTACACAATTTTTAATTTCTTCTGAGTCTTTTGATCCTGGGAATTAACAATGGTTATGCCATGGAAATGTGGCTAGTGAGTGGCAACAATGACTCGAGGCTTCACACACACACACACACACACACACACACACACACGCTGCAATTAAGTAACCACACACAGAAACTGATATCAATCTAAAAAAAAATCAAAATAAAATGTGGCTTGCAGTGGGAACGAAAGATGGCAGTGGCATTTTAAATGCCTCGTTACCCTCGTTTGAAGGACATCCTGGGTACGACTAATGTAGGCGTTATCTAGCTCTTTCAATGCCATGTCAAGTCAAAACAGCGGCCTGAGCGGACCCACACGCCAGGCCTGGCTTGTGGAACTGGAGCTAATCTGACAGGGCCACTCTCTCACTAAACATTTTTGGTCTTTGAATGGGGATTAGCGGGACCCCCTATCTGTGACCGGTTTGCTTTGGGATCCAAACCAGCCTACCAGAAGCTAATGAGAAGTCCGCTCCCACGGTCAACTTGACGCGCGGACGCCTCCCCCGCAAAACGACCCAAGGAAAGGGTAAACTTCACTGCGTATGCTTCACCAAATGCAATTAAAGCAAAGGCTGGCAAATGAGGTTGGATCGATAATTACAGGTCATTGGGATGACCTTGTAAAACAATACGTTCCTAATAACTTGGCGCCATCTGTTCACAGGACAAAGACTCAGAAAACAGAAGGTCACGTGAGGCTCAATAGCAAGTCCTCAGACTAGATTAGTCGAGGTTGATAATAAAAGAATATCAGGCAACAAGCAGGCTGTTTTTGTTTCAACTGTCAGCTTGAAAGGACACAGGCAAAAAGGAACAAGTGAATCACTTCCTTCCAACGACGTGGGGATCGGTCTCCGAGGTGACAACGTGACACGCGGTAGTGGCTTTTGTTTATCTTAAAGAGCTGGATGAATTCAGTGGAGCTTTCCTCACACACGCCGCGAGCAAACTCAAGTCCTCACAAACCACTTGCAAGTCTTCAGTATGGGCTTATTGGGAGGGGGGGGGGGGGGGGAGGTTTGAGCCGATGCATTCAGGGAAGGTAATGTCTTTGTTGACCAACGGAAACTGGTAGGGAATAATAACTGGTTTAAGATGTTAAAAAAAAGCCTGCATAAGCAAGACAATGAACAGACCCTAGAAACCACGGCAGTGCAGCATTTCTCATAGGAAAAACAGATGGCCTCATTTAGTGGTATTTCTCTATGTTTGGAAGAGTCAGATAAGTGAAATATTAGTAGAATGCCCATTCAAAACAGGAAATTTGCATGCAAAATTATAGATTTGGTTGCATACGATACGCGTTTGATTTTTCGAGCACGCAGAATGTTTCCATGCACTTTGGAGGTTCTGCTTGATAAATGATCCTAATGACAACCACTGTGTGTGCCATGTGAGAATGACATCAGGCTCTGGAAAACAGGATTTCGTGCTTCAGTACCTGCCTTTCCTGATGTGGAAGTCGTGCCAACGTTAAGTGAAAAAACAACTTTGCACAAGGCACAATTAAGCCCCGCAGACCAAATCAAGACCAAGTTCAAACAATCTACAGAGAGTTCAGAGAGACATTTACTTAAATTGTGTTATCCAGACAACGCCCCCCCACACACACACACACACACATTTACTTTAAGGAGCGACCAGAAACCAACGCAGAGCTTTTGTGTGGTCGCACGGAGCGTCTTTATTGACGGAGTCATTTTAGAGAGCTGATTGAACACAGGCAAGGCCGTGACAAATAGAGCCACAGATGTGTACTTTGTATCGTCCTCAACTGTGTGACACGTTGCGTCAATAATGTCAGTGCGCCCAGCGGCAAACACGATATCAGAGCACACGGCGTGGTGTGAATCACCAAAAACCACTTCTTCCACCAGGGTGGGCTGCCTGGGGAAGGTGGGCACGGATGCTTCTTTAAAGGGAATGGATCCACCTTTGGGGGAAAAGGGGCGTAGGAGGAAGAGTCCAGGTCTGATTTGAGGGAGAGGTTCCGGTCTGCACGTTTCATTCTAGAGGCCCGAGAAAACGGTGCATCAAAAACGATGAGGAGTGCCTCAGGCCAGACCCTGCTGGATATTATATGAGCGCATTATATGAACCTTAACCTTGATATAAACATGGCACCTAAAAGGACAAGGAGTAAATGGGTCAGGGGTCTGATGCAGCCTCTGATGTGAGAGCATTGCCTCCGACTGGGAAACTGTGTCATCTCAGGCCAGACATCAAAGAGCGTCCATAGGGGTTAACAGAGGTTAGAATAACACATCTATGAACACTGGCCCCACCAGTGAGCCGCACTCAGTTATTACTGCCACTCTGGTGTCATAATAAACCAACATTAGCCAAAAAAAATACAGTATATAGAGGCACCACATGGGTAACAACATTCACACAGGGAGACACCCCGAGGTGTCAGAAGAACCAGCGTGTGAACGTTAACTTTTATTAGCTGATGGAAAAAGGAGACGAATGGTCTTAATGAAGCTTGGCAGAAAGGGAAAAAAAAAAAAAAAAAAGAACTTCAAAAGGTGATGGAGGCACAGCGAGATGCTGGTGTGCTTTAGCTTTTAATTAAAAATAAACAGTCAAAAAAGGAACAGATGACGTACTGAGTGTAGAACAAAGACTTCTTTTACTGCTGAGCTTCATGAATACAAATTTTCTTTAAGATGCCCTGACTCTTTAGAGGACAGGAGATGCTAGATGGATAAAAAACTAAATGTGTTCAAACTTTAAAGCTTTATAATGACATTAAATTAGCAAGAGAGTACTTTAAGTTATATATCACTCGATCTTGCTCAGCAGATAGTTTGTTTGGAGTCCTACTCACCTGGGAACAGTGTGGCCTCAAACTCCATTTATTAGGTATTCAGGAGCTCATGAATCATTTTGAATAGGTGAGGTCTGATAATGATGATTGGAAGTGTCTTGAATGTACCTCAAGATATGAATTTATAGAGATATAAATCCTTCTCAGTAGGTACAACCCCACCCCTGGTTCCCGGTAAAACATGATCCTACAGATGGAACGTACAGATGAGATTACCCTTAGATGACATTTGGTCAGCATCTGCTACAGAAGAGCAGGAATACGACACACATGTGGCAAAGACTAATAATAATTAACATTTCATTGCTTCCATCTATATACACACAAGGATACAGCGGTATCAATCACTGTCAATGTCAGGACAGCCGAGAACACATCGCTCCGCTGGACGCTGACACGCGAGGGGGGGGGGGGGGGGGGGACTTCCTGTCAGATACGGCTGCCTCCTTGTCCATTTCACATCTGGGCATCATTCCAGGCCACAGCTGTCAGCGGCATTAGCCGACTCATTGACATGACGACGGGGACATCCCTTAGTCATGCTGACCTCGGCACTTTCCTGACAGCTCGATTGTCATTGGAAGGAACCGGAGACGTCCGCTGCCCGGGCGCCGCGTTAATTAACGCCGTCCGCGCTGCCTTCTGGTTCGCCTGCAATCACCTCCAGCTCATCAGCGAGCCTGTTGCCACTGTCAGTGCTCTTACCACATGTAGTGTTTCCTTCCTCCTCCTCCTCCTCCTCCTCACTGCTGTCTACGAGCTCTCCCTCCTCTACATCCCCCTCCTCGGCTTCTCTCGTAGCCCTTTTCACTGGTGGATGCTCCGTTTCGGGGACGGTCTCGGAGGCCCCTCCCAGGAATGGTGAAACTT
Organism: Pungitius pungitius; assembly: GCF_949316345.1. Classification (NCBI taxonomy): domain Eukaryota; kingdom Metazoa; phylum Chordata; class Actinopteri; order Perciformes; family Gasterosteidae; genus Pungitius; species Pungitius pungitius. Next base: position 2,291,572 of record NC_084906.1, read on the forward strand.
GGACGCCACGGTTGTTTTCTTGGTCCTGCAGCTCCTTTTGTAACGCAACTCTTTTGCAGGCTGAGGCAGGATCAGCTGGAACGACATGACCCCGTTTGTGTAATTAGTTACACAATAAAGAAGGGTGGACAAGTGTGGAAGAATGAGTGCAGGATAAATGACTGCAGGAGCGATAATGGGAATAATCAGCAATTAGTCCCCAGCCTGATCGCCCCACAGTCTGCAGCTTCATAGAAACCGAAATTGACTTTTAAATCCAGCACATTTTAAACGGTTATCCAGCCGAGCCTATGATACGAAAGATTAATGTCATTTGGCTTTTATTCTTTGTGCTGCAACACGAGGCAATTAAAAAGCTGTGTTTGACTCCTATTGGCCATTTATCGTCGGCAGGGACCATTACTTCTTTCCATTTCAATTCACACGCATGCATGTTCAGAATTATGGGTTGAGTGCATTCTCAACTGGACAGAAATAATAAAAATTTAAAAACACTGCTAATGTCAAGTATTTTAGTAAGTAAGTAAGTTCAGAAAAGATTGCAAAGTTAGACTTGAGATTTTTTTTAGGCAACGTTTAACTGGATTACTGACCTGCTGGACCCTCAACACCCCCCTTATCCATACTAGATGTGCCTCTGCCACAGACTCCAGCCCCTTGGCAGGCCACGTATGTGACATCAGGATGTTCCTCTGGCTAACAGCACACCAGAACCAGAACAGTGCGGCACCGCTGCCTTATCGGTGAAATGAGCTCACCCAGCCCGTGTGAGGATACTGGGTTGGTGTGCGCTTTTGTCACAGCAGTTTGACCACACTCGGCACGTTTCAATGTGAACAAAATGCCTGTGTGCTTTTCGGTGACATGTCTTGTGACAGTCCTACTTGTCATGACTCGCCTTGGCCCCAAACATTCAGCACTGGAAGAGAAAAACGAGTGGGGAAAGCCTCAGGCTGATTTCCTGTTCTTTTCTCTACTGTCATTTCAGAACTCGTGAGTTCTCTGTTCAAAAGTAAAACCTGTTTTGATCTTTTTTTTTTTTTCCCGGCCAGTGTCGCTGGTGAGGTGAAGGTTGGTGTGTGTGTGTGTGTGATGCTGTGCAGAACACCCGGTTTCCGTCGGGGTGGACCGCTGCCATCGTAAAGTATAAGTGAGCAGGGAGTCACGGAGTCTCAGCTGGAGAAACCCGGACATGATACAACGCAGTTGAAATCAGGGAGGGGGTTCGGGGCTGGCCTTTTGGGTTTTGGGTTTGACTTTTTGTCCAAACTTTTAACTAGTTCCAGAAATAAGGGTGAAAAATGAATACAGCGGTGCAGTAGGTATCTTTTGCTAATAAAGCATTAGTACATTAGTGTCAGGAATTTACATGAAGATAAAAAAATATTTACCTGATCCTTTTAGTGGAAACTCCTTCCAATGTTCTCTGAGTACAACGTGAAGCACGGGATATTCAATTATTGTTTTGTAGCTCAGGTTGTCTCTTAGGGTCTTGCAAATGTCCAACTCATGGTACCTATTCCAAATGAAATTAAAAAGGACAAGACAAAAAAAAAGGTGATTACAAGGCAGCTCAGTAACGGAATGCTGGGTAAATTAGGTTACTGGGGTCATATACAGGTAATTTCAACTTTGCTTTTAAGAAAGACGGAGCAAAAGGCCACCTATGGCACGTTGACGGCTGAGAATATTTTCAGGATTGAGAGATTTGAGCCATGATTTGGCACAGTGACGTCGCTGCTTGATATTCGTCTCATGAGAAGGAAATCCACGAGGCCCATTGCATAAAGATCAGTCTGGTCTCGTCTCCAAGTGGTCCGGTGATGCATTAGAGACGGCCAGAGACTAAATGGTTAACTTGATTCTTGCCTCTACACTCTTCTGATTTAGGACCAGCCATGCAAAATACAAGGCATCATGCATTTTGGATTCATACAGTAACAGAGACCCCCCCCCCCCCCCCCCCCCCAACAACGAGTCAAACCCTATGGCAGATTGTTGAGCCATTGTTTGTTCTGCTAAAAGCCCAAGCCTGGGAAGCAGCCCCCTCCTGAAGCCCATCAAAGCGCTCTGCGATAGTGTGACACTCACAGGTCGGCTGATGGGCCAGCTCTCCGGAAAAGGCCTCCCTCCTCAAAGAGTTTCACTCGGTGGGCCAAAGACCATTTTGCACAATCTCACAAATAAGAAGCAGAACTGCGTTGGCGCTTCCTGAAGGACAGGATGAAGGAAAGGAGGGATAGCCTGTGGGCCTCAATGCACATGGCATCACATGACTGCATGGTATTTCTGGCCCATCTCCATATCAGGAGGGAAGAAATGGCCCATTTCAAGACAGATTCTAGTGTGGAAAGAAAACCGAACCAACAGTAGGGCTGAATGGCTGAAACCAGCTTGTGAAGCTTCTGCTGCAGCTGTGCGTGCAAAATAATTAAAGAAAGCAGTATATCTCTAGTGTGCATACCAGACATACAGTTTGCATTTCATTCGTTTTTTATGTTTACCGTGCAAAAAAAAAATTCCAGGAGTCCAGGAGACTTGAAGCATCGGCCGCACAAAAACAAACCCAAACCCAAAACATGGCTCGAAGGCAAAGCGGAGTGAGCGCAGAGCTCAGGAGGGCTCAGTGAGGCTGTGGGACAGGTTTGCTATGAATATGTGTGAGAAGGCAATGCTCATACAGGACAGAAACATCACTGTCTGATGGCTCTACAACACAGGACACACACACACACACACACTCTCACACACACACACACACACACATCTGGCATGTCAACAGAGCGGCTGGGAGGAAGAGCTGCGCGACGGGGGGAAAGAGCATCCTCTGGATGGAAGGAGTGGGCTGAATAAAAACAAATATTAAAAATAACACAAACAAACATCCAGAAGGGTGTGAATGGTTCCCTTGATGCTCGGTCAGTCTCTTTTCCAGTAAGAGACTGGTTACACAGCTATGTTTGTTTTAGCATAGGAGCACCGCTATTCAAGTGATATTCCAGCAGACATTCACCAACAAAAACATGCCGCCGTGCCCTTTGTGTTGGACCAAGCGAAGTAGCCATGACTACCGCGGTCCGTGACCTCATGTTGTTTATAACACGTTTCAAAGTGAGGGGCTTTAAAAAAAAAAAAAAAAAACTGCGTTATTCAGGAAACGTGAAGGCCCCTTCGTGGTGGCGATGCTTTGACCTAGTGTGGGACCCCTGATGTTACCTCATTCCAGTGCCCCTCTTCTCATTGGAGCTTTGGTCTGAGGTCATCATTCTCTTATGTAACTGTGCAAGATAAGCACCCTAGTTTTGGCCCACATCTATTCATCTCTGCTCAATATGTTGCAGATACAAAATAATTAAATTAAAATAAAAACATTTTAAGAATTGCATTAGACTCATTAGTCCTTCCTTATATAAACGCGTACGGTAGCTATTAAGGTATGACACGTGAAGCATGGAGAGAGAGATTTATGCCCCGGAATTACTTAAAGGTCTCTTTCCAACTAATAGAGGTTACAAATAATTCACTAAATACTTTTGTGGCTACAGGTCATGACAGTCACCAGGCATGACTCAGTTAATAGCAGTCTCCCAGGAAATGCTTGCGCACTTCTCCACCGTGAAACGTACTAGAACTTGCCTTTAGGGGGGGACGGGACACTATCGTGACGATTTCAATGCAGGACGACATCACGCGAGTATTCGGCACGAGTCAATAAATGGGACGTTGGTCACCAAAACATCTTGGACGTGGAGGAGATATGCAGTCACGCTTGTTGACGTACTAGCCTTTTTCTACACGTCTTTACAATTTCCCTTCAGAAGAGCAGGTGCCGCGTGTCACGTTTCATGCAAACAGGTGCAACAACAACTTGGGTCCATGTTGCAAATGAAGAAAGAGGGAACACAGTCACACACACACACAATCTGGTTCCCCCGGAGAACGTTTTTTTGTGCTCTCATTGGCTGCGTCTCCCAGACCGATCCATGCGATTAGCATGTTAGAGATGTCCGATATGGCGTTCCTTAAGAACTGCGAGCCGCCTAGCTTAAAAGCTAATGGTGGACAAAGAGAAAAGAAGCAGTTGTGTTATAAGGATGAAGGACGGGACGGGAGGGATGACGAGGCAGGGATTACGGGCATCGAGGACCGTTATTCACTCAATGACTAAGTGGGAATGGAGGACTGCCAAAGAATCTAAAAAGTAGGTGAAGCAAATAGCTGCTTTCGACACAGTCACCTGACCCCCCCACCAAAAAGAATAAACAAGACAGAAGGGACGGGAGGGAGAGGTGAAGAGGAAAATGGAGGTTGAGCAGCTTCCTGAGAAATGGCATTTCGAAACGACGGCTTCAAAGCCTTCCTGCCAAAAGTCTGTGTAGCTCTGCAGGAATTTACAAGTCAGTGATGTCATGCTCCTAACAAAATCATCCTGATTAGATACCCACTGGATAAAAAAAAAAAAAAATCATGAATAGAAAGTCCAATGGAACGGCCTCATGGACCGGATGCTTGAGCCATAATTCATTTTATTCTCAAAACTCAACCCTGTAGGTCCTACGTCAACAATGTCTTTGCGTGAGTTTGAGTGCTGATTTGGGCACAAAAAAAAAATGCAACAAAGGGGGATACTTTTGGGAAGGGGGGGGGGGGGGGGGGTGGTATTTATTAAACAGTAGGACTGAAGCAAAAGTCATGAACTTTGACAAAATCCAATGCGTTTGCTTCCAGAGATCAAAGACGCATCACATTAGGTCAATAAAACAAAAGGAGAAAGAAAATCTCACCTGACAGAGTTAGCTTTTCTCCCCTCTGCTTTCATGAAGACTTTCACGTGATCAAACGGCGTGCGCACATACACCTTCAGCCTGCAACACAAATCCACATCAACCCCCGCAAGTCAAGAGTCACAACTGCAACCTCAAGGAAGGGACCTGCCTGAGGGGTCTTGTGTAAGAAACCATTTTGGATTTTTTGCATCATGATGCAAGTCATCACAGTTCACTAACCATGAAAAGCATGCATGGGTGTGAATTACAATATGATAACTTCCTGATATATTTTTAAAGATATTCTGGACTAATTGCAGATGTGACAAATTGTGACCTTCATGTTGTCTTTACTGACGCTAATGTTGTGTGTCTGCAGCCTTGTGCACTTGAAGACCAGTGGGCAAATAGGCTGACCCAGTCTCCTGATTTATCAGGATATACATTTAAAAAACCTGAACGGTATGTAGGTGTACAAACATATCCATTTATAGCTCAGTGGTGACCTGTAGTTACCGCCTGAGCAATGTCCCAGAAGGCCTCAGGTTTACAGATGGTACATTCAGGTCAAAATGCAAGAAAAGAGGAGGCCTACTTTTGGCGCGTCACCGGGTCCGACTCTGTAGGGTGGATGTAAGGAGTGAGGATCTGCTCCAGGGTTTGCCCATCTAACACCCTAAAACCACGAGGGGAAAACCGAATGTGAAAGTTGTCTGCTGTTCACGTCCAAATCAAGACCAATGCTAGTGGATAACGTCTCTGTGCCGATTACACAATCCTCTACAGCCACATGCAGACTGCCCATTTGTCAGAATGTGCTCTAGGAGCGCTTCTTTATTTAGGATTGACACAAGAATGATAACTTGCTTCTTCACTCACCTCCTCTGACTGAACTCAGTGCTGCTCTGAGGAAAGATAACCTTCACGTGCCACAGGAACAGTTTGTCCCTAAATGAGACACACAAAAAGTCATTGTTAGTTTCAGCCATAAAACACAGTATAGCTTGTTTTTCACAGCCCAATGATGTCACCGGCGCTCTCACAGTATTCCCTTCACATTCCCCCCAAGACAAATTCCCGTGTTTTAATTTACAACATAAAACGGATTCGGCCATAATCCGTCCAAGACAACATGCCTGGCTGCTTCCAAAATCGTATCCATCTGTGTGACTGTGCGCGCTTGTGTGTGTGTGTGTGTGTGTAAATGTGTCCCCATGGAGACCGTGACATATACACTCAACACTAGGACACCAGCTGGTAGATATCACATAATCATCACTTCTTTCCTGGTAATGGTCTGGGCAGTAACTATCAAACATTGGTACGGGTTTTTTTTGGAGGGGGGGTGGGGGGGTTGCTGGGTGTGCTCTACGACCAAACCTTTATCCCCAATAAAACACTGTGTTCATAACTCCTGATGTCATCAGGATTCAGATACAGCCAAGAAATAACTAAACAGTTTGAGAAATACTAAAGATTGATGTATTTCTGCCTTCATTGTTTGACAGTAATGGATTACTTGGTAATTGACACAAACACATCAAAAACGTTGATAAATCATCAGTCAGCCATGACTGAAGAGCCAATGTTTCTCAAGCAATTGAGACCATAAAATCATGTTTACAAGAAGTAGGCTGATGTTCTCACAACCTTTTTGAAATCGCCCCCTATTGGACGTTTGAACAAATGTAAGGTTAATACACGCCTCTTTTCACACCCGGAGTCTGCCACCAGCTCAGGACTGAGGGTGGATTCTGAAGATGAACGTGTAGTTATTGAGAAAGCAGACCAAGCACCCGACCCGTTCTGAACAGGCAGGTATTCTACGGGGCAGTCCACCAGTGTAAATGGAACAGGTCATAGTCTACTGGATCTACTACGAGGACTCGCAGTGACCCAGGCCACAGACACGCCGTGATTAGGGAGGAGCTGGTTTCCGGTAAAAGGACAGCGAAGGACCGTGCAACGGTTACGCATCATTTTATGGCACATACAGGAGAACTTGTTATTAGGCCCCACCAAAAGCAATCCATGGCAGTGGATTCAACGTATTGCATCATGTGGTTTTTCAAAAAAGGGAGCGACTATTACATATTTAAGCTTAAACTTTAAAAGCGAACAGCAAGGAACAGAAGAACAGTTGAGGACACTCGCCGACGGGAGACCAGCAGAGGTCTGCAACGGAGTGGCAGAAACCCTGAGGCGGGATGCCGGGAAGACACCCAGCTGAGCGGCTCGCAGCGCGACCAATCAATGCGATGCAAGGCAGACTAAAGGGGACGCACCTGTATGCAGAATTGCAAGAAGAAACATCTAACTCATCATCTAAATGATGGCTTAAACCTTTTCGTGTGCATTCAGGTATCATTGATGCTGCACACTACCTCCACTCTACCTTTAGGGAGAGAACCTTGAGTTAATGCCTACATGCATGCAGACACACACACACACACACACACACAGCTGCATGTAATTTCATTTGAGACATTCACACAAATTATTTTTTTGGGCAATCTTCACACCATTTAAAATGCTATTACATAGATGGGGTTTAGTGCTATAAGCCAGCACTAAACCCCAAACAGTGGTGTCCCAGTTTCTCTCATGTCCATAATCACAGCTGCTAAACTTCATACAGTCATTGCATACAGTTTGACAGCAGGGATTGTTCTGGGTCCTGTGAGTTTTTTTTTTTGTGGATCGACGTGGTAGCGTTACGCAACCCGGGGGCACGTCGTTTCCTTGAATACCGAAACGGGTAGAAGACTTTGCAGTACTGGCGGATCACTCAATAGAAGACCTGTGCTCCCGTGCACCTCCAACCCCTTAGTCAGAGGAATGCACGTGTTTGCTCACTGTTGGCCGAGTTTCGTTCTTATTCCATTAGTGTGGGTGTACGAATATGCAAAGTGTGTGGACGCAGGCAAATGCGGGTGTGGCACCAGGTGTGATGCCATCATCTCATTACAGCGAATGGAAAGTATGTCTTTGAATGGAAAAAGGGGCTTGTCCAAGGATGGATGCAATCGCTTCAGGAGAGGCCAGCGTGCATACCTGGGATACGTGTCATCAGTCCTTGTCAGGTGGAAGAGAGCAGCATGCAAAAGTCAAAAACAGAAGCATCACTGGTGCTTTGAATACCCGCATACATACAAATAGTGGGACGCATGGCCCGGTCCTTCGATTCCTTGCGCGCCCGTTTGAAAAGATTAAGGTTTAGTGCATGCATAGAATCTCATGCAGTAAGCTGTCTGCTAGATGGCCTGCATGGCTTAACCAACAAATAAGATGTACAACCAGACCAGAAAGATGTAAATGTTTCATACTCAATCCGGTGTGATTTTGGTCAACTTTTCTAAAAGGTGGGCAAAATGCAGAGTATTTTATTATCCGTTCTGAAAGCAACAACGTGGTGTTTGTTTTGTCTGAAACTTGTGTCCCGAGTAAAAAAAACCTTAAGGTTGCAAATTTTTTTTTTAGTTGCTTAGAGACGAAGGACGTGGCCATCTGTGCTTCCTAGGTGGTTGATGTTTCTTCTTTCTTAAATTGGTAGCATAATAGTTATCTAACATTGTGTAGCATTCTTCTTTTTCTGGACTGAAAACCAAAACGGCAGGCCATACGCCTTAAGAACATTAAAGGATAGGGTTTTATTAACTAAAAAATCTGTTGTCTAGGCTTTGAGAAGATCCCATTTTTATTTCACTTTTCACAAACTGGACTACAAAAAGTATGATGAGTAAAAAGAGGGATATTTTGAAGAATGGCAACACTACAGCATGTCAGGATTCAGCTTGGCCTCGCTCTTGGAAACTTTCAGCATCCATGGAGGGAGGCGCAGGAATAAAGCTGACCAGGAGGAGGATGGATGAATTCATTCATGAACAAAAAACCCTCTGTTGATTAAGTGAGCGATTGGACTCGCTTGTGCCATCAGCACCAGAAAGCAGAAAGCCCGACTTGTGGTCTGGCACCCAGAGCGGGCTCGTCTGGCTGGATTAAAAAAAACGCTGTGTCATCGGGAACCACGTGTCGCCTGCATGTTCCCGTCGGTGCTGGATGCCAGGAATTTGGGTGGCAAGGGGATGCCGGTGGACTGAGATGACTGGACTTTACCGAGAGGCAACAAATGAATCCAGCATCCAAAGACATGCTCAACGAAAAGGGAGAGGAGACGACGATTACCGGCAGCTGTACCGAAAGACTCCCGTCTTTAGGCCCGGATTAAGCCTTTGAGTCGCAGGACAAAGGCCCTCATGTTCAGCCATGAATCTGCTTTTCCAGCTGAAAAGCCACTTCTCCTCCAGTCCAAAGGAAATAAATGATTTTCACACATACAGTACATATAGAAAGTCTACACAACCCTGTCATGGGTTGTGCCAGTTTATTTTTTTTAAATGACAAATCACCTCCGAACTTTTTCCACCTTTAATGTGACCTATAACGCAAAGAACCTCAAAGGCAGAGAGCTGGGTTTAGGTGAGATTAATACTTACTGTATGCCATGTTATGCTAAATGACATGTAATGCAATAACTATCTGGTTATTACACAGAGTTGTTTAGGCCACTAAAGCTGTCTGCGTGGTTTGTTTCACAATTCTGTTAATTATTTAACAGCATAAGATGGAAAGAAAGTGTTTGCATGGCCACTATTTTGCAAACAAAGCGATAGCTGCTCACAAACGCTCTCTCGCTAGCCGTCTGCCAGTAATAATCCATCTCCAGCATAATCCATCTCCAGCGAGTGGCATGGATATGTCGCTAACCAGCTGCAGTAACATTACTCACACATCTGCTTCTTATATTATGTACTTGGTACATTTTGAGGCACATTCTCCCTCAGTTGCTCACAATTTATTGTATACCTTTCATCCCGGCCCTTGGGTCCATTTACTGGTCTCTGAAAGTGACAGGGTTGCACTTACTTGAAACATCTCCACAGTGAGACACTGTGAACCTAACCAGACTAAACAAAGACTAAAGACTAAAGTAATACGCCCGTGCCACTGACCAAAGATTCTTCCACCAAAAGTGCAGTAGACAAAGTATAAAAATCTTGTGTCGTTTGCAGGAGCAGTTGTGGGAATTCAGCACCACTAGCTGTCATTGTTTTCTCTTTAAACAACAAAAACAACAACAACGACGACAGGCATTCTGGTCTCGTTCTGCACAAGACGCCTTGTCACCAACTGACCAGGGTTGAGTTGGGAATGAGGACTATGGGGGCGGGGTCGTCACAAACCGAACGTTATGTTGTCTCATGCAGAGATGTGAGCGGTGCACATTGAAGTCACCATCTGCGAAGCACCAGAGGCGGCCATGATGGGGGGGGGGGGGGCAGACTTCCACGGCTGCGGCGGTGAAGGGGGGGAAAAGTCACTAAATCAAGCCAGCTGGGTGACTGACAAAGGCCTCTCTTTGGTGGCAGACCAGATCTCTACCTGTTGTCCCCTTGCATTCCAGATGTCAACGTGCACGTCCTCCTCGTCCCCTTTTCTAGAGAAGCAGGGTCCAGCACAAACAACTGGGGTAAAATGACTGGCAGGAGCTTGTTACAGAAGAAAGTAAAGACGCCAGACACGACACGACCACCGAGCCAATTGGAAAAGTGTCCCCGCCAAAGAATTACTTCATACTTCAGGGTCTAAAGGAAGTAATACGCCTCACTTACAAGTCTGCAATGTTGACCACACTGAATTAGTTTCTCCCAAAACCATTAAAGTACCAACAGGGGAACAGTTATAGGTGTTATATTTTGTGCTAAGTGTAATAACATAATCATTAAAATACCATTGAACATTTTTCTACGCTTTGCTCATTGGCCACGTGTAGTCTTCTTCTGTTACATTTCACTCGTTTTGCCTCAAGTGAAAGTCCAACGAAGCCTTACGGGGAGATCTTTACCATTTTGTGACTGTAATTACGGGCTCAGTCAGCGACACCGGCGCTGTGCAGCCACAACGCAAGGTAACAATCAAAGGCCGTTTGTGAAAAATATCACACGTATCAAAACTAAACTAGAAGAAAATTACAGATGAGGTCACTGACCTTCTCCCTGCCAGCTTTCTGAAAACTAGAGGATGATTATGTGCTCATGTACTAAATGCTTTGATACAACCGCATCTTTAGAGCAGCGTTAACCTCTCCTCAGGAGTCCCCAGCTGCACGACAACCCGGTGCACATGTTAAATTCATTCAGTGTCAACCTTAAACTATCAAAGCTTGACATAGAAGTAATGTTGCTCAAATACATTAAAAATAATAAAACAGCACGCCTATACACAAATGACTACAGTACGTAATGCATTAGCACAGAGTGAGAGAAACAAGGAGTCTGGTTAGGGTTTTTATTCACCTGATTGTGCAATAGAGTTGGGGTTGTTCCTTTAACAGGCTTAATAAAACGGGATTCACTGCCACGGACTAAGAATACAGGGCTATTGTTCCTCAGCAAGAAGAGTGCATGTGTGCAACTGTGTGCTGGTTGGAAGCTGCAAACATCCTCTAAAAGACCAATTCTGACAAGGGTCAACATAATGGAGAGTTACCATCATGAAAGGCTCTCCTGCTTTATAGAGGATTCAACTTCTTCTGCAATACAGCAGAGCTGCAAACTTTGTCAAGGACACCGTGATGGCTGAATCCGACCATCAGCTCACACCTCCAAATGCCCAATTAAAAAAACATTGGTCACATGTTTAACGGGAACAGGTAGATCTCCACTGACATCCTCACGCACCAGGCGGAAAGCGGAGGAGATCCTGCACTGCTGTTTGGGCTTAACAAGAGTGCCATCCTGTGGTTAAGCAAAACATCACTAATCAGAGGCTCACTCGCTGGAGAGCAAGCGAGATCCAAGTCGACCGGGAAACAGTTTCATCTTCGGCCGTGACCGAGTGCGTCATTAAAAGCCTCAAAATGTTTTGAAGAGGAGACACAGCTTTGAAGGAGATCCAAAGCGCTTTGTTGTCGTGTTTGCTAGTTTGAGTTTCTGCCGTGATACTGTGGTAAAACGTGATGAATGTTTAAGAAAGTATGTATCAGCTGTATCACCATGGTCATGACCTTTCTCAGTAACCAAGAGTAAAGAAAAATTCATATTGAGCGTATTTTTTGGAAAGCCAATTCTGCTTTAGAGCCTATAAGAAGCTACTGAATTACCTTTGCAATGTTGACTGGTTAAATAATTGCATACAATACATGTGTTTCTCCCAGCAAAAAAAAAAAAAAAAAAGGTTTTTAAAGTTACAGATAAAGGAGAGAAAAACAACAATCTGTTAAAGATACAAGACGTTGCATTCTTACTTGGTGAAGAAGAGCGTAGAGTTTTCTTTGCTCTTGGTGAAGGTGATGGGGAGGAACCTCAAGGTGATATTTAGCTTTCTGGCGCCGGCTGCAAGCCTCTTTGCCTACAAGTCAGACAAGTAAAGACAGCACAGCATTTAAGATCTAGGAAGAAAAAAAAAGCATCTAGATTTTAAAAGCAAAAAGAACAAACCATCACAATTTCAATAAAGTTCTGAGCGGTATTCTTCAGACAAAAAAACGACACGTAACAGAACATGTCTATTCTTAGCCATGAACAGATGTGGTGGCACCGCATACTGGCTGACATTTCAGAGGCAAAGTCAGTAGCGGCTGCGGGTCATCGCTCAGAACTAGAATCATTTCATTAACAATTGGACCAAGTTCCTTCTCATCTAAATGTTGATTGACTTTTTCATTCTGGCCCTCTAATAGCTACTTTGCAACTTCATACAAGTGGGAGGTAATGGTTGGCTATGCACGGGGGCAGCTAACAAACTATTGCACATGCACTGTACAAAAGGAAACCCAAACCCAGAGCTTACAACGTGCCAAAGAGTCATCTCGCACTGAGAATCATTATTTTTGGCTGATTTGTGATCGCTGAAAAAAAATAAAATTCCATGAAAGAACATGCATAACTCTTTAGGCTGTGAAATATTATGTTGTCCTGTAGGAAGAGTAGAGGTGAAAGCAAACTGGAAAGGACCCAAATGAATGTCTGTGGTTAGGAGCAGGGAGCGTTGCATAACCACTGACGCAAATTATACCGAGCAAAGCAATAACAGCAGGAGGAAAAAGTTCACACAAAAGCTGTAAAGCCACTTCTTTAACTTTATTTATTTTTTACCATACCTTTAAAATAAAACAAATATCTAATAAGGAATTAACTGGAACACTTTATTGCAAGTAGAATGATGCTTGCTTGGAAAATATGCATTTCTTTTCAACTTTAAGTGCAGCCCCTCGGTAATCCTAAACTGTCTCTTTAAAGAACTCTGTGGACATCACTCAGCTCGTGATGTTGAATCTTATTTAACTCTTACATTTTTCCGCTGTCAGGAGAGTAGTATTGGCTCAACAGTTTATGAACTGTTGGCCTTTTTCAAAGCTAACAGATGTTTAATAGTGACTAAATTATAATGAGAACCTTCTGTTTCCAGTTATTCCTTACCAAAACAATTCACAACTAATGTGTGTGTTATTGTTTAAACAAAATAAAAAACGGCCAAAACTGCTAGAACACCATGTCTAATGATGCATGAACGCAACCGGTTGATCAGCTGGATAAAACATGTGCAAAATACAAAAAAAACAATACAGGGAGCAAACTCCAGAGGGAGTAATCAGCATTGGGCGTATCCTTAAATCAAGGACTTACTCTTGCAGTGGAACGAGGAACTTGGACGAGTTTGTCTCTGGTGGCACCGCCAGCAAATCGCCCCGTATCCTCCAGAAGCCTGTAGTCTATGGAGCAGGTTAACACATAGTTAACAAAAGTATGTCCAATTTGACGGTCAACAGTTCAGTCATGGACTGAGTGAAGATGCTCACCGCTGAGAAGTGTCATTTCATCAAACTCTGAGATGGTTACAAAGGCAGTTTTATTCCTGACGCCACTGCATCCCGTATCATCCTTGTGTTTCTTCACACACAGCAAGCTGGAAAAACAAAAAAAACGCACAGACTGAATAAGCACGGCTCAGAAATAAAGTTTACTTTATTTGTACTCCAACTCCTTCTCCCCAAAAATTGGCATTCCTTTGCTCAGTCAACAGGTGGTTGGACCAGACTGCGTGCTTGCTTTGTTTCCACCATCCATCGCATACTGCCCAATACACACATGCAGCGGCGGAAATACAACAGGGCCAAATTGCCCCCAAGAACTAGAATTTGCCCCTGATAGCACGAGGAGAGGGGGAAAAAAAATGTCCCCATAATTTCCTCCAACAATAATTACAATGTAGTTAACTTCGGCCATCATAAAATGGAAGATAGATGAGCTTCGGGTGGAGGAGGAACACAAGAGGACCACCGGCAGTTCTTCTGAGGCTCTCGAAGGACTAGAACCTGCTGTCAACCAGCACCGCAAATTATTCTGCTGACTTCATCAAGGGGAGTGAAAATATTAAGAAACACGTGTCCAAGTAACATACCATCGTCTGCAGTGAGCGATCACCAATTATTTTTAAATGATTTAGTAAGCTGACTTAGCGTAGCTAGTTAGCTCCGATTAGCTACGAAGGCTCGCTAATTAAAATAAATCCAAGAAACCCTTCGCATCTGTAGACTACTGCCTAATAATCTTATTACTGCCATTTGATGACAACAGTGTGTATAAAAAGCCCAAATGAGTATGTTTATTTTTAAAAGTAAAATGTTATTTCACAAGATTCAAAAAAGTGCCCCCAATTGCTTATGAAATGCCCCTGGTTTTCAGTCAGTGGGGACAAAAATTGCCCCCTAAATAATATGTACGTTTCCTACCCTGCACACATGTATTGATTGAAAGACTATATTGGCCACATCTTTTTCCTCTACCTATTACATCATCTCTCCTCACATGTTACATGGGAAATTATTTACAGTAATACAAGTTCTACAACAGGAGGTTTATTCTATTAGTGTACTCTTGCAATTTACTATGCGGTGCCTTTTGCCATTAGGAAGAACCAAAAGCAACAGTGTGCAGGCTCATGGGAGACATGTTAATATTCAATTATGGTTTTGAGTACTCTACAGAAGCAATTGTTCTGTTTTTCCTTTTAGGATTTGTTTGTCACTTTCGGTATGGTCTGCAAAGAAAATTTCAAATAAATTATGAAATTGTGATTCATTATTAAAATATTCATAACTACAGGTGGGGACAATTTTCGTAAATAAAAGAAACAGAAGTCCATTTTTACCACGCAAATTAGCTTGGGGTGAAACACATTTTTATATAGTTGTGATATACAAATAATTGCCATTGATTGGAAAATGTTCTCACAGCTTTTTACAAGACACAAAATGTAGGAATCTGTTCACATAAGGTCATTCGTGTGACCTTTAAGACTCGTTTAGGGAACCATTGGGGATGATTATTTGCCCCCAAAAAATAACAACTATTACTCAAATAATCTCACCTGCAGGAATTTGCCAGACAGGCGGGACACCTGTACTTCGCCTCTTCTGATCCACACACGCCACAGCTGCAGGGGAGACAACACGTTAGCATTGTGCATGCAAACAGTGCTTGACATTTGGGACACAAACTGCGACGGGGGGGGGGGCGGCTAAACGAGACACCGGAAGTGCCAATAGTTTACTAAAACTAAAACCTAAACACACAACACTGTGCATCACGTAACGTTACTTGACATCTCTACGACGTCGTTAGAGATGAAACACACACGCTGACTGGTTGACGCGAACGTAGGCTCACTTAAGTTTAGGGTTTTGCTGCGTTTACCTGCGGCCTCTTAAAACACCCAACTTACTTCGAAAGAGAAATCTTTCTTTTGGTTCCTCTCGGCCCTTCTTCCTCGCGGTCGTTTTCCATCTTGCGGTGCGCGCCTGGCGTCGTGTCCGTCGTTGGTGCCATTCAAGGGCACGTGACGGGAGAGCAGCGCGCACACGTGGGACGCCGCTGTGGTGGCGGCAGCAAAACAAACCGTCTTCCGCCGGTGGATTCCGAGAGGAGATCACTTCCGGTTGGAAAGAAGCTCACTAGCGCCTCTGGGTGTCAGTGGAGGTGAACTACAGCACCCTCCCGCGTTGAGAATGACAAACAATGAACTGACTATGTGTCCATAACAATGCAGGTCACATTGCTAATTGATAACACACAAAAAAGACCATGGAAATGAAGTGCTGAGCTTTTGTCTTCCTCATAGTAAGCTCAGTAAATAGTCTTCTTGTGGGACAGTAATTGCATATCATCATTCTGTACCCAGCTCCACCATACCCACCTTTTTCTCAGCCAATTCTCACTCTTGAGCGTCATTTTATGCTCTAGCCATTTTGTTTTCTGGTGTTAGTCAGATCCTATAGAAGCCAACCAGAGACAGATTAATGCGAAAATCCACGGTGTCACTCCTGCCGTTTCTCTGTAGTGAGGCCTTCACAAAAGCCTCCTCTAGAGTAGTTTATCTTCACTCTATCGACGAGAAACCTTTCATGATTACTGTCCACACACAGGTATATCATTTAGATGTGGTTTTATGGTATCTCCATGTTTTATAGGACTTTTAGGGATGTTTTTCAGGCAGTACATGAGCATTGGGGATACTGTCCTTTGCTTTAACCTTCCTTTTGAAGATTACTTCTGTGGTTATCAAACTGCTTCTCTATCTTCATGCCACCTCTTTTCTAAAATACATTAGAAAACATTGTACATTCAACCATTTAGTTGATATTCAAGAGTCATTTGACCCCCACAGATTGTATGACTTTCACAGTGTCAGCTACTTTGACCATATTACAAAAAGCACAGAACCATCTTTGGATAAATTGCTCCATTTATTTGTTTGTCAACGTATTATTACTATTTACACAATTCAATCCGCATTTTTCCTGCACAGACGTGTGTAATTACACTTTGTTCAAAGTAATATAACTTAAGGATATGACTGTTTTCTGTGTTTTCTGACTCTGGCCTTGTGTAGCTTCCAGTCCACCTAACCACCACTGAATGAACTAAACTAACAGTATGATAAACATGCATTCACAGGTGTGAGCACACAAACACACCTTTTGACATAAATACTTCTTTGGACTGAGCTGTGGTCGACCAAATTGTTCTCTGAGAGTATAACTTACTGTGTTTCAGTAAAGTGAAAAAAAAAAAAAAATGATATAAATAAACATACTGTCAGTATATACACAGGAAATGTAAAAACTCACTGATGACTCATTCTATTTTGCAGCACCAATGACAGGTTTCCCTTGAAGAGCCTACCACATCAGCTATAAAAATATGTAGTGTATCAATAATGGTTCATAAATTAGAAATGACCAAATCAACATAGGCACTTGGACAACATAACAATTCTTGATGTAACCGGTACATACAAAAAACAAAAAAAAAAGAAGAGACTAACTTGAAATTGGCAACTATTCTGGAAAGCAAATGAGCAGGTAGAGGTAGAGCACCATCTGTCAAGATGTACAGGTCCCACTGGGCACGACTGTGGACAAAAATAGCATGGAAACAATGTAAAACAAACCCTTTTTGATTGGAAATGGAAATATTTAAAGCAGTCGCACATTGTCCGCATGCTATTGCACTCATAAATACGCTAGCTGGACACTGCTCCTACGTAGAGGCTTGGCGCGCTCCTTCTAGTTAGGCCTCTGCCTAGGATAGTCTGTGTGTGTGTGTCTGTGTGTGTGTGTGTGTATGAGGGGTGAGAAGGAGGGTGAGTTTTAGAGTTTGCATAGGCTGCCGGTAAGGGACACCCCTACCCAGGGATCAGGGAGTGACACGTGTCCATATACAGTCAACCTAAGCGCCGTTAAAAATGATCAACGAAACAAACGTTATACAGTTTTTGATAAATATTGATATCCACTTCAATCCGTTGGGCTTCTTTGCCTGAATCTTCCACAGAGATTGAGTTCTTGCATGTAGGTCTGCCTTGGATTTGAAATGGGACACTTGTTGCTCTGAAAGGTCCTGTTTTTTTACCGAGGCAACAGTCTCTCGCAGACGTCACAATCTCTTTGGTAGGCAGCCGTATTTTGGAACAGACTCGCCTTTCAGTAGTTCCTGTAACGGGGCGGCGATGTTGGCGTCAGAGGAAGCACACGGGGCTGATTTCTAAATGCCGCCGACTCTTGGGCTGCGATGCGGGAAACCCCTGTACGTCTACGATAGGTAGCTGACGACTGTCCTGAGTATGGAAGAAGAAACGGGACTGGTGCCAGCCGCCATCTTGGATCTGAAAGAGAACGGGTGGGGACGAGAGAGAAAAAAAAAAGAAAAAAAAAGTAATTCACGTTCCAAATTGATCAATAATGTTGCATAAAGATTTAAGACTATTCTTGGAAGGGTGTGGCTGAGTTCTCTGTCCTGCCCGTTACCTTGCACTCGTCTTGTAGCACGTGTGGTTCAAGTAGTGTGTCTTTCTCAAAGATCTGTTTGTTCCAGCCACGAAACCGAAGTGTGGCGTTCTGCTGCGGCGAGGAGCCGTCGGTGCTGTGCGGAGGATCACTCAGGCAGTGGAGTGTGATGCTGTGACTGGCCTCAGAACTCAGTAAATGGAGAAACTTCATTTGCACTTTCCCTACATCAAACTCCATCTGCAACAGGGGAGCAGAAACAGTGATTAGTTTGATGTTCACAATTAGGTAAAGACTCGAAATTCCAAACTCAAAACGTTACTAAACCACTAATTTATACATGAATATAGAAAACAAGCTTGACTTTGGCATCTTTTCCCACGCTTTTAAGTGAAATCCTTACCTTATTAGGGGCCACGGGGTGTAAACAGGAGTGCCCTCCTGCGGTGAAGTTGCAGAATACCTTGAAAGCATCAGAGGTACAGCCCAAGTTTGGATCAATCCAAAACCAACCTGAAAAGCCCCCAATCCAAATGCAGGGTCAGGGCGAGAGAGACAGTGGGAGCGAGCGTATTTTATCAAGCCAACATATTCATACGCCTTAGATCAGGTAGATGAGACTCTCACCATCTCTGAGCTTTTGATGACAGTGGAGCAGATCTCTACAGACACGAGCCGGGTTCTCCTTTGTGCCCAGAGGCTTTTTGATGCTCTCGATGACACTGCTTAGGTAACGGAGGCTGGTGAGTATCTCCGTATTGTAGTCTGGGGAACTCATCTGCGTATTCTGGAAACTCTGGGTTGAAAACGGGAAACGGAGAGCTGTCAAACTGATATGTTAATGCGCCTTCATTTCAGTTACGGTACCGCATCGCAGTAGAGTTTTAGTCCACTTCCCAATCATTCGTTCGACTTTCCATCCGCCAACTCATCCATCGTCAATGCAACGACCCACCACTTAACCCCCTCCACGGTGCATCAGTGCCTTACCTCTGTCCAGAGGGCAGCGTTGGAGTCAGATCGACCAAAGACTGCCGAGTCAACATAAATCTGCCTCTGTAGATTTAAAATCCACACACTCAGTTTAATGAAAACATAACACATTCATTACCCTGTTCGTTATTTAACGGAATTGTGTTAATCTGTAGGCTTTTTCATTGGTTACAGGAAGCATGGAAGCTTAATACACATCTGGTGTATAGAGAAAGAATAAGAATACTGTTAAATGCTATAGAGAAAAGCAGTAAAACAAGTCTTTCATCAATAAACCCTGACATTCCTGACGTTCAGTGGGGGGGGCAGAAAAACACATCCCGTACTCAGCATAAACACCATCGCTATCATATTATTTGTGTTAACAAAAAACGGATCTGATATAGATTTTTCTGGGTTCTTAGAATAGTTTAAAAAGGTCATTCAAACAGCAAGAGAGCAACAGTTGGCAAGAAATATTTGCAAGACTTTTCTTTGCTGTTGATTCTCTATTTCTCTGAAAAGTCTAATGGAACTGTGTTTCAAGCACAAATACACACGTAAGAGGGATATTTTACAGACAGCCTGAGATAGCAGGGTTCAGCTATACGTGAATTACATTTATTAATAATTAGCCAGGAGCGTGGCAATTTCCCTCAAACGTAAGTGATCCCAAGCTTTAATTTTGCATTGTACTCAAAACGCGACTCCTGGCCTTTAGCTGCCTGAGTCACATGAGGCACTTACTGATGGACCTGGTGCACCAGGAGGTCCCTACGAGGAGGAGAAAGAAGAAGACGAGATGAGTCTGTGTGGTTTTGTCAGTTCACTGTCTGGTAAAACATGTTGGATAATTAATTGTGATGTGTTTGAGGGCATAACCTGAGAACTGCCCTGTCTGGATTGATGAAAGATATTTGCAATAGAGTATTCCTTTTGTCCACATGAAATACATTTTTTAAATCGTAAAAACCACCAGTAATTGTTCTCTTTTCATTCTGATTCATACCATCAGGCCTGAAATTTAAATAAAAAAAATGTCTGCCTGCACAGACTGAATTAAATCTAAACTCACCCCCTATGCTTCATAATTTAAAATAACACCAAATTTTATAATGAAATCAATGTGCGTGTGTAGTGTGGCCCTTACGCTAGGTCCTGGACTTCCCTGTGGTCCCTGAGGCCCCTGAAAGTGTCAGAGAGAATATCACCGTTAATCTGGCTCAACTGATGAATTCATAATGTATAAAGTTTGTCACGTTGCTCTTGCCATCTCAAGAATAGAGCAGACCATTTGAAAAATCTATATTAATACTACAATACCGACTAAGAGCTTTAAAAACATAGTGAATTAGATTAGTTTAATGCAGCATTACTGTGAGCAAAGGCCGTTGCTTAGTAAGTGCCTTGGGCAGGTGGACTCAGGTAGTTCGTGTCCATGTGCGTGAGAGTATCGTACACATTCGACATGGTTACTATTTGAGAGAAGCGGCGTCATATGAACGACCTCTGAAACCCAGAGAGCTTTCCTACACATCTAAACACAGCCTGCAACTCTGCTCTGTGCTTTGAGGTCACGCCATGATAACCGCCAAAGCAATGCCAGTCACACAGAATCACGATATAACCCGACGATATATTAGCAGGTAAATCATACATAACATAATCCGCCTCTTCAGTGTTGATTGCTGGGTTGAGTCAGATCTTACCATTTCGCCACCGCTTCCCTTCAGGCCCCTCGGACCCTGTGGAAAAAATGTTCAGTATTGTTTGTATTCTGTTTTATATTCTGGTTTAATCAAATAAATCATTATGATTTCCTTTTAAAAAAAATGCAATTCTCATTCCACACAAACAAAGAGAAACCTACGGGTTTTCCTATTGGGCCCATTACTCCACCAGGGCCCACAGGACCAGGGAAGCCCTGAAACAAGCACAAAGGTTGAACATTTCTAACTGAATTTAGGTGGTACCAGTTTATCCAGGGTCTTATACGTGAATACGTGATCCACTACTAGGGTTTGAAGAGAGCAACTTGGTGCTTACAGTTTGTTTTAGATCTTACCTGAGTCCCCACCGGGCCTTTAGGGCCAGGGAAGCCTCTCAATCCAATATCACCATTCGGGCCCTGTTTGAAGGAAAGAGGTGATCTGGTGTGACAGTATACAGGGAAAGTACAGTATGATGGAGGCCTTTAAAATAAAGTATGGCCTATTTCCTTCTCTCCGGTCATTTTCACACAGTGGTTTATCTCCAAGTATCTTACCGTTGGCCCCGGAAAGCCCTGAAGACCAACCATTCCCCGATTTCCAGGTTCCCCCTGCAAGCAGAAAAAAAAAGAAAAATCACATAATGGCACCAGAGGAGCTTTGCAGTTTACCCACGGTCACTGTGAAATCTACTGTAAAAATATCCCTGTCCATCTTTAAAAGAGCCACACACAGGGCCTTGTGTCTGGATCTACAGTGGGCCCCAGCCCATACACAACATCTGCCCTCTTCCCTGTCCGAGCGCTGCCTCTGTGTCTGGGGCGGAGGATTCTATGTTTGCACAGCCAGTTGTCCACATCCTCCAGACAGCTCCACTTTCAGACCAGTGACTTTGACCAAAGAAACTCTATTGACTGAACAGTGCAACGGGATCTGACCCAAGGGCCCCAGTCTGCTCTCGGTTTCACAAGCATCAACGGGGGGGGAAAAACCAGAGGAGGGAGAGAAGCTTGAGGGATTGCGCGTTGTACCTTTCTTCTTCTTCTTCTTCTCCTTGAGGAGTTGTGTAAGTCAGGGTACGGATCTTACATAACTTATCCTTTACTCGGGGTATGTTTCCATTCCTGGTCTCGCCCAGATCATTTTTCACTTTACTCAGGATGGAAAAGTGACACACAGACTCTCCCTAAAACCTCCTAAAGCTATATTTAGAGAGGTATTTGGGAATGTATAGAAATATATGGAGCCCTAGGTGGGTATCAATGCAGAACAAGAACGTTGGAATATAGATATTTTATGGCTGAAAGATCTATTTTAGGAGCATTGAAGAAAAATATATAAATCTGAGACTGAAACAATTTAAAAGAATCACCTGGATTAGAGTAGAAGAACAGAGTAGTATAGGTTTACCATGAAATACATTAATTAACCTCAAACAGAGGGCATTTCAGTCACATCTTGTTCTGTACCTTTACTTATTGAATTGAGTTAGTTAATACTGTAAATGTTGATGCTATACTAAAATATGAACTAAAACTTGAGGTAACATCCCAAATATTTAACCTGCCACAATATCTAATACACAATGATAGATACATAAATGCCTCTAGACACTCACTGGTTGTCCTTTGGGTCCCGGGTCACCAAAGCGGCCCTGGTCACCGGCAGCTCCCTCCTTGCCTTTGATTCCCGAGGCTCCCCTGTCCCCCGGGAGTCCCCGGTCTCCCTAATCCAACAGGGGTCAAGAAAGACACAAATAATTAGTCAGATTTAGTCAAATGTTTCGACATTTTTGGTTTCTGTCAAGATACCCTTGTGCAATTTATAGTGAATTGGGTAAATAGGTATTTTTGTTTTCACCTCCAGGCCGGGCCGTCCTCTTTCTCCAGGCGGTCCAGGAAGTCCAATCTCTCCCCTGGGACCTGGACGTCCAGCGGAGCCCTCCTGTCCCACCAAGCCTCTCTGACCCTGAGAAAAATGCAAGTGTCCTCACACAAGATACAAACCAAACCCCAATACACACATCAAAACATTTCTGTCGTTCCTGCCTCCGGGTTACAGCGGCCTACCACGAGGGCGGAACCGATCCAATCAAAAGGAAAGGCCTTAAGTGGGTCCGGATGTGCAATCATGATATTAACTCGAAGAAATGTGGCCAATGCAAGAGAAGCCGCTTTCTACACATTTGTGTTTACTCAATCAAAACGGCCACGCCGTTAAAATGACATGCGATCATTACAATTAGGTCATTGATTACCGGCCGTCCACGTTGTCCCGGAGGTCCCGGTACGCCAGTAAGTCCTGGAGGACCGTCCGGCCCGGGGTAACCTCTCATGCCCACGGGTCCAGGTAAACCCATGAGCCCCTGGAATAAAAGCCAGAGCAGCAACAAACGTCACTCCATCCCATTCTCTGCTTTAACGAGGCATTTTACAAACTCATACCACTACAAAGCATTCAAGTCAGCTCCTCTCTAAAATGACACAGCCATTCAAGGTGGAAGGGGCTCTGAGTCGCGATGCCGTCGCCGCCGCTCTCCGAGCCTTTTGGTGTGCATTTGGTTGAGGGGGGGAGGGGGGGGGGGGGGGGGGGGGGGGGGTGATACGATACTCACTTCAATGCCAGGAGCTCCACTCAGCCCGCTTGCTCCCTTATTTCCTCTGGAGCCCTGGATGAACAAACACACATCGGCATTCACAAAAAACAGGAGCGGGAAATATGTATTTGAAGATAATGAGGACAACATTTCAACCCGATGCCTTGGACCACGTCTGCTACGGGCGCAGGAGGCATTTAAAAAGGGCGTCTGGTTGTATTATCCACGCCTCTGTATTATCAAACCTTTGGCTTTTCTTTGTCGGTAACAGATATTCCATCATAGCTGCATCATTAGCCGCTTTGTACTGGCATGCTCAGGTAACAGTATGGTGCTTTGGAAAAAGGCCTGTGGCTGGTTTTTCATTTTGGCAGCAATCAAAAGGATTTTTCTTCATCCACAAAAGGTATTTTTTTTAAAAACAGAAGAACCAAAGTGTCTCGCCTGGCAGAGGCTGAACAAGGCACAGCTAATAGATTTACTGGCTTCGATAAGAGCATAACGGATATTCAGTGTTTGCAGGGAGGAGACCAAGTTCAATGATTTATTAATCATCTTTGCTTCCTAAATAAGATAAGCGAGATGTACAGAGATGTACGTTTTAATTTAGGCGATTTGTGTGGACTTACCGGAGCTCCAATGTCTCCTTTTAGCCCCGATTCTCCGGGGATGCCTGGCGATCCCTACACAAAGATACACACACACACACACACACTAAGTGTACAATAGTAAGATGTTCTATGAATACATACTATGTTCAGTTGTTCATCCTATCACCATGGGAACAAAACCATTGGATGGTGATTTGACTGAAAGTACCAACAGTAGGTAAGTTCCATTATGATATACTATGATACGCATATTTACAGACTCACCGGTGGCCCTTGTGGTCCAACAGCTCCTCGAGGTCCAGGAGTTCCAACAAGGCCCTAAAACAGTTTAAAATGAAAGTTATGAGTGATAAGATCCTTGGGAGTTGTGATCTCAATTTCAGCTTCCCAGCATTCAAACTATAATGGGTTCTAAACCAAATTGAATGTCTCTCTAGGATCAATACAATCTACACTCTATTAGTGTTTATGACCTCATGTGAACCCCAGAAGCTGGACTATCAAGTCATTCTTTGCAGGGCCACACCTGCATAGTTTAATAACAGTTACCCAATAGTGTCGGCTGTAGTTTGAGATCGGTACTTGTCGACTAAAATAAATCTACGGCCTATATTAAATGTCATTAAAATATATATATATATATATATATATATATAAATATATATATATATATATATATATATATATATGTCATTAAAAAGACATTAAAGCAAAGCCTAGAGAGAGTCGGGCCCAATGTGACGGATTTGAAAAAGGATGATAGGGGCCTTACACTGCGTCCTCAGGGAGTAGTATAGTTGTAAATAGCCATCAAACGTTTTGTATCACATTATATAGTCTATACATATCAGTCTAGAGGAAAAGCAGTCCCGGTACGTGCATGTAAACAGCATTGGGTCCCGCACCGTCTCAATCATTCACATAATAATAATAATAATAATTGTCCGGTTGCGAAAGCTCACATTGCCTCAAAACGATCATTTGTTGGATTACCGGGAGGTAAAAGCTAAAACTTTCGCGCAAAATCTAACCTGTTACTTTAAGTGCGGAGAGATATGGAACGCTCTAGTCAATGTGAACAGCAGCACTACATTAACGCTCAATAATGCACCCTCGTGACTCGCTCTCAACCAATCAATCAGAGCGCTGGATTTCATCAACCCGCGTTATAATAAGTTGTGATGAAAATGATGAAGAATATTGAGTGGAATACAACATAACAAATTACGATAAGAAGACAAATAAAGTGTACTGCTATTACAGCCAAATGTTGTACATGCTGTAGCTACAGAACACACAGTTCACTAAAGTAAACCCATACCCAACGGCTTGCACTGTTTTTTCAAAGAGCAACGAATCCTGAACCTGAGAGGCATGAAGCGACAAAACCTCCAGATTTATGCAGCATTACTGCTGGGAATGTGGTAATCCTCTCCAAACATCTAGTCTAGTCTGCCCCTACAGCACTTGAGCCCGAGATTGGAGCCGAGAGCATGAACGTACGGCGTACAGTGTGGTGACTGTTTGATACGTCTGATGTCGGTTTAATGGGTTTAATTGTCTACCTGATATCCTTCATCGCCTGGCTCTCCGCGCTCTCCTCGTTCCCCCGGGGGCCCCTGCGTAGACACACAGATGCAAACACATGAACACACATGCTGCACTGTCGTCATGTAGTCAAGTCATTGCACAGCTGTGATGTACGAGTCTGCAACAGGACACACGCCGCCATCGTGTTGCTCACGCTTCAGTGTGTAGTGAAATTCTGTGGCAACTTGATAATCCAACGCTGTTCATCTGGACCCTTGTAGACTTTCAGTTGACTGACTGTTGATGCTGTGCAGGCCTGTCACGGTGGTCGGGTCCTACGCCCAGAAGTGGGTCTCAAAATAACCTTCACCGTACTATATAACTGTGCTGATACTCTTGCTATTTCTTTTGTACAAAAGCAGAGTTCTAGTTTTAACCATGGAACATTTGCTGTAAAAAAAGACCTATTTTTTCATTATTGGTGAATATAAGAAGAATAACCTTGAATAATATTTCTAGTTGTTGCTTTGCAATGAGCAGGAAAACGTCTGGGCCACATGGGCTGATAATCGGGGGCCTGGGTGCTTGACGGCTTTAAAGAACTATGACTCTGACACAATCTGGTGGGACAGAAATGTGTGTGCTTTGTGTTAAAATCGGGAGATAGATGAGGATTAACTTTCATTTCAAGTCTCAATCGGATATTGAAGTGGTTTGGACTAAACAGAGCAAGAAGTGTGGGAAATCAGAAAGGAGAGTTTAAAGGAAAGCAAAACCTACTGGTTCACCTAAGGGCCCTGGGAGTCCTGGGGTCTTATTGTCCTCGCCTGGATACCCCTGGAATGCAGCAGCACACATGCAGACATGAGGTCTTGCAGCCAGACAGTACATTGAATTAAATTTCACCTAAAGCCCAAAACGCTGAAATAATTCAATTTCAACGCCAGTTGAGGCATTATGTTACCTTTTCACCTTTAGGTCCTGGTGGTCCAATGGGCCCAGGCTTGCCAGAGTGACCCTAAAAAAAGGATTTTAACATTTGTGATTAAGAAATGCCTCAGCAACCTGGGCCAAGTGTGACATGTCTTGCACACATTCAATAAAAGGCACTTAATGAATGACTTGATCTCTTTTTACTCTTGTAGTTATTTTTTCTCTGGTATTTTGTGTTTGTTGGACAATTGACAATAAATGATAATATCCAAATCAAACTCCTAGGGTCTTAAGGCAGGAGGCTATCAAGGGAGGAGAGAAAGCTCAATTGAAAACATCTTAGGTTAAGTTAAGTTGATGTATGAGATGACTTGAGGCGTGGTTAAGTTTGATGAGATGAGGTGTTGCCGATTGGAAGGTAATCCCAGCCTGAAAAGGCTATCTAAACTAAGGCAGGCCCTCAATGGATGTAAGCATAGTGTGACGCGTGAGCCCCAACTCGGACACAAATGGATCAGAGGAACTCACGGCGTATCCTGCTAGCCCCGGCTGCCCCTGTGTCCCCATGACTCCGGGCCGACCCTGAAAGCAATGCAGAAAAGGCACAAACACCGTAAGACGGTGACTCCGTTCCGGCGCCGCTGTTTTTTGTTTTTGTTTTGCTGGTCCGGCTCAATGTGACCTCAGGCCTGACCTCATAACAGACACACACACACACACACACACGCAAAGCCAATCTTGTGCCTCATGGCACTCAGACACAGAACCTCCTTGCTCAGTTAAGAGGCTGAAAAACCAGGTAAATGAACAATAAAACAATCGTTTACACAATTACAACGCATGAGTAGACATTGTTTCAGTAGGACCTAACAGGGTTAAAAGAGGGGAAGCACGAGAGGATTGGGAACTCACTGGGGTGCCTCGAGTTCCCCTGGCACCTTTGAGGCCCGGCTCGCCTGGCTGAGCGATGTCTCCCCGCGGGCCCATCTCACCGACAAGCCCCGCGGGACCCCTCTCCCCCTGGAAAGAGACACGACGTCCGTTGGGGATGGAGAACAGCAACAATGACGTGCAAAGAAAGTCAGCTTTAAACCTTCTTTAACGTCACAAAGCATCCGTCCTGTTGTATTGTCCTTTATTGGATGCTAAAGGACCTTTCACCTTTTTTTCTTATTTGCTGCTGTTTCACTGAGAAACACAATGCAAAGCAGAAGTGGTGTTCCTTACAAGTTCCTTACCTTCTTTCCATGCCGCCCTCTGTTCCCTTGTGGTCCTGGTTTTCCTTCTGGCCCCTGTGAGAAACCCATACAAGGCTTACCGAAGACATCGAAGATGTGGTCTATAGTCTGAGGCCTTGATAACTGCACCTGGTGACTTTGAAACTGTGGCTTCGATCCTGGTAATACAGCGGTTTACATGCAGATATTATGAGTAGGCAATTTCCTTCCCGAGAACTGTGACCTTCCTGCCCATAAACACCTAGAGATAAATCTGGATCTGGATCGCACAACGAACAAGACACTTAGACTGTTGACATTTTGACTGATGGGGTGCTAAATATTCACAATACAGGACATTGTAACTATTAATCCCCGAGTAGAGAAAAGGAGGCTTTGTTGAAGTGAAGGCTGACCCCTACTGGGACACAAGAGCATCATTTGGTTCACAGCACTTATGTAATATTGCAGGTATGCAATGTAGAGTGAGATGTAATGTGCCATATGTCATTATTCTCCATCCATCTCTTGTTGGCTCTCACATAAACATTACCGACCAAAATAAGAAACAGGGAAGTGGCGGCTTTTTTAAAAAAATTTTTTTTACTTCAGCTGCATGCAAGTGTGTCATTTCTGCTGGTCTGAGGCAGAAACTTCTTTTACAGTAATTTTCCATCAAAAATCTGCCAGATTCAAAATGAACTTACACGAAAGCCCTGTTTTCCAGGCCCACCGGGTGGTCCGAGGGGCCCGGGGTCTCCTTCCACCCCTTTGTCCCCGCGCTCTCCGATTGCCCCGCGCTCCCCAGCCTCTCCCTGACAGCGTGAGAGACACAGGGATCGTTAATTGTTGAGCTTCATATTACGCTCATCTCTTTGTTGACTTACATCAAGCAGAGTACACCGAAACCACAAAATTATTGTTGTCATATTGACAAACCTTGCTAAAAAATGAGTAAAGACGTTCTTGTTTGGTTTACCTTGGCTCCATCTTTTCCTTGAGGGCCATCTTCACCAGGGGGACCAGGAAGACCCTGCAAACACGTCACCATTCACAACATAGCCTCTTCACTATTGCAAAAAGTCACACGTCAACTGTCAAATGGCCATTGACTCTTTGATGGCAGAATGTTCTGTGCGTCAAGCTTTGAATATATAGTAACGTCACGTCAAACAATACCTATAAGGCCATGTTCTACCACTCGTTCAAATGCATGAACAGGCACTGAAAGCACTGATTTGACCCCCCCCAAAAGAGGAGACGCTTGGATGACACAGCAACTTCCTTCTCTGCTCTAGTAAACAAACAATGAACACCTGTGTATCACTGCATTTATCTTCCTTCATACTGCAAGATGGAGGAAGAAAAAATATGCATTGTCGGTGTTATGGCTTTGAGGGTTTGTGTAACCTTTGTTGGAGAGATTTTGGACGCCGCGGGATTAGACGTCGTCACCGGAAAAAAAACGAGGGAATAAATATGCGACCGGGTTGGATTTAACCCAACACAAAGAAGGAAGGGATTAGTGGGGATGTTTGCGGTTACTCACACTCGTTCCCTCCTGTCCCTGCTCCCCTTCAGCTCCTGGAAGCCCGATATCACCCTGAAAGGCACACAAAATGAACCGGGGGGGGGGGCTGTCTGGAGGTCAAACACACTCATATATGCAGTAACACATACAGATACTTGGAAGCTGGGCCAATGTTAGACTTGACGTTGATTTGTTTTTTCACCGAAGGTTATTTGAATGAGCAAGGTCAGATATTTGCACATTGCTGGAGGGGGGCAGGGACCGAAGCCCCACATGACAAATGTTTTCTAAGCTGCAGCGGTTAGGAGGAAGCGTTGTCGTACTGACTTTTGACCCGGGCTCTCCGACGGCACCCAGCTCCCCTTCAGAACCAGGCCCACCCTAAAGCATAGAGAATGAATCAGGTCAACCACAATACATCCCCAACCCTTAATAATTGATTATTAACACTGCTTTATGTCAAATAATTCTTAATGAAAAGTACTTCGGGTCCTTGATCTCCATCAGGTCCAGCTTCTCCCGAAGGTCCCTTGGGTCCCTGCAAGACAACATCATCAATTCCCTTCAGCAGCTAAATGATACAATAAAAACATTATTGGACTTGCTAGACACAGTAAATCAGGTAATAAAGCGCCAGTGCAACATAATATACAATTCTGGCATATACTGAAACAAAAACATACAGTTAAATGTTGTGAAAAGTCTGTAGAGTAGGGAAAGCTGAGAACTGAGATTGAAATTGAAATGAAAGTGAAGGCCGGCCAAAGGGAAGATGAGACCCATTACATAACATAATCCGCGTAGCTGGTGTTACCTGAATAAATGTCTCAGATTGTTTGTGTTTCTGAGGGGTTGGAGGCTGATTTCCAAGAAAATCAACAACTTGAAGACAAACCCAAGAAGGGAAGCACAGGGTGTAGTGCTTAAAGCTGTGCGTCACGTGGAGAGACAAAGCAATGGAATCTAACCGTTCTCCTCTCAAACAGGTTTCTCTTAACTAGCAAACAGGTATCTGTGAGAAAATGTAAACCTATTTCTACTAAAAACCCGCAAAAACAAAGATTCCAGACACCTCGGTTTTCCAATTTCGCATTTGTCTGTAGTCTCCTGAAAAAACCCCCCACATCAATTCAACAGTCAGGAGACAGGATACTTACTGGCTCACCGTGGGGTCCCTTCTCCCCGGTGATGCCTGGAATACCCGGTTTACCCTGGAAACACACACACGGTTCAAGTATAGCTTCAATCAACTATTTGTGGAATCACAGAAGAAGAAAAAAAGCAAGAGAAAGCCTTCTCTTTGTTATCAAAGTAAGCAGGAACATGATAACAGGGTCTAATATTTCAGTGCTGCCTGATGCCTGGAGGTACACGGAAGCTCTTTGATGCTGCGCCAACCATTGTGTCTCCAGGTTTAGACCAGACACCTTCACTTCAAACGGCATTCAGTCCGTCACCGGCAGAGGTGATGGACACCAACACCGTGGTGTGTGAGGCTGGCTGTTCCAAGCACTTTAATTCAGTAGCATCAATCATGCGCTGTTTGGAGTTAATTGGTTTACAAACTAAACCTTGAATCTTTGATTCTATTCACGGAGTAGATAAAACATAAAAATGTCTTAAATGCCTCAAGCTGTGCGAAAGAGTGGTTCTGAATGAACTGAAAACAAGGCAAAATGAAAGAACAGGAGAAAGATTTAAATTTTCTCACAGCTCAAAAGTGATGTGTCAGCGTGAGCAATTGTTGCCATGACAACCAAACTGCATTCAGCACCAAACTTAATTAATCAGCTGGCTGATATCATGCATCCTTATTAACGGGATAAATTGGTATTGTCACACATGCCTGTGGATAGGCAAGTATAAATCAGTGTGGAAATGTCTTGGGCATTGCAGAATCTGTCCACCAGAGGGCACTGACAAGTGTATATTTCAGGTGTACAATGCTGTCTGCTCACTTATGTACTTATCTTGGTCCCAATTATTTGATAAAACCTAAAACATGTATTTTCTCTGAATGAAATGTTCTCCTAAATGTGTGGAATTGTGTTAAAATCCCAAACAAAGGAGGTATTTCAGTCGGAATACTTTCAGCTGGGTTTGTATGATGTGTTCAACCTCACACCAACACACATTAGTTGAATACGTGGTGATAAGTGCACATTTGTTTTTATGGTACTCTGTTTTCAACTTCAACAACCTCCTTTTAAAGTTATAATTATATACATTTCTGGTCGAAAGAGGATGTGTGAATGTTTTACAAGTGTGTGGTGTCTGCCGTTGTCATAGCGACGGTTCATGCTTTAGTGAAGAGGATAATTAGAGCTGAAAGAGAGATTCAGCTTCAGCATTCAGTTAAACATTACTTACATTCTTCCCTGGAGGGCCTCTCGCTCCTGGACTGCCTGCCTTGCCCTTCAGAGGAGAAATTATTATTTAAATGGTTAACAAGCAGTTTAAATCAAACCAAATTGCTTGAATCCGTTTTGAGATAAATACTGGCAACATATCTTTCATGTTTTCAAAAGCACTCCACTTCCAATAATGGGTTTAACAGAACAGGGTGTGCTCATTAGATTCTTGGCCATAAGTCATTCAGAATGACTTGTTATAGGTAGAAATATTATAGGTGTGACATTGGATTATGGAAACAATGAATTGCTTTGCTGAGTGTGGTCCACAGATTTTATTGAATTTAAACCTACTGTTTGCTCATAAATTTACCCCCAAAATAAACCATTTGTACATGTGTTGTATATTAAAGAACGTTGAACGAATGTTATGAAGCTTTGTCTTTTGTGGGTTTCATTTATTCATATATTGAGCAAAATCTCTGCTTGGAAGTCAAATGTTTAGTCTTTAATTCAGTGACAATGGTGGTCAATTACAAACATATTTTTGGATAGAATACACTCAATCTAAATAACCACATACAAACACATGAGCATATATTATGCATTACCTAAGGGTAAAATATTTTCATCGTTACACGCCAATCTGAAGCTTGATTGCATTTCACTCAACTGGATTTGATAAATACAAAATTAATGTGAATCCTGCAACTCCTCAGCAGATACGGCTCCGGCTGCCTCTCTAAAAGCTGGCAGCAGTACAGAATAACTGCATTTGGGAGTAACCCAGTACAGAGGTGCTAAGACAAAGGCTCTTTCTGCCATTAAAGACTGATGAAAGCTTTTACAGGCCCCCAGGGTTATGATGTGGAAATGTCTTCTCCATGGGGGTCTTTAAAAGTAATGTGTGTGTGAACCTCAAGGCCTCAGGTTTGCCTTTTTATGGCAGGGATAACTCGTGTCTTTCTTTGTTAAAATATGGGTGTTTTCAATTATTAGGAGCCGGAAGTCTTCATCCGGAAATAACATTTACTGCATCAGTCATTCAGCATGTAACTTGGCATGTTATTCAATAACGCTCTTTCACCGACATGAGCTGGTATAAGACAAAAGACAAAAAATAAAGTCGACAACTTTTTTTAATGACTTCTTACTATGAATCCCGGCTCTCCTTTTTGTCCATTGTCACCCCTTTCACCCTGAAAACAAAAAGTTGACACATTTTGAAACGATTTCCTTGAACTAAAGACCTAAATCATCCACAATATGTGATGAATAATTTCAACTGTAATACTGCGGTCCCGCGTACATGTGTCCATTGTGCAGATTTACCTTGGTGCCCTGAGGGCCCGGTTCACCGATCGGGCCTTCTGAACCCTGGGGCCCCTATGCGAAGGAAACATGAGACCCGCCTTTGATCAGTCAAAGAAGAATGAGCGGTTTAGGTAGCACACAC
The DNA here is from genome assembly GCF_949316345.1 of Pungitius pungitius. Lineage (NCBI taxonomy): Eukaryota > Metazoa > Chordata > Actinopteri > Perciformes > Gasterosteidae > Pungitius > Pungitius pungitius. The sequence continues at coordinate 2,324,592 of NC_084906.1, forward strand.
ACACACACACACATGTTAAAGCATCATACCTTAGTTGATATATACAGATAGTCTCTACTCCGTATGGTCACCACTCCCACTAACACTCCAGGGGTTTCCCAGCAACGTAGTGCCACCATACAGGTAGATACAAATCTGTAAATACAACACCCTCCTCTTCCCTTATTTTATGTCTCTTCCTTCGATGTCTCTCTATCAGACTCTCACCCCTGTCAGATCACTTTACTCCCATTAAGCCTCCAGGCAGACACACTTGTCTTTGTCTCGCTCTCTGTCACTTGATAGTTTGTCTCTTTCACCAATCTTCAATCATTTCTGCAAAGTGACCAATGCTACCGTGACTTGTGGTCTGTTCCCAGTGTTTCACTGAATCTTCTCAATTAGTTAAATGTAAGAAGTTGTGACGTTCATTCATTCAGACCATAGGTACTGATAACCCTAATACCAAAAATTAACATGTGTTGTTTAGATGGTCTGACAGGCCCAGATTGACAAGGAAATATGTTTGTGTACAGAGTAGTTTGAAATGTTTAAATGCAGAAAGGGAGATAAGAATGAGTGATTTGCTTTATTTTCCTTCCATTATGTTGCACCTTGATCTCTTCTGTGTTGAGAGATGGATGGTGTGTGTGTGACATCTTTTCCTAAAACCAAAACAGGCACCAGACCAGGAGGGAGGATGGGAGTAACTACGTATATCTCACCTCAGCCAGACAGGAAATGCAACCACAAGGCACCTGAAGGCACAAACTGTGATATAGTCTCTATGATACGTTTCTAATGATCTTGACCTACGTTACCAGAGGGTGTCATTCACCTCTCAGCCACACGATGTCTCACCAGTATTACCACAACAAATCCAATTCACGTTACCATTATAGCTTTCAACAAGACACTATAAATCCACCTAAGCTTGAGCCCATTTCTTGCCTTTAACTTTGGTTTGTGGAAAATATGTTGTGCTGCAAAACTTACTGCCGAGGGACTGATGAGTGAAGTTTTCACGAGTTGTTGAGTTAAAAGTAGGCTTAGATACACAGACAAGAAGGACCATTACAAAAGACACCCCCGAAGGTAAGATTGCTCTTACCCTCCTGCCCTTTGGCCCAGCGATGCCTGGAGTCCCCCTCGGCCCCTGCAGCCCCTGTGAGAAAAATCAAGACGGACACAAGTTGGATTTGAGAGACAGAATAAAGACTAGTAAATAGCAGCAATTTGGCATGATGCAGTGAGAAAAACTATAAAACACAGTGTGTATATTTCGAAATTGGGAAAAAAATCGCACAATGCGTCTTTTATCAGAACTAGTCGACTGAATCGGTGTGTTAAGAAACCTTGTTTATACGCATTTAAAGTATATTGTGGGAAACAGAGGAACTGATATATCTAATCATCAATCTAATCACATGTAAATTACTGTAATTGAAAGTTGTACTTTCCTCAAACTGCAAAAGAAAAGCATAACGCTTGGCAAAGAAAGAGATTGTAAAAACCATACGTCTATGTAAAGATGTGAGTCCTTGAGAAATACCCGGATCACAAATAAAACCCGTAACCCCCCCTCTCACACAGGGGGCAACTCTGCAGCGCCACTTATCAACAAAGCTAATATTAGGATCCTTTCAAACTTAATCAGTATTAAGCGAAGGTCAATTATAAGCTCGTGATGCTTTCAAAATGTAATCTTGTAAAATGTAGCTTTAACCAGCTCACGATGCAAAGCTTAAGCTGCTGCCAAGAAATAAAATCGTTCCTTTATTATATAAACTGAATTGTGTAGATGAAAATAACAGGGTACGAATCTGACATTAGTTTTTTCACAGGTTACTAGGACCATTGGGAGAAAAATATTATTTTTGGACCCTCGAAGCACATTATATTATAGTTATTATAGTATGCAGCAAACAGTTTTAGCTTTGACAGATGTCTGCATATGCAATTTTCCGAATGCGAATGTGGATTTTTCTGAAAAGGAAAGCCATTACTTGTCATGGCTTATTTTCTCTTTTATGTATTGCTCCTCAATAGAGCAATAGTAATAACATATTAATTTATTATGTTAATATAAAGTATTTTATGCAAACAAATCACTGCACGGCGTTGACGAGGGGTGTGACACTTACTATTGCACCTTGCGGGCCGATGTCCCCTGGACTTCCTGGTGTCCCTGAATAGCCCTTAAACCGAAACAGAGATAACAAACATTATAGAAAGGTTGACGGTCTAATGGCATTGTGGGGTTACCATTGACAACCGGCGCATTGTTGCACATGCGGTGCGAAAAAGGTCGGTGGAAGTTCAGCACCACGTGCTTCATCGCCTTGAATCACCGGGGACATACGCACAGGGTTCTGTTCGTGGAGCTCAGCTCGGCGTTCAACACCATCATCCCGAGGATACTTCAACACAAACTCTGGCACCTCCCTTTGCCAGCCTCCACCCGTCAGTGGATCACTGATATCCTATATCAGCGTTCTAGCACCCGGACTGACAGGGGTGGGTGCTCTCCCGACTGCTCTTATCCCTCCACTCAACAGCCCCGTGTCTGCTGTGGAGACCTTCAGCTTTGTGGGATGGATCTCCCGGGTCAACTCAGGCTGCTCGACCTGCCTCGGGAGCTGCTGGTCCTGTTTTAAATCGGCCATCGTGCAGTCTGTTCTCTGTTCTTCCATCTCTGTGTGGTTTGGATCGGCCACTAACCAGGACAGGAAGAGACTACAACGGATCATCTGGTCTGCAGAGGAAACAATTGGCTCCAGGCCGAACTCCATCCTGGACCGGTTCAGCAGAACGGTGTTCAATATGACATTTTTATGAGAATATTCTCAGGACCCACTGGAAAAAAGAGTGACACTTGGGTCTGTGGTTCTCATCTAAATCACAACCCATCACACATTCAAATCTAACCAGGAATGATAGGAGAAGTTAATCCCTGCAAAGTGCCTTCAAACAGAAACCAAACTTCACAAAAGGATTGTTGTCATGTGTGCTGACAGCCCAAAGCCAAACTGAAACTCCTCACCAATGTGGCTTCATTTTAGCCAAAAGACGGTCGACTCAAATCACCATAATTCCCCGAATACGACACAAAGCTCTCTTTATCTCTCGCAAGTCAAACGTGCACACGGACGAGCACCGATTCAATCACCCAACTATTCTCGACATGGGAGCCACCAAATTAATCCTCTTCTTTTCCGGCCAATCAGTCAGGCCGCTGGCCAGCCAGGTCAGGGCCGGTGCCCAAAGCCGCAGACATTGAAATTAGGCAAGGCCCCAGGAAACTGAAGGAGGCGGGCCAACCTTTTTCCAAGCATCAGTATGGGAGAGAGAGAGAGAGAGAGAGAGAGACGCTGCTGCACGGGACGACAGACCCTTGTTTTCTCCGGGGGAATCAACAGTGTCGAAAAGATCTGAATGAAAACACAGTTTCCACAGTAGTGTGTTGGTAATGTTTAAACATTTACCAACACACTTCGGTGGAAAATGTCTCATTGAACATGTGTGTAAAAAGGATTTGAACGGGTTTTTGTGCAAAACGCTGTGCTGCAATCAGTACATCAGACGTCCCTCTTATCATTGTGTCAAAAATGAGACCAAACCGGAATACCACTGGTGCCCTTTACTGGGGCAATGAGGTGCAAACTGGCAGTGAGAGAGACTGAACCGCCTCACAAAAACCGATAAACCCGTTGTTGTAGTTGGTCTGATCTATTTGAGATCTCGTACTATCAATGGTGGATCGTAAAATGACTTTAGGGTTGCAAAGAGACACCGAACAGGTATTTCAAAAGACCTAAATACAGTATTGTTTACATAATATAATATTCATTTTCTCAGATTTTTAAACGTATAGCTACAAAAAAATGCAGCATTGAGTAGTTTGTAACATTTATGGCCGCGTGAGTCTGCTTTCATTCAGAAATTGTAGCTGAAAATATGTCTGCTTAAGACTTTAAGCTAATTGTTGAGTGGTGGAGCTTAATACTCAAAATTAAAAGAACAATATTATGAAGCTCAGGTAGGCAGTTACAGCTTTGCTAATTTGCTGGAAATCTTTTTCACTTACCAGTGGCCCCTTCTCCCCAAACGGACCCGTTGGACCCGCTGGTCCTCGGTCGCCCTGGGGAAATAAAAACACAATTCAACTTTGACCTGAACGCTAAAAACACAAAGAACACAGCCTCACAAATTCTGTTCCTGGTAAAGAGGCGTGAAACTGGAGAGCAGCTGGTCAACTGCAGGAAGTTAGATTGACACCTGGTTGAGGGAAGTTTAAAGCCAGCAGGTACTTTGAAAGCCAGCAGGTGGCATATTGCGTTAAAAGCAGCAAAGTTAACCCCCCCCCCCCAGGTCTCCGCTCGGAATTTGGGGGGCTTTAGGGAATGGCTGGTGCTGACAGATGGACCCAGGGGAAGGATTTTGTGTGTGAGGGGGGCGGGGGGGGGGGGGGGGGCGCAGGACAAGCAGAACATGTTCTGACAGACAGCTGCTAGAGAGGCAGGAGAGGTGAACTGGTTGAGTTAGAGATGGAAACAATGCAGAAAATATGAATGTTTCTTTTGGAGGATTGTCAATAATACATTTGTTTAAAATAATTTCACTTGAGCCAGTAGGCTGCAGGGTCACTTACAGCAGTTTATTTTAAGCTGAGGGTGAGAAACATAAAAAGGCTCAGGGCCTCTCCGGATTGAATCATGAATATTTGAACAGCTGTCCTTTTTCATTGGTTTTAATGACTTTAGTATAGTATATCATTAGTATATACTGCATATATGTCAGCGCGTTCCACACGAACCTGCATCACCTGGACTAACCTTTAAGTGAGTTGGTTCTGCATGGGGGGGGGGGGGGGGGGGGGCAGTAAAAGGGACGTGGCTTCGACTTGATTGTGTTCGATATGAATGTGGGCGGGTTCAGTATTTATGGAGTTCTGGGCCCCTCTAGAGCCCAAAGCCGTGCTCAAATGCTCAAAGGAGCCCAAATGACAGGGGTCTGCGGCTGAGATGATGCTGACTGACGGCCTAATGACGGAAAACACTCCTTACCTTTTCACCAGGAACTCCCGTCACCCCAGCAATCCCTATGATGCCTAGTGAACCCTGAAGAGGAGAGAACAGGAGAGTCTGTCAGTGTGGGAGCCCGGTTCATTCGTTAAAATGGTTATTTTGCACCAAACCAGCAGGTTTGAAAGACACTATATCACTTTACATCATAAGAATTAACCAACGTTATAAAGAATCATTCTTTATCTTACACAAGAATCTTGCACCGCGGGAATAAGACAATGCATTTTTCCCAGTGACCAAGCAATACAAGTGTTCGTTAAAAAACAGCTTTACAATAATTGTAGACCTGATAATAAAGGATTATTCATATTTGATGCGAGGGATCATTTTCTATTGCTGTCCTTCTTCCCGGCAGAAACATACTGTATATTCTCATATTTATAGGTTACGTGATTCTACATGTTGACATTACTTCTGTCCCATTAAAATCAGTATTTGGTATTGTTATTTAACTCAATTGTTTTCTTTAGATGTGTGTTTAGAGAACGAGAGGGAAAGCGAGGGTCATGGAGGGAAATACGGGAAAAAAAGAAGCATAACAAGAGAGATAAGTGAGGACAACAAAGTGAAAGACAAGAAACAGATCACCAAGATAAATATGCTGAAATTTGCTATTCCATAACTCAGCTAGGAAGGCCGACTGCTTCAAAGCGTTTTTTTCGCATATTATCTCCCAAACCGTATTATTCTGTTGGATGCAAGTGAAGCAACATGAGCGATGGATCAGTAGCAGAGTGTCTGTGAAGGGACGCAGCCCCCGCAGGCTTGGGAACGGGAGCCCCAAAAAATGACCACAAATCCCTTAATTGAGAGCCAAAGTAGGACGACGCGGTGAAACAATATTGCAGAAGGAAGTTGTTTGAGAAGGGTTTCCATGTTACGTTGGAGCTTTACAATGCTCTTTAAAAGGCTCTCGGGTCCCTCTGCAACAGCTTGGGTTACAAAGGCGGCGGTGTGACCCCTGACCTTACAGTTAAAATAAATAAATAAAAAAGTACAGAGGGTGACATGTTAACAATATTTCCGAGCACACCTGTGGTTGCTTTTGGTGATTCAGACGTTGATACACGTTTTATTGGCTGTGGTCTGGAGATTGAGTTCAAAATGAAACACTCCTCAGTCAATCTAAACTGGCGGAAACTCCCTTAACTGTAAAAACCCCCAGTGAAATGTCTCTTGAAACTGTTGGTGAGAGGACATGGTCATAAGGCAGAAGGTCTACAGCCTTCTTCCATGGACCATGGATGAACCTGCTCTGTCCAACAACAGTCCTTCCCAGTTTCTTACACATCTCATTTATTTGGAAAGTGATGTAATGGCAATCACTAAAGCCTCCATATGTCTTTGAGGTTTTTTTTTTTTTTTTCTTCTCTCTGCATAACCCCATGTCTCCTCCTTGCCTTCAAAGGCCCCTCTTCTCAGTAAGTGCTTAATCCCTCTCATATGTGCACTGCAGCAACTGCAGTCCTAACACGGCCCACTTGGTTGACTCCACAATGAACAGAATGCAAATATTAACATTAAGGGGCCTCCGGGAAGGACGGACACACTTTGAATGCTCAGAGCAGCTGTTTACTTTAACAAAAGGGGGATACAAGCCTCAACAATTGTCCAGAGTACTTGTGTGCTGGGAATAAAGCCGAAGCAGAAAGACATATTTTGCAGTTAATTGATACAAATATCCTCACACAGATGTTTTGGGACGGTTGCAAAGCTGCTCGGTGGCCAAAGACCAAGATTTTTAACTTGGTTATTACAGTAACAAGCAGCACAAGTGCGACTCTTTGGGAAGATCGGACGTTTAAACCCACTTTGGCAGCATCGTCAACGGGTGGTGTTGGGAGAGGCTCTAAATGTTTAGGGTGGTTCTGGGAAACATTGCAGAAAATGATCCTGTGATTTCCTCCACAGTGCCACGCTGGAAGGTTTAATCCACTCGTGGAAGCACTACATCATTATCTCAATGTACCTAAATCGTTAAGCAAACTATTAAAATATTCAAGGACAGGAACTCAAGGCAATAAAACCTCCTTCCCAGACTCCTCAATCACAGTTTGATGAGAAGTTGGGAGCAGCAGGGCTGTTTTTTTTATGCCAGTCTTGTCCATTTCAACTGCTTACTTGTGGTCCTATTTTCACTTACTTGTGGTCCTATTTTCCCAACATTTCCCACGTCCCCTTTCTCTCCCTGAAAGCAGAAAACATCAAACAGTTTGCGGGTTAGCTTCCTGTAATTAAAGATATCTCTGCCACCATTCTGCACGGCTAATGGCACAGGGCTCAGCAGATTAACTGGGGGGGAAAAAAGAGCACACACACACACACACACACAAACAGATGGCAAATCGTGTTGTGTTGCTTCTCTTGGGAGGTTTTCCCGTGTGTATGTATGATAGCATACTGGAAGGAAATCATTTTCTCTTCTTATTAAAAGCATGTTTACAACACTATAACCTGAAGACAAGCAAACCGGCACTCGACGAAGTAAAAACACGACACTGGATTTGTGGTGTGTTACAAAAGCCAATAAAAAAAAAGGGTGAAGATCGAGTCTGGAATGCTGTGGCTTGTTGAAGTAAAAAGCTGACAGTTAAATAAGGCATGATGATGTCAGTGTCCTTAAGAGGGCGGCCGTGCTGGTGAAGGACCTATTCTGTGTGATTTTAATTCAGAACAGTATTTCACAATGCGTTATTGTAAAAATAAGGTCAATAAATGCCTCACGAAGAAAATAAAACTAAACATGAAGCGACTCTTTCACCATTTTTCAAGTGCACAATGCGTTTTAACACATTTTTGCTGACATATTGCTGCAGAGCTGGACTCACCTCTAAACCGTCCGGGCCGGGTTCGCCTATGTAGCCTTTCCTTCCGGGTCTCCCCTGAAGACACAAACACACGCACGTGATGATCTAAGCAAATTGTTTCATTAACCCCCCCCCCTCTAAAAGTCTAATTTTGTGTCCATGTTTGTATCTTTGTGTATTAGTTTATGTAAGCTATGTGAATCTGAAGGTTCTTACAGTGGGGCCGGCGCTGCCAGGTGGTCCCAGAGGTCCTTCATCACCCTGCGGGAACATGGTACAGTTCCATCGTACACAAATATTTGCAAACATAAACACACACAAAATGCTCACATGTACACGGCAGAATCCAACAGACAAGTAAATACAGCTGGCACACTAAAACACACAAAGAAATGCACACACACACAAAGTAAGGTTAGCATTCCGTTTGCACGACTTCTAACTCTGCACGGCCTCCTTCAGGATGCTCTGAAGCTTCTAAAACCAAACCTACGCGACCGGTACCTCTGCAGTCCATCCGACTGTGCGACCGGTACCAGCAAAATGGGTGTGTGTGACCAGAGTAAATTGGCCAACTACCAAGTTTGGCTGCATCATTCAGCACAATATACAAAAGTGAGTGTGCTGTTCGCCTTCCAAAGGGTTCTGTTCCATTTAATGAGCACCCAGTAATGAATCGTGACTTCAACCAATGCAACTTCCCCCGAAAATAATTTTAAAAAACTCTTTGATCTCAGCTTAAACGGTTTGACTCCAATGGAAGTCTTGTGAAAAGCCATATTTCCCGTATCGATTAGTCCAGAGCCGGGCAGGAGTGTGGGATTCCATGTGGTGCGATTGTGTCACCTGTGTTCCCTGTGGTCCTTGTGCGCCTTGGGGCCCCCTGGCGCCCTGCAAACCCTGAAACGCAAGCCAAACGCACGGCATCAGTTGGATGGCTTTAACACGCGGGTTGATGGACAGAAGGACAGAGTGAGGGATGTACCTTCGGCCCAGGTGGACCGTTGGGCCCTGGTGCTCCAATGTCCCCGGGAAACCCCTTCCACAAACAGAGAGACGGACACGTTAGTATCATTACGTGTTTCACGCGCAATGAAGAGTCACATGACTCATTACAACTGTGTCTAAATGAAAGGAGGGTCGCTGCGTTTAAAAAGGCAGGTAGAAAGCAGCCATGTGGATGTAATACACAGCGGCTCCTCTTTGCTGATCACTGAAGGCATCCCGCCTCAATCTGCGTGAGAAAGACACGGGACCGAGGCCTTTCTTGAGAATGAAGGCCGACTTATTGTAAATGGATGCAAAGCTAGTGATGGATTGCTCCCGAGCAGGTCGAATACCTTCAGGGACTCCTGCCATGACACCATTACTCATTTTTAGAAAGTCGTGACTTATGGCCACGTTGCACTCCTGACCGCAGCGTTCCCGCATGAGCAAGCATCAACAACGACATCTTTGTCCAGAGGTG